>NC_081552.1:94113131-94713131 GCF_963082655.1 Stomoxys calcitrans | reverse complement strand
CTCTTCTTAGGCAAAAAAGGATATAAGAAAAGAGTTGCTCTGCTATTAAAACGATATCAAGATATGGTCCGGTTCGGACCACAATTAAATTATATGTTGGAGACCTGTGTAAAATTTCAGCCAATTCGTATAAGAATTGCGCCCATTGGGGCTCACGAAGTAAAATAGAGAGAACGATTTATATGGGATCTGTATCGGGCTATAGAACGATTCAGACCATAATAAACACGTTTGTTAATGGTCATGAGAGGATCCATCGTACAAAATTTCAGGCATATCGGATAATAATTGCGACCTCTAGGGGTCAAGAAGTCAAGATCCCAGATCGGTTTATATGGCAGCTATATCAGGTTATGAACCGATTTGAACTTTATTTGACACAGTTGTTGAAAGTAAAAATAAAATACGTCATGCAAAATTTCAGATAAATCGGATAGGAATTGCGCCCTCTAGAAGCTCAAGAAGTCAAATCCCCAGATCTCTTTATATGACAGCTATATCAGGTTATGAACCGATTTCAACCATACTTGGCCATACAGTTGTTGGATATCATAACGAAATACTTCGTGCAAAAATTCATTCAAATCGGATAAGAATTGTGCCTTCTAGAGGCTCAAGAAGTCAAGACCCAAGATCGGTTTATATGGCAGCTATATCAGGTTATGAACCGATTTAAACCATACTTGGCACAGTTGTTGGGTATAATAACAAAACACGTCGTGCGAAATTCCATTCCAATCGGATAAGAATTGCGCACTCTAGAGGCTCAAGAAGTCAAGGTCCAAGATCGGTTTATATGGCAGCTATATCAGGTTATGGACCGATTTGAACCATACCTGGCACAGTTGTTGGATATAATAACAAAACACGTCGTGCAAAATTTCCTTTCAATCGGATAAGAATTGCGCACTCTAGAGGCTCAAGAAGTCAAGACCCCAGATCGGTTTATATGGCAGCTATATCAGGTTATGGACCGATTTGAACCATACTAGGCACAGTTGTTGAATGTCATAAGAAAGCACGTCGTGCAAAATTTCATTCAGATCAGATAAGAATTGCGCACGCTAGAGGCTCAAGAAGTCAAGACCCAAGATCGGTTTATATGGCAGCTATATCAGGTTATAGACCGATTTGAACCATACTTGGCACAGTTGTTGGATATCATAAGAAAGCACGTCGTGCAAAATTTCATTCAGATCAGATAAGAATTGCGCACGCTAGAGGCTCAAGAAGTCAAGACCCAAGATCGGTTTATATGGCAGCTATATCAGGTTATAAACCGATTTGAACCATACTTGGCACAGTTGTTGGATATCGTAGCAAAACACGTCGTGCAAAATTTCATTCCAATCGAATAAGAATTGCGCACTCTAGAGGCTCAAGAAGTCAAGACCCAAGATCGGTTTATATGGCAGCTATATCAAAACATGGACCGATATGGCCCATTTACAATACCAACCGACCTACAATAATAAGAAGTATTTGTGCAAAATTTCAAGTGGCTAGCTTTACTCCTTCGAAAGTTAGCGTGCTTTCGACAGACAGACGGACGGACGGACGGACGGACGGACGGACGGACGGACAGACGGACGGACATGGCTAGATCGACATAAAATTTCACGACGATCAAGAATATATATACTTTATGGGGTCTCAGACGAATATTTCGAGTAGTTACAAACAGAATGACGAAATTAGTATACCCCCCATCTTATGGTGGAGGGTATAAAAAAAAAAATTCATACAAAAATTGAATGTTGGGAAACAATTGGGAGCTATATAAGGTTATGGATCGATTCGGACTATACTAGGGATATCTGACAAATGTCATAGAAAAAGTCACAGTACAAAATTTCAGCCCGTCCGTCAAGCTGTGACCATCCGTCCGTTTGTCTGTTTTTGGAAAGCACGCTTATTTTCGAAGGAGTTATTGAAATTTTGTTTTGACTTTCAATAATTGGTTCTGCCGCGTTGAATCTTAGTGATATATAAGATTCAACTCCATAAAGTATATACATATATTCTTAATCGTCGATCATGCTGTGACCATCCGTCCGTTTGTCTGTTTTTGGAAAGCACGCTTATTTTCGAAGGAGTTATTGAAATTTTGTTTTGACTTTCAATAATTGGTTCGGCTGCGTTGAATCTTAGTGATATATAAGATTCAACCCGGCCGAACTTAATGCACTTTGACTTCTTATATATAAGAAGTAGGTCATACTGGAATATACACCCAGAAAAATTAGTCTGCTGATATCAGCAAATACTGTCTGGTGATATTAAATTAAAAATGTTAAACTTTTGAATAAATCCATAATATCAATTGAGGCATTTGCTATATATTAATAAAAAATCTGCCTATTTTGGGCGTTAATTTTTTTTAAAGCATATATATAATAGTAGTAGTTATTTGTCTGCTGTTACATAAGTTCGTTCAAAAGTTAGCAAGTTTTGGAAAATCCATCTTTCTTTAAAGTTATGTGCTTTTAAAATTTAAGGAGAGGAAGAAACATAAAAATTTTACCGTTTTTAACTTTTTACCATTTGAAAACAGTAAAAATTTTTTGCTATTTTAGATAATAATTAGTGCTGTCCCATTTTCGGTAGACTTTCTGCTGTTACAGCAAACATTTTTGCTGTTTTTAAAAACAAATATCTCTGAGTGTACAATCAGACGTACTTAAGCATTTATGCGAATCACTTTCTTACCAGACATAGTTGCAATGTAAACCAATCTCCCAGTACGTCAAAATCCCGAGACAGCTGATATAACCTTCCATTTTATACATCTTCGAATTCTGGTTAAAAAGTACGCTCTCGGTACTTCAAGAATTACAAGAGGATGACCGGTTTTTAAGAGATCATATCGTGATTTGGAGTTGTGTAAACTTTCCCGACATTGGTTGGAGTTTGCATCTTAATAAGCCTTAAAAATTAAAATCGGAATTTTGGTTTATGTGGGTGCTATATCAATCAAGAATCCTTAATTGCCTAATAACTTTTTATGTTTTTTAATGGTGATTTCGATTCTGAAAAAAAATGTTACACTAATGTTGCACTTATACGGGACAACATTTTGGGAATGCTGCCTTATCCCTCTCATAGTTTTACACTTTTTACATTTTCAATCGAACATGTTAATATGCCCGTATATTGTAATTTCAACCAAATAATGCTAAATAAAACGCGATTACTTTTTCCTTTTTTTATGTATTTCTTTTTAATATTTTGCCAAACATTCTACAAATTGTTTTCTTCTTCTTCTTTTCAACCAAAATTTGCTTGAACGGTGGCATGCACATGAGATGATAGCAGCTGATTTAAAGTGCGGCATTATCCATCCTAGCCTAGCCACGGTGTAGAAAATGCAGCATTTTTTCACTTTCAGTGGGCAACACCATTACAAACGAACATTTACCCGGTGGTGGGGTTACACTTTTTTGGAGAATCGAACACAAAATTTCGATCTCAGTGCAACATGTCGAAAAAATGCTGCACTTTTTTTCACAATCGAAATCACCACAAATTTATGGACAATACACTTATATGCACCTAGCCACAGCTTGATATATTATGTATATATATTGATATTTTTATACCCTCCACCATAAGATGGGGGGTATACTAATTTCGTCATTCTGATTGTAACTACTCGAAATATTCGTCTGAGACCCCATAAAGTATATATATTCTTGATCGTCGTGACATTTTATGTCGATCTAGCCATGTCCGTCCGTCTGTCCGTCCGTCCGTCTGTCTGTCGAAAGCACGCTAACTTCCGAAGGAGTAAAGGTTGCACAAATACTTCTTATTAGTGTAGGTCGGTTGGTATTGTAAATGGGCCATATCGGTCCATGTTTTGATATAGCTGCCATATAAACCGATCTTGGGTCTTGACTTCTTCAGCCTCTAGAGTGCGCAATTCTTATTCGTTATGATATCCAACAACTGTGCCAAGTATGGTTAAAATCGGTTCATAACCTGATATAGCTGTCATATAAACAGATCTGGGGATTTGACTTCTTGAGCTTCTAGAGGGCGCAATTCCTTTCCGATTTGGCTGAAATTTTGCATGACGTATTTTATTTTTAATTTCAACAACTGTGTCAAATAAGGTTCAAATCGGTTCATAACCTGATATAGCTGCCATATAAACCGATCTGGGATCTTGACTTATTGACCCCTAGAGGTCGCAATTATTATCCGATATGCCTGAAATTTGGTACGATGGATCCTCTCATGACCATTAACAAACGTGTTTATTATGGTCTGAATCGGTCTATAGCCCGATACAGATCCCATATAAATCGTTCTCTCTATTTTACTTCGTGAGCCCCAATGGGCGCAATTCTTATACGAATTGGCTGAAATTTTACACAGGTCTCCAACATATAATTTAATTGTGGTCGGACCACACCGGACCATATCTTGTTTTTTTTAAAACAATGGTACGAAGTACAAAACCAAAACAGTGCCCCTTAGTGTACTCACCAAACGAATGAATGAAATAAATTTTTCTGTAAAATTCAAAAGCAATATTATTTTTGCGTGTCAATAAGAAATTGCCGCTTCAATGGACCACAAATTGCAGTTCTTCGTATGTTGGGACTTTAAACCATTTATGGGTATAAGAAAACCAGGTTTCATCATTCACCCACAGTGCCACCAACACACCTTCCCAAAATTAAAATTGAAACAAGGGTGTAACTCCATCTATTTTGAACTCCAATAGCAGCAGCAACAAAAATAAGGCAAACTGCAACTCTTCTAACCTGGCTTACAGCAATAGCAACTGCAACCACTTGGTCATCATTATCCTCAACAGCATAGGCAGCTGTGGAACTGCCCCAATAACAACCATAAGCTTGCTGGTTCTTACCAAAAACGCTCAATGATACCGGTTTCAGCTGCATTCAATAATAAAAACCGCAAACTAGGTGATTTTCATTTTCAAACGCGTTTTGTCCAATACTTAAAATTAATAGAGCAACAACAAAATGCATCAACGAACAACAACAACAGCAGGTAATAAGCCATAGAAGAAAATCCAATACCGAAAGTCTTGATGTGAATACTTTGGTGGAAAAATTTAAAGAGACTGCATTGACTTCGTAGCCGGCATGAACGTCAACGATGTCTGTGGAGACCCGTCCACCATTTATTTTCGGTATTGGAAACACATACTTGATTTTCTTTACGTTCACCACTTCATTTCACCTGCACTGTGTTTGCCCTGGAAAAGCAGAGCAGTTTTTCTTTAGCAGTTATTGTTGCATAGTTTTCCAATCATGAAGTCGTCCCTGGGGTTAGTAGACCTGTAAGACGACTTCCAATGTGTACAAACGTGGTCGAGTTTAGCTTAGTTTTTCTTTTCCAAAAGCTTAATTTCCTATATATATTTTTTTATTTGAAGTGTGAGATTTAAAATTGTCAGGAAAAAGAAAGAGGAAAATCCAAAATTTGCAACATTGAGATTTTGGTCGGTAGCAGACACATTTCCTGGTTATTTCTGTTATAGGAACAAAATTATGTCCAGCTTAACATATTTATGGGCTTACCAACGAGTTGGACACACATTAAATAAGGAAAGTGAAGAAACAAAAAAAGAAAATTGACTTCTATCAGGTAAAAATGTGGTCCTCTTTTTAAAGATACAAGCCAAAATAGACGAACTTAGTTCAATCATTACCAATTTTCCAACAACAATTCCTTTGCTAAAAGTTTTTATACTCGATGTTAAAGAGTTTTACTAATCTTGTCATTCCGTTTGTAGCACCTCGAAATATTGATCGGCGACCCCATGAAGATTACATATTCTTGATCATCTCTACATTCTGAGTCGAACTAGCCGTGTCAGTCCGTCACTCAGTCTGTCGAAATCATGATAGCGGTCGAACGGTCAAAAAGCACGCGAGGGTTACCTTTTTTTGAGGTTATACGTACTTAGAACGTTTTGGCATACGAGCGCTATTTGTGTTGTTTGCAGTAACTTAAAAGATTCATCTCGCCCAAAAAATGGAATTCGACGTGGATTAACTCAGTGCATGTTTTTGAGAACAATGTATCGATGAACCTAATTCAATTTTTGGCGATGAAGCTTCATCAAGGACCAGTGTTAATCGATGGTATTGTGAATTCAACCTAGGTCGTAGTTCACACCAAAATGAATTTCGTGAAGGTCGTCCAAAATCGGTTTTTGTTCCATAAACCATTGATGCTGTGCGCCAACTGATATTGCAAGATAGTCATGCGACCTATCGTGAGATTGAGACAACTTTAGTCATAAGTGGGACCAGCATACATTCAATATTGCGTGAACATTTGCGTCAGACGTCTATCTTATCAAGAAGATCGCCTAGGGAGAATTCACTGGTTCAACAGCATAAACAGCACGCTTCGGCCAGAAGCCAGTGCACAGGCCTAAGACCCCAAATACTACCTAGCGTTTTGTGGCAGAAAGACAGCCCTCTTTTTGACCCAACATCAAACTTTTGCCGCCTGGTGCATAGTACCAGATTATTCATTCTGGGGTTTATGACTAGCCAATTGGCTTCGCCCATTTATATAGCTTTCTCAAAAGACATGAACTTTACTTTAACTGGCCATTATAGAAAATGTATTCCTCTAGCCGAACGTAGAATAGATGTCCAAGCGCTTCGATCTTCTGCGCCTCTTCTCCAATCACAGTTTCGAGATGTCTCCCGTCACTTGGCCACTTCATTGGAGTTTAGTTCTTCTGCCTTTGCGTATTCTATTATGGTCTCCTTCAAAAAACTTCTTTGGTGGAGCTTCTTCATCCATTCTGAACGCATTAAAATACAACGCAATCGTTGTACTTTAATGCCTTTTACTATGATGCCACGGGTAGTATCAGTGTCTTGTATAGTGTAATTTTCGGGGGTCAAAAGGTGGCTTTGCTCCTCAACAGCATGCTCAATTCAAACTAGCATCTGTTGGCCATTATTATCCATCGTTGATTCTCTTTCGATATTTTGAAATGCTGAAATTACTTCTTCCTGTGACAGACCTATGATATAGATGTCGGCGTAGGCGAGTAGCGTGTAGTCTTTTGTGTCTATTTACATCTGCATCTCGTATAATCTTCACTAGCAGGATATTAAGAGATAGGCGATAAGAGACGATAGGCGATAAGAGACGATAGGCGATAAGAGACGATAGGCGATAAGAGATGATAGGCGTTAAGAGACGATAGGCGTTAAGAGACGATAGGCGATAAGAGGTGATAGGAGACGATAGGCTGTCTCACTGTTTGAAACCTCGTTCTGTATTAAACCGTTAGGAAAGGTTATTTCCTATTTTAACTGAGAAGCGTGTATCAGCAAGCGTCATTTTGCAAAGTCGTATCAGGTTTGCAGGAATTCCGAACTCACACGAGACTTGAAATACCTTTGCACGCATAGGGTTGTAGAAGGCGACTTTGTAGTCTACAAGCAGATGGTAGGTGTTTATTTGTCTTTCTCGGGTCTTTTCCGGGATTTGGCGCAATGTAAATATGTGGTCTATGGTGGATTTACCCTGTCCAAAGCCACACTGATGCCCAATTATTTCGTTGAGTTTAGATTTTAATCTTTCACATATTACGATCGATAGTATTTTGTATGCGATGGTGAGGAGGCATATTCTTCTGTAGTTGGCACAAACCGTCTTGTCCCTTTTCTTGTGTACGGGACATAGTATGCTGAGGTTCCAATCATCGGGTATGCGTTCTTCTCTTTCATCTGGCGTTGCTACTGATTGCAGCCTTGCCCTATATGCCACATTCTGGGCTTTAGATCCTTTGGGTAGGTTTTTGGTACCCAAGTACGGATGTTTTGGCTCTTTTCGTGGAGTTGGGTTAGCCATTGCGCTGCTATATCATTGGGAAAGGAAGTGCATTCTTCAATCGGGTCAGTCGAGTGGAATATGCCGTTCCCACCTGTTGTGTTTGCAGCTTTTCGATGTCCAGCTTTTGTGAAATGTCAGATCGTACGTTTCTCGCCACACTAAGACGGGTGCGAACCTTTGCTGCAACAATGTAATGATCCACATCGATGTTCGCCCCTCGGATCGATCGTACATCTTAAACGCTGGTTTGGTCGTGTGACACTCATTTGGCCGAGTGAATCCTACGATGTTGGAATCTGGTGCTGCTAACTACCATGTTCTTTGCATCGGCGAAGTCTTCTTCGTGTACACTCAACCAAATTTGTTATTCAAAACAGCAAAAATGTTTGCTAAAACAGCAGTTTTTGTCTGGTGAAAATGGGAAAGCAGTAAACATAGGGCCGCTGTATTAGCAAACATTTTTTACTGTTATTTCAACTAATAAAATCTGCTGTTTTGAGTACACACATTTGCTGAAAAAAATAAAAAATGTGCTACTTCTTATGGTTGCCTGTTCCCTGTTTTGATTACTTTAGGCATTTTTTAGAAATTTTGTTGTAGGAGATGATTTTAATTTGTGGAATAATTTTGTAAAGAAGCTACTTGATCCATCCATTGGTGTACATTTCGAAATTTGGCTGAGTTAGCTCGCATTTTTATACCCTCCACCATAAGATGGGGGGTATACTAATTTCGTCATTCTGTTTGTAACTACTCGAAATATTCGTCTGAGACCCCATAAAGTATATATATTCTTGATCGTCGTGTCATTTTATGTCGATCTAGCCATGTCCGTCCGTCTGTCCGTCCGTCCGTCCGTCCGTCTGTCTGTCGAAAGCACGCTAACTTCCGAAGGAGTAAAGCTAGCCGCTTGAAATTTTGCACAAATACTTCTTATTAGTGTAGGTCGGTTGGTATTGTAAATGGGCCATATCGGTCCATGTTTTGATATAGCTGCCATATAAACCGATCTTGGGTCTTGACTTCTTGAGCCTCTAGAGTGCGCAATTCTTTTCCGATTGGAATGAAATTTTGCACTACGTGTTTTGTTATGATATCCAACAACTGCGCCAAGTATAGTTCAAATCGGTTCATAACCTGATATAGCTGCCATATAAACCGATCTTGGGTCTTGACTTCTTGAGCCTCTAGCGTGCGCAATTCTTATCCGATCAGAATGAAATTTTGCACGACGTGTTTTGTTATTATATCCAACAACTGTGCCAAGTATGGTTCAAATCGGTCAATAACCTGATATAGCTGCCATATAAACCGATCTTGGGTCTTGACTTCTTGAGCCTCTAGAGTGCGCAATTCTTATCCGATTGGAATGAAATTTTGCACGACGTGTTTTGTTATGATATCCAACAACTGCGCCAAGTATAGTTCAAATCGGTCCATAATCTGATATAGCTGCCATATAAACCGATCTTGGATCTTGACTTCTTGAGCCTCTAGAGGGCGCAACTCTTATCCGAATGGACTGGAATTTCGCACGACGTGTTTCGTTATGATATCCAACAACTGTGCCAAGTATGGTTGAAATCGGTCCATAACCTGATATAGCTGTCATATAAACAGATCTGGGGATTTGACTTCTTGGGCTTTTAGAGGGCGCAATTCCTATCCGATTTGGCTGAAATTTTGCGTGACGTATTTTATTTTTTCTTTCAACAACTGTGTCAAATAAGGTTCAAATCGATTCATATCCTGATATAGCTGGCATATAAACCGATCTGGGATCTTGACTTCTTGACCCCTAGAGGTCGCAATTATTATCCGATATGCCTGAAATTTTGTACGACGGATCCTCTCATGACCATCAACAAACGTGTTTATTATGGTCTGAATCGGTCTATAGCCCGATACAGATCCCTTATAAATCGTTCTCTCTATTTTACTTCGTGAGCCCCAATGGGCGCAATTCTTATACGAATTGGCTGAAATTTTACACAGGTCTCCAACATATAATTTAATTGTGGTCCGAACCGGACCATATCTTGATATCGTTTTAATAGCAGAGCAACTCTTTTCTTATATCCTCTTTAGCCTAAGAAGAGATGCCGGGAAAAGAACTCGACAAATGCGATTCATGGTGGAGGGTATATAAGATTCGGCCCGGCCGAACTTAGCACGCTTTTACTTGTTTTTATTGTTCTAGTAATGTGCACATGACTGGCATGGCCTTTTGCATCTAAATTTAAAGAAAAAAGTTTATGGAAGGTATACATTCACACATTTACATATGTGTACTATTTTTTTTTTTCTTCTAACATCTCTTTCATAATAAAGCAGCAGACATTTTCAGCAAACAACAGACCATTCAGCAACAAGCCTGCTAATCTGAAATTGCAGTGCTACTGCTGTAATAGCAGCACTACTGCTACAATAGCAGTAAAATTAACTACTTATATTCAGCAGTCAGTTTTTTGCTATTTTTGTAATTTTTTTTCTATGAGTGTATGTTAATTTTCCGACTGTTGGGCCAAGTTAATTTTCCTTCCCTATTTTCGCATTAAAATCTCCCAGAGCGATTTTAATATCATAGGCGGGACAAAGGTAATACTCCCTTTCTAGGCGCTCGTAGAAAATCTCCAAAATATACCAAATTCATGCTTGTGCTTGCCGAGCCATGGCACTTCCTGTATAACTGTAATGTCTGCCCTGTATTTCCACAATACATGTGTATACTGCGCCCTCTTTATAGAATAGTCCTAAAACATTTGCGTCTCCGTTTCCGTACTTAATCTTCTTCGTATTTCTTCCATGAACGAGGTCAGTAATAATATAGAAAATGTTGCACAGTGACCTTTTCTGTGACCTCTAACATACGTGCCAACTATGGTCTGAATCGGTTCTTAATCTGAAATAGCTCCCCGGCAAATCAATTTCCCGATTTTATTTCTTGAGCCTCAATAGAGCGCAATTCTTATCCGATTTGGTTGAACTTTTGCACAAGGACATCTATTGTACTTTGGTGTCCAATATCCAAGCCAAGTATGACCTGAATCGGTTCATAACCGTATGTAGCTCCAATAGCATAGCAATTTTTATTCATTATCCATTGTTTGCCTATAAATACAAGGCAAGGACAAATGCGCTCTATGGTGAACGGTATATGGATTCGGCCCGGCCGAACTTAGCACGCTCTTGTTGAAGATTACTAAGTTCAAAAATTTACTTTTTGCCTCTGAAAGTAGTCATCAGGCCCATCGTGCGTTAGTAAGATTCTGCCCTTCCGCATTGTTAAAAATGCATTTTATCAAAAAAGGAGATAGCCAAATTCTTTTGTATGAAGAAAATCACATCATGAAGACCACTGTCAGCCGATCAGTATCGTTCTTAATATACACGTCCAATAGTCCGTGCTAGGCCAACAGCTTTGGAGATTAAGACCACTTCTAAAAATCACGGCAAAAAGCTTATGGCATACGGTTCTGCCTTTTGTAAGACCCTCTTGACTTCTATGGTTGAAACGAATTTAGCGCATAGACTGTCATCCCCTACTAAATCAAGTCCTCAACTATGGAGAGTGCCTCGGCACTACACAGATAAAATAACTCTTAGAAAAAACTAACTACCAAATTTTTATATGAAACTTTAAATTCTCAACGAATTTTAGCATTGAATCGAATACATTATTTGTTGAAGTACGTAAGACAAAATTTTTGAAATTTTGTTGACTTTCAACAAAGTCTTTAGTAGAGGTAATTGTAATAGGCGTACTACCATGTGGAGCACAAAACTCCCATGGCAATCATGACTTTCAAACCCCGAGTCCCCCAGTCGACCAAAAAAATGTTTTATTTTGTTTTCCTTTAAATATTTCAAGGTGGTTTTTAACTTTTTTTAGCTTAATTAATTGAGACACTTACTACGGTGCAGCAGTACTTATTGATTTATTTAATCATAAAGAAGATGGCGTTAGTAGGCTAGAAGATGCGTGCAAGACTACTAAACATGAGATCATGAGTTCAATACCATGCGGCACAAAAATTATTAAAATTTGTTTTTAAGGGTAATTGAAGAGAGAGACAGAGGAAACCCTGACAACAGCAGTAAAACGAACGAGACAAAGTAGCGCGAGCCGAACAAAGAAAACAAAAACCCCACTACCCGAAGCAAAACACATGCGTTGGCTGGTTAGATGGTTTTTTGTCTTGCTTATGGATATATTATTGCTGTTGTTGTATGTTGGCTTGCACAGAGTGCCTTTCAACAACAAATTTCTACTTTGGGACAATGAGATTCAAAATAAATTGTTCCAGGAAAATTAACAACTTTCGCAGTTGTTTTTTCGACCAAAGTTGTTATTTTTCAAAATAATTTTTATCTGTTTATGTTATAACAGGGGGACTTCAGTACAATCCGTGTACATCAACTCCATGTCTGCGTTGTAGACTGTAGTTCTCCACCTGTTCTATTAGACAGACAGCGATCTTACACGGATATGTTAAGGCTGGTACTATGTTCGTTTTTCACAGTTCATTATTTTTTTGATACACTATAAAAATATCAATGATAAAATAATACTTTTATTGAAATTGTTTCAAGAGTTAAGCCTAGTGCTGACTTCGTCTTTTCGGCCGAACAACTGTCAAAACGCATTATAGCAAAATGGTGACGAAGAAAATGCGAACACATTCCGTAGAAGTGCTACTGATTTCTATAAGCAAAGCAATAGTAGCGACATGTCGCTGCGCCAATAAATATTTCGCTTCAATTAATTTCCAATGTAATTAAATGCTCACGAAATGGGCACCAATCAAGTCTGTTTCAATGATGTTGTCTTTGTTGTATGTTGTTGCTTGACTTTAGTTTGTGTTCTGGCAAAGAATAGAGTCAGTAATAGGCTTAATGGGGAAATGTCCTACTGAATAAAATCAGCAAATTTTGCTCAAAGTCTTTAACCCAAAAAAAGTAATCTCGAAAAAGTTTCGTGAAAATTGAGAAATTGCCCATTAGAGGGCAATTTTCTCAAAACTACTCAACATGGCTAGGCCACCTTAGCGCAGAGTTCAGCATGTCCGCCTATGACACTGAACAACTGGTTCAGCTGTGGTTATACCCTCCTAATGCTGGCGACATTTGGGAAGTACTATCCCATGTAAAAACATCTCCCCAAATAGGCGTCGCACTGCAGCACGCCGTTCGAACTCGACTATATACAAAAAAGACCCTTATCATCAGCTTAAACTTGAATCGAATAGCACTCATTGATATGTGAGAAGTTTGCCCAGTTCCTTCATGGACAAGTTTGCATTGCACTCATCATGGCTCCTCCCAGCTTGTTCGCTGCCGACACAAGGTTCCCCTTACCCCCAAACGTTGTAATTATGTTTACATGCTTCGTGGTTACTATAAGGTGTGTTGTTGCCTGGTCTTCGTCGCCTTAAAGCGGGTTTGACAGAGTTCTAAATTCTAACCTCTGATCTATTACTTATCTGAAAGGTAGGAAAATTGCCACTACTACAGAATAAGATTGTAAAATAACGTTAAATAGTATGCATTGTTCTCGCCAGCATACCTTCTACTATACTTTGGCCTAGAGAATTTCTATTTTGTGGCCTATTATTTGTATGGTGAATGTTAATTTTGTAGATACGAACACCCACCTGTAGGTTTTTTCTGTCTACAAAAATTTGGCAATGATGTATTATGCTTCCTACCTTCAAACAAATTACATTTCCTTGGGTTTTTCATCTTTCTTCTTCATAAAAGTGAAGGAGTTTCTCTTTCACATCTACAAAGACACCATACCGGTGGCCCAAGTAATAATGCAAATTTATTACATTGCAATAACACATCTGTCATCTCCTAATTTATCTTCGTCAATCATGAGGTCTTATAAGCCTTTCTTTGTTTCCTCTGCTACTTCTTCAGTACATCTGTATGTAATGAGCTGCACAGGGCGCAGAGGAAAAATCTAACAAGCAATCAAAAAAGAAAACCGCCACCATAATTGTGTTAATTATTCAAAATTGGATTTACAAATCTTGGTGGCAAAGCTCATTAATTCGATAACATGACTTAGCGCCTTTCATGGTGGGACGAGCATTTTCGACTAGTAATTCATCAAAAAATTGTGATTTGAATAATTGGCCCTCCCCGTCGCGGGATTTTGCCACCGTCAAGGGCTGGAAGAGGGATTTTTTTAGCATGGATTTAAATAAAGGCAATAAAAATCTGCCAAGATTGTGCCTTTCACATATTTAAGCCAAAACGTTAATGTTTATTGGTATGCACAAAGTAACGGCAGTGGGCACTCTATAATTTTTCCTCGTTTTCGGCAGGATTACGTTCAGCTAAGAGCATCATCCATCCAAAACAGATGTTATTTTTCCTTTTTCTTTCCTTTTTTTAGTTTTTTTTTCTTATTGCTTGGAGCACAAAAATAATTTATAATTTTGATTTCTTCTTGCTCGCAGTTTCAGAGGAAAACTTATGGTAAACAGATAAGGGGGAATTGTTTTGACAGTTACACAAATCATTTTACAATATATTTGTCATAACATATTGTAATTTGCATACAAATGAATGAATGGACAGTTATATGAATTTATGAGAATTTGTTGCTATTCCAAACGGCATACGAAAATCGTTTGCATTATGTGAATGTATGTGTGAGGGACCTTGTGAACATGCACATACGTATTTATCTGTGTTGGTGAATTACGTGAACGGAACTTCACTTAATAATTTGAAAAACAAGTATTTTCTTGTAACGTCTGCCTTGAGAGACATGGGATCCATTGCTAATACATATGCAATAGCTTAAACGGCAGGAAGAAGGATAATTCATCTTTAGTTTAGGTCATGGTATGGCTATTCCCGGATTGACAGAAGACAAACATATGTTTCAATTTAACTAACATACAAATATGGGGAGGAGATGTCTCCTATGAAATATTATAACATGCTCGTACTAATCAAAATATTGTGCATTGGAAAAATTACAATATCTTGTATAGTTATTTTTTGGACCAAGCTGTTGTAAACAAGAGGTTTAATACAACTAGAACTGTTATTGTATCACTAACTCGAATCTATGCTAAACAAAATTCGGAGAATGGGCGCAGAATGGAAATTCTCTAATCTATTGGGTTGCCCAAAAAGTAATTGCGGATTTTTTAAAGGAAAGTAAATGCATTTTTAATAAAACTTAGAATGAACTTTAATCAAATTTACTTTTTTACACTTTTTTCTAAAGCAAGCTAAAAGTAACAGCTGATAACTGACAGAACAAAGAATGCAATTACAGAGTCACAAGCTGTAAAAAAAATTGTCAACGCCGACTATATGAAAAATCCGCAATTACTTTTTGGGCAACCCAATAGACGGAGTTTTTTGGAAGACGCATTAAAAACTTGTTGGTTGCCAAATATTCCATTTTGCACATCCGATACAGAAAGCACAGCTAGTGATTCTTTATACCGAATACTCTGACCAAACGAAAGAATAGGAAAACAGACTCTTCTAATGTTGACGAGCTTTCCAAAAGACTTAAGAACCATGATTTGCAAGTCTGCATCTGAAATGCCCAAATTCGTTACAGAGAAAGATCAGTATCCGAACTAGCGGTTGTTTTGGAAAAGAACAAAACCGATTTTATCGCGTTACGGGAGTAGCCATAGATTAGCAGAGGCGTCACAACTACACCGAAATGTGACGAGCTGTAAAGCTAATCATCGCAGCAAAGATAAGCGACATGAGTTTGTGGATTTGTGGTTAGTCGGGGAAGGAAACACCTTGTCTCCAGATGGATGAGGAACTAGCCATAATCTAAATAAAAGTCACATACGAAAACCTTTATATCAGCCTTATCTTTGCACAGGCTACAATATATCGACGCTACCCCGCGCAAAATCGATCTAGGAGATTTTAATGCCAAAATAAAATTGAGAATATCTTTGGTCCAACGGCCGAAGAATTTAGCCTCCACGAGGGAACGTCCGATTACACTTTGAAGCTTCATGGCGATTAAAAAACATTGTAGTGGGCAACACCAGATTTCAGCTTAGTGATATAACAAGGCCATTCGCTTACAGATAAAAATAATTTTCAAAAACAAAAATGTCAAAATAAGAACTAAAAAATTTGTTAATTTTTCTGCAACAAATTACAGTTGAGCCTTAATTATCCGGTTCGCTCTGGACCGAGCTTAGCTCGGAAAATCGAAAGCACGGTTAATGGAGATATTTTTTTCTTAAATTTCATTATTCACTTTTTTATTGATTTCTGGTAATACCATACAGAGTTTCTATGATTTCATATCATTTGGTATATAGAAAACGTTTTAAAATACATACAAATAAATATTTAAAGTACTTATGCAGCGTTGTGCGATTTCACACGTGAATTCTTTGTTTTTTGGTTACATGCATTACATCCGTCTCTGAAATTTCTGAACCGCTATTGTTCTCAAGAAATTACAATAGAACTCTACATGGCTCTATTGCTTGAGCTAATTGGGGGGTTTCCAGGTCTTTTGAGTTTCCTTCGTCTGATTCTTCGGAATCATCATAAGTTCGTATTCTTGTCTTTGGTTAGCTGTATTAATAATGACCACAGATTTAATAGCACAGGATTTGACATCATTATCCAGGCGGTATTACAATGTTTGATTATATAACAGCAGCATAATCCTGATTTTCGTTATCTTGGAACAGCAGGTTATTCCAGAGGTTATGTAAAACTTGTGGGCTTACATCGTTACAAAGCTGTCTTGATATTTTGAAATCATGTCTGCTGTTTCAAGCCATATTTTTTTGACGATTAATTTATCGTATTTGAAGCTTCGGATTCCCTCTTGATCTACAGGCTAAATTAAACATTTGTAAATCGGTGAAAAAATATTTCTAGAAGCAAACACAATTTGCACTGGTTATCGAAGCCAATATTTTGTTAATGTTGTCTTACCTTTGGCTTTTTTTGCGAACCATCCATAGACTCACTTGTACAGGCATATTTTAAAACTGGTTCCTTATTTTTGGTTAAATTGTGTAAAATTTATTCGTCTACATCATATTTTTCTGATAACAAACCAACGAACATGTTTTTACTATGATCTTTGATCAGTTCAAATTTTACCTGATTTAAAACAACGTGCTCATTTTTTTCTATTTTTTCCGTTTTGTTGTTACATCAAAAGATCATGTGTATGGGAAGTACACGGAGACTACAGTTAAGCACGGTTAATAGAGGGAGCATTATCGAAGCTCGGATAATACAGGTAAACCACGGTTAATAGAGGTCCAAAACTAAAACACAGCATGTCGGTTAACCGGTGTAACCGGTTATAAGAGGCCCGGATAATCGAATTTTAACTGTATTTTGAATCGCAAAAGACCCAAAGTAAAAATTTGTTGTTTTGCAAACCAACGCTCTGCTTGTTCTCGTTCCTTTACTGCTGCTCTCGGGTTTTTCTCTGTCACTCATTCTCAGCGATGCCCAAAATGAAAATTTGACTGCATGCAGTGTTTGCACAACAGAAAAAAATTTCCGACCAAAATTTTTCAAAAAACCTAATAAATCTCCAACTAGCCGAACAAAATTTTAAATTTGTTAAATATAATTTTCTCAGAAGACAAAATTTTCTTAATGCTTGATAAAACCTTCTCTTAAGACAAAACCTCAAAAAGAATAAAAGAAACTCTCTCAAGGTACGCACAGGTTCGTTAAAAATTGGAAAAAGAATTTTGTGTGTTATAATTTTAACATACAATCGATCGAAGCCATCAACACAACTTCTAAAAGATGCACAAATAACATGTGTATACTGTGCAGACCATATAATCAAGTGGAAAATAAGTCCATCGCTACAAAGAAAAAAAGGTGTCAAACTTTATTAGTGTCTAGCTTACATCGTACACACGTTTTCACGGCATATTCGATATACGTACAACCTACCAGTGTATGGCCTTGCAGCCGCCACACCTCATATGGTTGAAAAGTCCTCTAACCAAAGACGAAATGCGTTCCATAATGGCTGGTGTGTTGTGATCTTTGGCTTTCCTTTTCCATTGCAAAAAATCATCGATCATTAAGCTCGTCTCGGAAGAGAAAAACAAAGTTTTAAGTTAACATTTTTTTTTTAAGATTTAGGATTTAGACAAGCTCGCTGCAAGTGTTAATACCCATACATAAACCGACATTTTAGTGACCGATGTTGCTTAAGCTAGTAAAAGCGTGCTAAATTCAGCAGGTCGTATATTATAACCTTCACCACGGATCGCATTTGACAATTTCTTTGCACGATATCTCTTTCAAGTCTATGTTATTGGAACTATATCAGGTTATGGACCGCTTCGCACCATACTTGGTTTGGATATTGGGGACCGTAGTAGAAGTCATTGTGCAAAATTTCAGCCAAATCGGATGACAATTGCGCCTTATTGGGGCTCAAGATATAAAATAAAGAGATCTGTTTAAATGGGAGCTGTATTATGTAATATGGCACGTATATTGAAGGTCATAGGAGAAATCGTTGTGCAATATTTCAGCTAAATCGGATACAAACTGCGCCTTCTAGATGCTCAAGAAGTGGAATCAGGAGATCGGTTTATATGCGAGCTATATGAGGTTTTTGACCTATACACACCATACTTTGTATGTATGTATGTTGAAGGTTATAGAAGAAGTCGCTGTGCCAAATTTCAGCCATATCGGATAAGGATGGTGATCTCTAGAGACTCAAAACGTAAAATTGGAAGGTCGGTTTATATGGCAGCTATATTAAAACATGGGCCTTTATGGCCCATTTAGACCTACACTAATAGGAAGAACTTGCCTAAAATTTCAAGTGTTTTGCTTTTTTTCCTTCGAAAGTTAGCGTACTTTCGATAGACGATAGAGGACATAGGTAAATCGACTCACAATGTCAAGACGATCAAGAATATATAAACTTTGAGTCTCAGATCAATATATCGATGTGTTACAAACGGAATGATGAAACCCCATCCAATGGAGGAAGATATAAAAAAATAATCGGTGTTCTCTTTTTCAGGAATCTGAACCGATTTTTCCCAAAATTGATAACGTTTGTTTTGGGGCTTAGAAAGTGATATGTGCAAATTTTCGTGGTGTTTGGTTAATAAATGCGATCTCTGTCTTAATTACAAAAAAAGACAGACTGACTATCAGCACAAGGGGTACCTTGCTCGTTTTTAGCGACATTGGCTTCATTATCTCGCATTCACTACTACTTACGTCGATAATTGTTATAACTATGACTTTTAGGTGTAAATCGGAGCTATTTTTAGATCTGAACCGATTTTTCCCAAAATTGATAACGTATGTTTTGGGGCTTAGAAAGTGATGTGTGCAAATTTTCGTGATGATTGGATATTAAATGTGATTCTACCTTAATTAAAAAACGACACGCTATCAGCACAAGGGTTACCTTGCACATGTTTAGAGACATTTGCTTCGTTATCTCGAATTCAGTATTACTTTCGTTCTTCGTTATTGAACATAAAATGCTAAAAAGAGTTTGGCCTTTAACTTGATGTATGACACGGGCAAATAGCTTTAGACGTTTCAGAGATATTGGTCGCCGAAGTCGCCAAAAAATGGATATTTTTAAAACTGAGGCCCCAGCAGCACGCGTTAACATCTTCCAATAGTTCTCAAATTTTGGGAATCTTAAAATCTAAGAAAATGAAAAATTTTAGGGGTTGCCGCCAAAAAAAAAAATACATCGATTTTTCCCCTTTGAGAAAAAAACCACCTTAATGAACATCGAGATGTATGACAACATTGGAATAGTCAAACATAACGGGATACAACGAACAAATAAAAAAATATTTACCATAAACAGAAAGTTGTTGTTGAGCATACTCCTGGTATGCTCTCGTAAACATACCGTTAATGTAGAAAAACGTGTCAGCTGTTTTGTTTTGCCTTATGAATATACATGCAAATAATTATCGAACGTCTGTCGACCATAACCAGAAAAAGTTCCGTTTTCATGCCAGCTGTTAAAATTTAAAGTTTGAAGAAATTTCAAAACCAAAAATGTTTATTATCAAAACAGCTAGTCCTATTCAATGATTGTTATTGTTGATTGATACCCTAGTGAAAAAACGAAGTGTGGATGAAAACAAAGTGAGATAATATAAAAAGAAATTACAAGAAGAGATTCGGGCAAGAGTCCATCTTTCAATGATAATGTCTTTTGCGCCAACCGTTATGGCATCGACCTCAGCCTGAAAGAATCAAGGTCTTAAACTCCATCTTTGAGCAATCTGTGAAAACCGAAGTCTCACAGACTTTCACCTTGCCCCATTCATCCGTATTCCTATTCGAATAGAATACAAGGCCCAGATATTTCACCTTCTTAGACAACTGCAGTATGAACCCGTCCAGATAGGAGTGTAAAATCCGATAACTCATATCTCGGAGTGAAGAGGGCCAACTCTGTATTTCCTTAGGCCTTCTCGACAGTTTTCCTAGTAAAATTTCCATAATTTCGCTTATAGTCGACAGAAAATTGCTTCGCAGTACTGCGTCGGGCGTATTTGCGGTAGAACGACGTCGTCCGCCGATGGGTCATCTCTCTGAGATCCAACAAAATTTGGTTTATCACTAGGTTCCAGAGAATTGGCAAGAATACACCTCCCTGAGGCGCTCCTCTTGTCATCCGCTTTCTGACCACACTATCTCTGAAGTCCGGGTACCTTCAGTGTCGAATTCCGGATACCTTCAGTGTCGGATCGTTTATTTTTGATAAATTTTGCAAAAATTGATTTTTGCCGACAGTATCGATAGGAAAAATATCAGTCGATTTTCAGACAAAAACAAGTAAAAAGGCGTTAAGTTCGTCCGGGCCGAACTTTGGATACCCACAACCTCGGGTATATGTGTAAACCACCTTTCATCAAAATCCAGTGAAAATTCCATACCTTATGTCCCATAGCAGTTATATCGAAATATGATCCGACTTGGACCAAATACTTATAAGTACAAATCATTGTTCAATTGTGTATAACAAAATAGTGGTCTTCTTAGTAGCTATATCTAAAAACAAACCGATCTGAACCATATACAAAGTAAATTGGATATGGCAGCTGTATCCAAATCTTGATCGATCTGAGTGAAATTGAAGAAGGATGTCGAAGGGCCCAACACAACCCACTGTCTCAAATTGCGGCAACATCGGACAATAAATGTGCTTTTTCTGGCCCCAAAACCTAAAACCGAGAGATCGGTCTATATGGCAGCTATATCTAAATCTTGACCGATCTGTGCCATAATGCAGAACTATGTCAAGGGATTTAACCTAACTCAATGTCCCAAATTTCGTCGGCATAGGACAATAAATGCGCCTTTTATGGGCCTAAGACCCTAAATCGGAGGATCGGTCTATATGACAGCTATATCTAAATCTAGACCGATCTCAGCCAAATTGACGAAGGATGTCGAAGGGCCAAATGTAACTCACTGTCCCAAACTTCGGCGACATCAGATAATAAATGCGCCTTTTAAGGACAAAAAACCTTAAATTGAGAGATCGGTCCATATTGCAGCTAAATCCAAATCTGGACCGATCTGGGCCAAATTGACGAAGGATATCGAGGGGCCTAACATAACTCACTGTCCCAAATTTCAGCGACATCGGATAAAAAATGTGGCTTTAATGGGCCTAAGACCCTAAATCGGAGGATCGGTCTAAAGCTATATCCAAATCTGGACCGATCTGAACCAAATTGACGAAGGATGTCGAAAGGGCTAACACAACTCACTGTCCCAAATTTCAGCAAAATCGGAATATGGGCCTAAGACCCTAAATCTGAGGATCGGTCTATATGGCAGCTATATCCAAATCTGGACTGATCTGGGCCAAATTGACGAAGGATATCGAAGGGCCTAACACAACTCACTGACCCAAATTTCAGCGAAATCGGATAATAAATGTGGCTTTTATGGGCCAAAGACCCTAAATCGGCGGATCGGTCTATATGGGGGCTATATCAAGATGTAGTCCGATATAGCTCATCTTCGAACTTAACCTGCTTATAGCAAAAAAAAAATGACTCTGTGCAAAATTTCAGTTCAATATCTCTATTTTTGAAGACTGTAGCGTGATTTCAACAGACAGACGGACGGACATGTCTAGATCGTCTTAGATTTTTACGCTGATCAAGAATATATATACTTTATAGGGTCGGAAATGGATATTTCAATGTGTTGCAAACGGAATGACAAAATGAATATACCCCCATCCTTCGGTGGTGGGTATAAAAAAATAAGATATCGATAGTGCCATCGATATTTTACCAGCTCTACTCAGTCTGTCTGTCCGTCTATCTGGCCTATTAATTTTTATATAAAGTACAGGTCGCTATTTTTATCCAATAGATATGGTACAAGCATCTTTTTATCCTAGAGAGAAAGCCAATCAAAACTGGAAAAAATTGGTTTAGATTTGGATATAGCTCCTATGCTCGTCCGACTTGGACTAATTTTGCAATAATGTGGTCATTTGTAATCCGATTCTCACGAAATTTGTCACGAAGGATTCTCTTAACACTCCTGATATTTCTGTTGAATTTCATAGAATTTCCGATTTTCACTTTAAGTTTACATGGCTGCCATATCAAATAGTACAGCACCTCACAAATGTAGTCAACATTAGGAGGGAGTAACCACCGCTGAAAATTTGTTCTGATGTTCACGCCGGGATTTGAAGCACTTTCCATAATAGCCCCCATGTAGACCAATCTCTTAATTTAAACCCATTTAAGATGTATACCCCACCGATTGTGATGGAGCTGTTAGTTATATTAGCGCTTTGTTTATTCATGCACAATACATTTCACATGGGACCGCCCACTTTTCCATGTCGCTATCATATTAAGCAACCCATAAATTTAGCGGCAACACAGGGTTTGCCGAAGGTCCATGGTGATAGGTAAAGGGTGATTTTTTTGAGGTTAGGATTTTCATGCATTAGTATTTGACAGATCACGTGGGATTTCAGACATGGTGTCAAAGAGAAAGATGCTCAGTATGCTTTGACATTTCATCATTAATAGACTTACTAACGAGCAACGCTTGCAAATCATTGAATTTTATTACCAAAATCAGTGTTCGGTTCGAAATGTGTTCATTCGCCGTAACGTTGCGTCCAACAGCATCTTTGAAAAAATACGGTCCAATGATTCCACCAGCGTACAAACCACACCAAACAGTGCATTTTTCGGGATGCATGGGCAGTTCTTGAACGGCTTCTGGTTGCTCTTCACTCCAAATGCGGCAATTTTGCTTATTTACGTAGCCATTCAACCAGAAATGAGCCTCATCGCTGAACAAAATTTGTCGATTCACTGAAAATGATTTCACTGAAAATGATTCACTGAAAATGATTTGCAAGCGTTGCTCGTTAGTAAGTCTATTCATGATGAAATGTCAAAGCATACTGAGCATCTTTCTCTTTGACACCATGTCTGAAATCCCACGTGATCTGTCAAATACTAATGCATGAAAATCCTAACCTCAAAAAAATCACCCTTTATTTGAAAGTTTAGCCCGTCCAAAATTGTTAAGGCGATCGTGGGCCCAATATTTATGCATCCATATCAAAACGTTCTCCTTTAAAAGTTTTATATCATACTATGTTATCATACAATTTATTTTCAAACTTCATCCATACCGGACAATGCATTTGCAAACCCAATCCACAAAATTCGAAAGAAGCCTGCCGGTTAAAATTTCGACATAGCCTCACCACTATAGATCATTAGATAACCATTTGAATTGATGCTAACGAAGTTTGTAAGTGCGCGTCCGAATGGTCATATTAAAGAATACTGCTAAACGCCCTTCCTCTCCACCTTTCGTCCGTAAACGATCAATACAAAAGGGAAGAAAAACTCACTTGGCCATAGGGGTCATTGGTTTCAGGAAACAATGTTGCTGTTTAGGCCATAGTCGTGGCTACTGAGCTAAAGCCAAAAAGAAAAGGCGGCCGATTAATAAAAAGGCAGCAACTAAAAGAGCAGCAACATCCAAACTCACTGAGAAGGCGGACGAGGGTACAACAATGTTTGCAGTTCATTTGTGAGTGTTCATATCCATCCGCACTTGAAACTTCTAGAGGGACATATACGGATACATACCCACACACGACACATGCCCGAGCTGGTCGTAGTTCAATTTTGCATAGCTTATAGGGGTAAAGACCCTCGGCATGGCCTTTTGCGTTTGGGTCAGCAAAATTCGAAAATTTATTTAGTTGCGCTTGAGGCGGCCAATGTTAGAGAGTGGTATTGGTTGGTTGGCCATTGGGACTCTGTTTTGACGTGTTCTTGTTGGATTTGTTTTTTTTTCTCAACGCTTCAAGTGCTTTTTGTTTTTCTGGTAACTCATCTGCTTTGTGGGGTCTTTGAAAGTCAGTGGGTATCATTCATGCTGGTTGCAATGGGCCCAATTTTATTGTTTGTTGTTGTAATACTCACATTTTTTATGTGTGATGTCCACGAGTTAATTTACTGTTGTTGCCGTACTATTAGCAAGTGCTACTTACAAACTATCCATTTGTGCTGCCACTAGCCGATGGTAGCGGTGGGCCATTGCTATTGCTTGTGATCTTTTTTTGGCTTCTGTTATTCATTTGCTGAATACGTTTCATATGAATAAAATGCTTTAAAAGCATTTTCAACATTCTTAAACATTGTAATATTACCCTTTCAACATTATATCCCCGCAGACTGTGTCCCTCATAGTCATATACCCTTAAAAGAAGCGTGCAAATAATGAAACAGTGGAAAAAGAAAGAGAAAATATTTTCTTAAAAAGAACATTTTCTTAATTTGCAATAATAAAATTATGTTAATATTGAGCCACATAATGAACTTCCTCTGAAATATGCAGTTCAAGTACCGACACATTTTTCTAAAAACTTAGAAAGACCGCCATGGTGGTCCAAAGAAATGTTGCAGAAGACTTTTAAATAAGCCACACCAAAGGTCTATGGCAGCTAAAGGGTGATTTTTTAACAGATATGAGAAAGTTTTTCAAAAAATTAAAAAACACATAAAATTCAGAAAAAATGCTTGACATCTTTATTTGAATCGATAGTGCGGTCCATATAATTAAATATTTGAAGATTATTTCATGCAAATGTTGACCGTGACTGCGCTATCCGCTTAGTCCAATTTTGACATACTCTTTCCAGTATTTTGGCCGGTATCTCACGAATAAATGCTGCATAGTTGTCTTTCAATGCGTCAATTGAAGTGGGTTTGTCTGTATAGACAAGAAGAAGAAGAAGTAGTACGGTCCAATAATACCACCAGACCATAAACCGCACCAAACTGTGACGGATGCATTGGTAGCGCTTGCAATGCTTCTGGCTGATCTTCATTCCAAAATCGACAATTCTGCCCACTGAGCCAAAAATGAGCTCCGACGTTGAATGGATGAAGATAAATATGATAAAAAACAAGTAAAAGCGTGCTAAGTTCGGCCGGGCCGAATCTTATATACCCTCCACCATGGATCGCATTTGTCGAGTTGTTTTCCCGGCATCTCTTCTTAGGCTAAAGAGGATATAAGAAAAGAGTTGCTCTGCTATTAAAACGATATCAAGATATGGTCCGGTTCGGACCACAATTAAATTATATGTTGGAGACCTGTGTAAAATTTCAGCCAATTCGTATAAGAATTGCGCCCATTGGGGCTCACGAAGTAAAATAGAGAGAACGATTTATATGGGATCTGTTTCGGGCTATAGACCGATTCAGAACATAATAAACACGTTTGTTGATGGTTATGAGAGGATCCGTCGTACAAAATTTCAGGCATATCGGATAATAATTACGACCTCTAGGGGTCAAGAAGTCAAGATCCCAGATCGGTTTATATGGGAGCTTTATCAGGTTATGAACCGATTTGAACCTTATTTGACACAGTTGTTGAAAGTAAAAATAAAATACGTCATGCAAAATTTCAGCCAAATCGGATAGGAATTGCGCCCTCTAAAAGCTCAAGAAGTCAAATCCCCAGATCTGTTTATATGACAGCTATATCAGGTTATGGACCGATTTCAACCATACTTGGCGCAGTTGTTGGATATCATGATGAAATACTTCGTGCAAAAACTCATTCAAATCGGATAAGGATTGTGCCCTCTAGAGGCTCAAGAAGTCAAGACCCAAGATCGGTTTATATGGCAGCTATATCAGGTTATGGACCGATTTGAACCATACTTGGCACAGTTATTGGATATCGCAACAAAACACGTCGTGCAAAATTTCATTCCAATCGGATAAGAATTGCGCACTCTAGAGGCTCAAGAAGTCAAGACCCAAGATCGGTTTATATCGCAGCTATTTCAGGTTATGGACCGATTTCAACCATACTTGGCACAGTTGTTGGATTTAATAACAAAACACGTCGTGCAAAATTTCATTCTGATCGGATAAGAATTGCGCACGCCAGAGGCTCAAGAAGTCAAGACCAAAGATCGGTTTATATGGCAGCTGTATCAGGTCGTGCAAAATTTCATTCCAATCGGATAAGAATTGCGCACTCTAGAGGCTCAAGAAGTCAAGACCCAAGATCGGTTTATATCGCAGCTATTTCAGGTTATGGACCGATTTCAACCATACTTGGCACAATTGTTGGATTTAATAACAAAACACGTCGTGCAAAATTTCATTCTGATCGGATAAGAAATGCGCACTCTAGAGGCTCAAGAAGTCAAGACCCAAGATCGGTTTATATGGCAGCTATATCAAAACATGGACCGATATAGCCCATTTACAATACCAACCGACCTTCACTAATAAGAAGTATGTGTGCAAAATTTCAAGCGGCTAGCTTTACTCCTTCGGAAGTTAGCGTGCTTTCGGCAGACAGACGGACGGACGGACGGACGGACGGATGGACGGACGGACGGACAGACAGACGGACGGACATGGCTAGATCGACATAAAATGTCGCGACGATCAAGAATATATATACTTTATGGGGTCTCAGACGAATATTTCGAGTAGTTACAAACAGAATGACGAAATTAGTATACCCCCCATCTTATGGTGGAGGGTATAAAAATTCAATAATTTGAAAGCGTTGTTCGTTTGTAAGATGATTCATAGTTAAAAATAAAGATGCCACCCTTTATAAGGCTGAGTTAACAAATTTCAAGAGCGCAGTGAAAAAAGCTCATGAAAGCTCCATGAAATACACATCCGACTCCTCTAGGGTATAGAGTATCCTAGGTTCTCCACCTAAGATTCAGAATCTAGAGAACGTGTAGTGAGGAAACACTTGAACTACTCGTGGGAACGTACAAAGTGGCGCCGGAAAAGGTTATCACTGATATTTGTTTTTCGGGATATGTTTGCCATTAGACCTACTTTCTTCCATTGTGATGGCACAGGAACAGGCGAAGGAAGTTGAATTCTAGTTCCTACCACTGAACCATCCAGATTTCTTTAAAAAGACCAACAACTTGCAAATATTCACATCCGATAATTCAGACATATTTCGTAACAGCTTCTGCAGAAGTCGTTACTTACATTCTTCAGTCTATCTTTCAACATGTTTTCCGATCAAACAATGACCTGTCATGACGAACACAATAACTGAGACGTTTGTTCTAACCAACGAAAGCAAAGCGGTAAACCTCTTCAAGTCCAGATTGGGTTTACAACCCGCATTTCGTGACCATCCGTCATTCGTTGCCCTTGAGGCCTCTTCCTATAAACCTTGGTTACATATCGCTAGAGGCATATCCCTTAGCCGTATGTAAAATCCTCTGGAATTTGTAAGGTAGTTCCTTGCCTCGCAAGCTTATCTGCTCTACAATTCCCTGGGATATGGTACACAAGAACAGATGACAAAATTATTAATAAATTAAGAATTCTTTGGGCGATCAAGAGGAGGGACCGATTGGGAAGATTGTGACCAAGTCAACAAGGTGGTGTTTTATCCCTTTTTTGTGGTTTCTGGCTCTTAATGGGAGGTCCATCAAGAGGAAAGGGTGAGACATGAGAAACATTCTCGACGCCATGAGGCGTTGAGTAAGCTGTCCGTTTGGAAGTTGCCTAGATCCTAATGGATCTAAAATGGATGGGGGAACGGAGGCAAGATCTTAATTGAATTTCTTGGAATCACGAAATGATATACATTTCTGATCAAACTGACAATATATACGTGGACAGTCTGGCGACGTAGATACCTCTGGCATCTGGCCATGTGAATTCCAGAGTGGTTAGAAGATCAAAATAGCTTCTTCGAACTATGGGAAAGGCTGTCAGCCTCTGCTTGATCATAGGCCGAGCAGTGGTTTGGGACGAAGCATCCGACGAGCTGGCCAGAAATTGATCACTAATTGGCTCAGATCGTGCTATAAAATCAGTAAGTGCCCTTCCCTATGCAAGGCTCTGGGTGGGGTGGACGTCTTCTACGATTACGATAGCCACGCGAATAAGGCGTGTGCTGGTGCTGTAGGTTGCTGGTTTGAAAAGAGTCTGGACGCAAAGAGAGACAAACTGCTGCGGGGTTTGCGATGACGAGGTGGAGTTGGGGACGGAGGCAGTTGCGAGAAGAAGACACAGGATAATATGATAAAACCTCTTTCTGTGCCCGGATTCCCTTCAGGGCCTTAGACCTCTTGGAGTTCTGTAGAGTCCTGAATTGGCTGACTGGCCATAGTCCTATCGGTGAAAATTTTTTCCGCGTACATTTGGTACCCTACTTTTTTCCTGAGCGTTGGCTTCATATTCCTATCGTTTCAGCTGTCTTTCACCGCGCTAGAGTGTATCTCTATCTCTTCGTCCTTCTTTCTCTCTTCTACCTTCTCTAAACCGACCACAATAAACCTAAGATCTCTGAGTGAGGCGGCAAGTAACAGAGCTTGCTAGTTGCATGCCCTTGCCATAAAAATCCTTCACCTGCATCCTCGTTAAGTATGGTAAATATAAGCCATTTTTATACCCACCACTATAAGATGAGGGGTATACTATCCTAGTCTTTCCAGTTGTAACACTTTGAAATATTTATCTGCGATCGTTGATCGATCTAGCCATGTCCGCCCGTCCCTCCGTCTGTCGATATAATGGCAGCGGTTGAACGAATAAATATGTAGGTCGTTTGGGATTGCAAATGTTCTACATCGGTTTAGATTTGAGTTTAGCTCCATATAAACGGATCTCGGGTTTTAATTTGTTGAGTCTTAATTTTTATCCGAATTTGACTGAAATTTAGCAGGAACACTTATGTTCTGACACTCAATATCACTGCCGGATTCTAATCGGTCCATAAACTGATATAGCTCCAATACAAACTGACCCCCGGATTTGACTCAGATGGCAAAATTTTTGTCCGATTTGGCGGAAATTTTTTAAGCAAAACACGTTTATACAATCTAACATCCGTACCAAATCCCGCCTATAAAGGTTCTTAAATAGATATAACCCCCATACAAACCGATCACCGGATTTGACATGAGCCCTTTTTACATTTTCATTCGAACATGTTCATATGAGGAACTTGAACAGTAAAAAAAAGTTTATTGATTATGTTTCCAATTCCAATTAACATTTCCTATTATACCCTCCACCATAAGATGGGGGTTTACTAATTTCGTCATTCTGTTTGTAACACCTCGAAATATGCGTCTGAGACCCCATAAACAATTTATATTCTTGATCGTCATGTCATTTTAAGTCGATCTAGCCATGTCCGTCCGTCCGTCTGGCTGTCGAAAGCACGCTAACTTTCGAAGGAGTAAAGCTAGCCGCTTGAAATTTTGCACAAATACTTTTTATGAGTGTAGGTCGGCTGGGATTATAAATGCGCCAAATCGGTCCATGTTTTGATATAGCTCCCATAAAAACCGATCTTGGATCCTGAATTCTTGAGCCTTTAGAAGGCGCAATTCCCGTTCGATTTGACTGAAATTTTGCAAGTGGTGTGTTGGTATCACTTTCAACAACAGCGCTAAGTATGGTTTAAATCGATCCATGTTTTGATATAGCTTTAAACCGATCTGGGGTCCTGACTTCTTGAACCTCTAGAGAGCGCAATTCTCGTCCGATTTGAATGAAATTTTGCACGTGGTGTTTTGGTATCACTTCCAACAACTGTGCCATGTGCGATTCAAATCGGTTCATAATCTGGCATATCTGTCATATAAATCGATCTTAGATCTTGACTTCTTGAGCCAATAGAGCGCGCAATTCTCATCCGATTTGTCTGAAATTTTGTACAACGGCTTCACTCATGATCTTCAACACAAGAGTCTAATATGGTCTGAATCGATCAATAGCTTGATACAGGTCCCATATAAACCTATCTCCCGATTTTGCTTCTTGAGCCCCTACAAGACGCAATTCTTATCTTAATGAACTGAAAATTACACAACTTCTACAATGTTCAGCATTCATTTATGGTCCGAATCAGACTATCATTTAATATAGCTCCAATATCATAAGAGTTCTTATTCTATATTCTTTGTTTGCCTTAAAAGAGATACCGCGCATAGAACTCGACAAATGCGATCCATGGTGGAGGGTATATAAGATTCAGCACGGCCGAACTTAGCACGCTCTTACTTATTTTTTTTATTATAGAGCTGCCAAAGTAGGTTTACAATTGCATTAAGTTTTGTGAATACTGGTGTTATTTTTATACCCACCATCGATGGATAGGGGTATATTCATTTTGTCATTCCGTTTGCAACACATCGAAATATCCATTTCCGACCCTATAAAGTATATATATTCTTGATCAGAGCAAAAATCTAAGACGATCTAGACATGTCCGTCCGTCTGTCTGTTGAAATCACGCTACAGTCTTTAAAAATAGAGATATCGACCTGAAATTTTGCACAGATTCTTTTCTTGTCCATAAGCATATTAAGTTCGAAGATGGACTATATCGGACTATATCTTGATATAGCCCCCATATAGACCGATCGGCCGATTTAGGGTCTTAGGCCCATAAAAGCCACAATTATTATCCGACTTTGATGAAATTTGGGACAGTGAGTTGTGTTAGGCCCTTCGATATCATTTGTCAATTTGGTCTAGATCGGTTCAGATTTGGATATAGCTGCCATATAGACCGATCCTCCGATTTAGGGTCTTAGGCCCATAAAAGCCACATTTATTATCCGATTTAGCTGAAATTTGGGGCAGTGAGTTGTGTTGGGCCTTTTCACATCCTTCTTTAATTTGGCCCAGATCGGTCCAGATTTTGATATAGCTGCCATATAGACTGATCTTTCGATTTAAGGTTTTGAGCCCATAAAAGGCGCATTTATTGTCCGATTTCTCCGAAATTTGGGACAGTGCGTTGTGTTAGGCTCTTCGACATTTTTCTGCAACTTGAAGAAAATCGTTCCAGATTTGGATATAGCTACCATGTAGACCGATATCTCGTTTTAAAGTCTTGGCCAATAAAAGGCGCATTTATAATCCGATTTCACTGAAATTTGGCATAGTGACTTATATTAGGCTTTTCGACATCCGTGTCGTATATGGTTCAGATCGGTTTATTTTTAGATATAGCTACTAAAAAGACCAATATTTTGTTATACACAATTGAACAATAACTTGTACTTATTAGTATTTGGTCCAAATCGGAACATATTTCGATATAACTGCTATGGGACATAAGGTATGCAATTTTCACTGGATTTTGTTGAAAGGTGGTTTACATATATACCCGAGGTGGTGGGTATCCAAAGTTCGGCCCGGTCGAACTTAACGCCTTTTTACTTGTTACATTTGGCGTTACATTGGCGTTACATTTTTCGGTAAAACTTTCGATTTCAGTAGGACATCTCGAAAAAATTTCACCTTTTTTTGACCATTGAAATCACTATAAGATTCTTAACAGGTTTACGTACGCCCATTTTTTATTACTGTTATTTGCTTACATTTTCATACATAACAAGTTCCTTACTTCGCTAGAAAGGAATTTCTGCTGCATATACATAAGAATTATTTAAGCTCTGTAACCACTGTATCATGCGCTTAATACTTTTACGCTTCTGATCCGACTATACCATACATTTTATGTTGATAAAAGCAGTTTTGTTTACTGTATTGTAGAAATCACTTGTTATATGTAAAGCTAGTGTAAATTCGATTGTTTCTGCTGAGTTCTGGGAAGTGCCAAATATTGTTGTTGCCCAGTGTTGCTGACACTGCCATTGCCCATCGTCTGTTGGAACAAGTAACTTGAGCAATTTGTTCTGCTCTTTTTTTGCGTAAACATTGTTGTTGCTACTTTTTTTTCAATTTCGTCTTCTTTTTCGTATAATGCAGCAGTAGTTGATTGTTAAGTTTGTAAATCTACATTTGTTGACTGCTTTGTCGTAGAACGGAGGGCAACACTGGGTGAAGGGAGAACAGCGTATCTTTATGCATTTTCTTAATAGTTGATTGTACTTTGTTTGAATTTTTTGTCCATGGCAGAATTGGTTTTTCTGTCGACTCATTTTTCATAGAATTGGAAAATATGATTTTGTGTTTTGTTTTTTGTTATGCCAACATTGTTGCTCTATGTCCAACTACGGGAGATTTTTCTTATTTTGCTGTGCGGTTACTGTTACACCGGTCCATTCACTTTTCATTTACCATTTTTTTGTAGCTAATAGCTCCGTAGGCCGCTAAAGTTGAACGTTATATTGCTTGCTCGCTATTCATGACCCTTTGAAGTTATCAACAGTTCCCTAACTTTAGTGCTTAGACTATTTCTTAATGAGTTTAAGGGGGAAAATAGGAAAAGAAAACAAGTAAAAGATTGCTAAGTTTGGCCGGGCCGAATCTTATATACCCTCCACCATGGATCGCATTGGTCGTGTTTTTTTCCCGGCATCTCTTCTTAAGCAAAAAAGGATAAAAGAAAAGATTTGCTCTGCTATTAGAGCGAAATCAAGATATGGTCCGGTTCGGACAACTTTAAATTATATGTTGGAGAACTGTGTTAAATTTCAGCCAATTCGAATAAGAATTGCGCCCATTGGGGGCTCAAGAAGTGAAATAGAGAGAATGATTTATACGGGAGCTGTATCGGGCTATAGACCATAATAAACACGTTCGTTGATGATCATGAGAGGACCCGTCGTACAAAATTTCAGGCATATCGGATAATAATTGCGACTTCTAGAGGCTCAAGAAGTCAAGATCCCAGATCGGTTTATATGGCAGCTATATCAGGTTATGAACCGATTTGAACCTTATTTGACACAGTTGTTGAAAGTAAAAATAAAATACGTCATGCAAAATTTCAGCCAAATCGGATAGGAATTGGGCCCTCTAGAAGCTCAAGAAGTCAAATCCCCATATCTGTTTATATGGCAGCTATATTAGGTTATGGACCGATTTGAACCATACTTGGCACAGTTATTCGATATCATAACAAAACACGTCGTGCAAAATTTCATTCCAATCGGATAAGAATTGCGCCCCTCTAGACACCCAATCGGTCGGTTTATATGGCAGCTATATCAAAACATGGACCGATATGGCCCATTTACAATACCAACCGACCTACACTAATAAGAAGTATTTGTGCAAAATTTCAAGCTCTAACTTTACTCTTTCGGAAGTTAGCGTGCTTTCGACAGCCAGACAGACGAACATGGCTAGATCGACATAAAATGTCGCTACGATCAACAATATATATACTTTATGGGGTCTCAGACGAATATTTCGAGTAGTCACAAACAGAATGACGAAATTAGTATACCCCCCATCCTATGGTGGAGGGTATAAAAATATACAAATAAATATTGAAAACGGAACAGAGAGAAACCTCACAGCGAGGGTTTGAGGGAATCGAGGGTTCGATTTCCATTGAGTGCTACACCGAAAGAAAAAATTATATGGTATCAATGGAATTGATAGTGAAGCAACACCGTAAATTAATGTCAAAACAATACCATATGGTATTTATAATGCTTTACAACATCCATACCATACGGTATTGTATTGCAAATAAATGCAAATTGCAAATTTTGCCCATGAACATTCCACTAAGGAACAGGAACAGTATTATATTACTTTACTATAAATACCGTTGGTATAATTTTTTCGTTCGGTGTACAGTAAAATTCAAACTAAATAGTTTTTATTGGTTTAAATTTTAATTAAAATTTATTTTTGATTATTTAAGTAAAACAAGTAAGGATAAGCAAACGCCATGTGGTGACCACTATGTAGTACACGTAAAATGCACAATATTGCAAATTTGCCTATGAACTTTCCACTAAGGAACTGGGGCAAACTTCTCACATATCACTGAGTGCTGTCCGATTCAAAGTTTGAGCTCCATGATAAGGGGCCTCCATTTTATAGCCGAGTCCGAACGGCGCGCTGCAATGCGACACCTCTTTGGGGAGAAGTTTTAACATGGCATAGTACCACATAAATGTCGCCAGCATTAAGGGGGGATTACCACCGCTGAAAATTTTTTCTGATGTTCTCGCCAGGATTCGAACGCAGGCGTTCAGCGTCATATGCGGACATGCTAATCTCTGCACTACGGTGGCCTGTTTTGTCCGTTCTACGACAATCTACGCACAATAAGTACTAGTACGAATGCACAATTAATAGGCATAAATTTGGTTTTAACTATATCTGAATCGATGTTGATGAAACAATCCGTTACAAACTTCTATCGATATATGTGGATATAAGTGCTTTGTCTAAATCTGAACCTATTTTTATGAAATAAGGTAGAAATATACAAATGAGTTGTTCTGCCTGTTGTTATCACGAGAGAGTTTTTAATTATGAAGACATTGAACTGAACCTTATCACCGACTCATGTTTGTTCCGACTTAATTGGTATTTGGAAAATCGATTTCCACAAGACTCCTTAAAATCCATTTATAATACTGCCCAAATAGGATTATATGTGGGTAAAGCAATCTCCTGATTACTTCTCTTGGTATCTTACAGTCTTTATTATTTTGTTGATTTTAAGAATTGTAATTGTTTTATGAATTGTATTTTAATAAAGAGCGGTCATAAGATTAGGTTAGGTTAAAAAGAGGGTACAGATATTAATCCGTCCTATGCCACTATGGACATACACCTGAGCCAGTAATCGGCTTGTCGTGAGCTCTAAAATCTTTAAAGTAACCTCTTAAATGAAAATTTTAAGTTTTCCGTGCTACTTACAAAGCCCTTAATTGTTTTCAATACCACTCCCCCAAATTGGTTCTGATATTGAGTCTCCATCTAAGTGCCGGTATCTGTTGGATGCGAAAACCGGGCAATGACAAAGGAAATGCTCCAACGTCTCATCATCTTTCCCGCATGCCCTACACATGCTATCACTTGCTTCACCGATTTTACATAAGTGAGCCCGTAGTCCTATGTGGTCCGTTATAATACCAATAGCTATACTGACCTCCTTCTTACTTCCTTTCAGTAATAGCCTCGTCTTTTCACGATCTGGATCCCCCCATAGGATTTTCCCCGTCCTACCGACCATTTCGCTGTTCCACAATGTTGCATGCGCATTCGTCGACCACTCCCTTAACACGGACAGCGTCGACCCGAAAGGCTTCGGGTTAACCAAGTTTATTGACGGCAGTCCTCTGGCCTTCACCTCCAAATCGTCTGCCCTTTCATTTCCCCTTACTCCGTTATGGCCCGCCACCCAAACGATGAGGATTTTCCCATCCTCGGAGAAGGCGCTAATCTCCTTCTTACACTGCAAGACTGTTCGTGACCTTACCTTCCTGGTTGTTAATGCCCCTATGGCAATTTTACTGTCGGTAAATATGATCACACTCGACGTCCTCGCGATAGCACCACACAACTTCACGCATTCCGTGATCGCCCGGATCTCAGCCTGCAGGACCGTATTATGGTCAGGCAGTCTAAAACAGATCGCTGTCTATGGGTTCTCAATGTAAACCCCCAGGCCCTCTCTGTCCTCTAGCTTTGATCCATCCGTGTAACATGATCTTCTAGATGGCAATACTATTGGGTTGCCCAAAAAGTAATTGCGGATTTTTCATATAGTCGGCGTTGACAAATTTTTTCACAGCTTGTGACTCTGTAATTGCATTCTTTCTTCTGTCAATTATCAGGTGTAACTTTTAGCTTGCTTTAGAAAAAAAGTGTAAAAAAAGTATATTTGATTAAAGTTCATTCTAAGTTTTATTAAAAATGCATTTACCTTCTTTTAAAAAATCCGCAATTACATTTTGGGCAACCCATAGTTTTCCGTCAATCGAACACTGTGCCGATGGCAGCAGTGCCTCGCACTCGACTTCAAGGTTTATCTCTGGTATCCGATCGGAAACCTCTCCACTTCCTTCCAGGTTTCCTATCGTCGCCTCGATTATACCGCGATGGTATGAGCTGCTCCCATCCTCAATCCATTCTCCCATCGCCTTAAGTCTCATAGCCGTTGTGGCTGCCTCACACTTAATCTGTATGTCAATGGGTCGGAAATCTAGAATAGTCTCCAGTGGCCTAGTGGGCGTGGTCCTCATCGCTCTGCCTATGCCAAGACAACATGTTCTCTGAACTTGTTGTATGGTCCTTATTTTACACATTTTGTCCACAGCAGTCTAATAAACTACTGAGGCGTAACTAAGTATTGGTCCAATCACGCTCCTGTAGAGTCAGAGCCTACGGCCCGTCTACATAGTGCCCAATATCTGTGAGCCTTTTCAGTACGCTCCTGAATGTGACACTTCCAATTCCCTTTCCTGTACAAGATCACACCTAAATATTTGACCATGTCAGATATCGAAATCGTCTTATTGAGGAAACGTGGTGCGTTAAATTGGCCATCCTTCGTCTTCCTCGTGAACAGGCATATTTCAGTCTTCCCTGGGTTAACATTGAGACCTCTGGGTCTAGCCCAGTCATATGCCATATGCAAGACCCTTTCCATTTAACAAAGTTCATCGTTTGTCACTTTTTATACCCTCCACCATAAGATGGGGGGTATACTAATTTCGTCATTCTGTTTGTAACTACTCGAAATATTCGTCTGAGACCCCATTAAATATATATATTCTTGATCGTCGCGACATTTTATGTCGATCTAGCCATGTCCGTCCGTCTGTCCGTCCGTCCGTCCGTCCATCTGTCTTTCGAAAGCACGCTAACTTCCGAAGGAGTAAAGCTAGCCGCTTGAAATTTTGCACAAATACTTCTTATTAGTGTAGGTCGGTTGATATTGTAAATGGGCCATATCGGTCCATGTTTTGATATAGCTGCCATATAAACCGATCTTGGGTCTTGACTTCTTGAGCATCTACAGTGCGCAATTCTTATCCGATTGAAATGAAATTTTGCACGACGTGTTTTGTTATGATATCCAACAACTGTGACAAGTATGGTTCAAATCGGTCTATAACCTGATATAGCTGGCATATAAACCGATCTTGGGTCTTGACTTCTTGAGCCTCTAGAGTGCCCAATTCTTATCCGATTGAAATGAAATTTTGCACGACGTGTTTTGTTATTATATCCAACAACTGTGCCAAGTATGGTTCAAATCGGTCAATAACCTGATATAGCTGCCATATAAACTGATCTTGGGTCTTGACTTCTTGAGCCTCTAGAGGGCACAATTCTTATCATATTTGAATGAATTTTTGCACGAAGTATTTCGTTATGATATCCAACAACTGTGCCAAGTATGGTCCATAACCTGATATGGCTGTCATATAAACAGATCTGCGGATTTGACTTCTTGAGCTTCTAGAGGGAGCAATTCCTATCCGATTTGGCTGAAATTTTGCCTGACATATTTTATTTTTACTTTCAACAACTGTGTCAAATAAGGTTCAAATCGGTTCATAACCTGATATAGCTGCCATATAAACCGATCTGGGATCTTGACTTCTTGAACCCTAGAGGTCGCAATTATTATCCGATATGCCTGAAATTTTGTACGACGGTTCCTCTCATGACCATCAACAAACGTGTTTATTATGGTCTGAATCGGTCTATAGCCCGATACAGATCCCATATAAATCGTTCTCTCTATTTTACTTCGTGAGCCCCAATGGGCGCAATTCTTATACGAATTGGCTGAAATTTTACACAGGTCTCCAACATATAATTAAATTGTGGTCCGAACCGGACCATATCTTCATATCGTTTTAATAGCAGAGCAACTCTTTCCTTATATCCTTTTAAGCCTAAGAAGAGATGCCGGGAAAGAACTCGACAAATGCGATCCATGGTGGAGGGTATATAAGATTCGGCCCGGCCGAACTTAGCACGCTTTTACTTGTTTCTCATGATTCATTCAAATCGAAAACAAGTAAAAGCGTGCTAAGTTCGGCCGGGCCGAATCTTATATACCCTCCACCATGCATCGCATTTGTCGAGTTCTTTTCCCGGCATCTCTTCTTAGGCAAAAAGGGATATAAGAAAAGAGTTGCTCTGCTATTAAAACGATATCAAGATATGGTCCGGTTCGGACCACAATTAAATTATATATTGGAGACCTGTGTAAAATTTCAGCCAATTCGTAAAAGAATTGGTCCCATTGGGGCTCACGAAGTAAAAGAGAGAGAACGATTTATATGGGATCTGTATCGGGCTATAGACCGATTGAGACCATAATAAACACGTTTGTTGATGGTCATGAGAGGATCCGTCGTACAAAAGTTCAGGCATATCGGATAATAATTGCGACCTCTAGGGGTCAAGAAGTCAAGATCCCAGATCGGTTTATATGGCAGCTATATCAGGTTATGAACCGATTTGAACCTTATTTGACACAGTTGTTGAAAGTAAAAATAAAATACGTCATGCAAAATTTCAGCCAAATCGGATAGGAATTGCGCCCTCTAAAAGCTCAAGAAGTCAAATCCCCAGATCTGTTTATATGACAGCTATATCAGGTTATGGACCGATTTCAACCATACTAGGCACAGTTTTTGGATATCATAACGAAATACTTCGTGCAAAAATTCATTCAAATCGGATAAGAATTGTGCCCTCTAGAATCTCAAGAAGTCAAGACCCAAGATCGGTTTATATGGCAGCTATATCAGGTTATTAACCGATTTGAACCATACTTAGCACAGTTGTTGGATATAATAACAAAACACGTCGTGCAAAATTTCATCCCAATCGGATAAGAATTGCCCCCTATAGAGGCTCAAGAAGTCAAGACCCAAGATCGGTTTATATGGCAGCTATATTAGGTTATGGACCGATTTGAACCATACTTGGCACAGTGGTTGGATATCATAACAAAACACGTCTTGCAAATTTCATTCTGATCGGATAAGAATTGCGCACACTAGAGGCTAAAGAAGTCAAGACCCAAGATCGGTTTATATGGCAGCTATATCAGGTTATGGACCGATTCGAACTATACTTGGCGCAGTTGTTGGATATCATAACAAAACACGTCGTGCAAAATTTCATTCTAATCGGATAAGAATTGCGCACTCTAGAGGCTCAAGAAGTCAAGACCCAAGATCGGTTTATATGGCAGCTATATCAAAACATGGACCGATATGGCCCATTTACAATACCAACCGACCTACACTAATAAGAAGTATTTGTGCAAAATTTCAAGCGGCTAGCTTTACTCCTTCGGAAGTTAGCGTGCTTTCGACAGACAGACGGACGGACGGACGGACGGACGGACAGACGGACGGACATGGCTAGATCGACATAAAATGTCACGACGATCAAGAATATATATACTTTATGGGGTCTCAGACAAATATTTCGAGTAGTTACAAACAGAATGACGAAATTAGTATACCCCCCATCTTATGGTAGAGGGTATAACAAAAAAAACATTCTCACACGTTTATCTGAAAGAGAAGTTTAAGGAGTTGTTTTATGTAATGACAAACATTTATTGTTGCCAATATCCAGGGATGAGTAAGACAAAGTAGGTTAGCGTTACAAAAAAGTGATTTTTTGTGTTCATTATTATACTCACCATCATAGGATGGGGGGGTACACTAATCTAGTCATTCCGTTTGTAACACGTCGAAATATTGATCCACGACCCCATAAAGAAAAGGGTAATTTGGTAAGAGCTAAAGGAAAGTTTTTCAAAAAAAAAAAACATAAAATTCAGAAAAATGCATGAAATCTTTATTTGAAGTGAGCTTGTCTTAAAAGACCTGAGCTTTTACATAGTCCCACAAAAAATAGTCTAAAGGCGTTAAATTGCATGTGATATAAAATGTTCACCGAACTCACCTCTTAATAAGCCCATTGTTACGCATGCTCTGTGGCATGTGGCACAGTCTTGTTGAAACCACATATCATCCAAGTTAAGCTCTTGCATTTTGGGCAAAATAAAATTTGGATATCATCTCACGACAGCGCTCACCATTCATAGTTATGTTACCATTCGTATTATCTTTGTAGAAGTAAGGTCCAATGATGCCGCCAGCCCATAAACCGCACCAAACTGTGACTTTTTCTGGATGCATTGGTAGCTCTTGCAATGCTTCTGGCTGATCTTCACTCCTTATTCTGCTTATTTACGTACCTATTGAGCCAAATGTACCTATTCGTCGCTGAAGGAGAAGAAGCGCGCCATAAACTTTGTTAGCAAAGCACGCATTTTGATAATGAAATTCAATAACTTGCAAGCGTTATTCGTTTGTTAGACGATTCATGGTTAAATTAAGATGTTTGACAGTGAAAAAGTGAAGACAAAGTGAAGATGTTTGACAGTGAAACAAAACACGCAACGTGAGTGAGCTGTTTAAACCAGTGTTGCCAAAAAGATTATAGCTAAAAAATCACCCCGTATATATATTTTTGATAGTCTCGCCATTCTAAATCGGCCTGACCATGTCCGTCCGTCAGTGGAAATCACGGTAGCCGTCGAATGCGAAAAGGTAGCCTCTAGAAATTTTGGACAGATACTTCTTATTGATGTAGGTCGTTGGGGATTGGAAATGAGCCATATCGGTCAGATTTGGATATAGCCCCCATGCGAAGTGTTCCTTGTTCTTGACCTCATAATACTGTATTTATTATCCAATTGCGATGGTACAATCGTTAAAATTTGTCAACGATTGTACCAAGTATGATTCAAATCGGTGCATAACCTGATATAGCTTCCACATAAACCGATCGCCCGATTTGACATCTTGAGCTCATAGAAGCTGTAGTTATTATTCAATTGGGATGAAATTTTGGACGTAGTGTTCCGTTATGTCTTTCAATGACTGTGCTTAGTATGGTCTAAATAGGTGCATAACCTGATATAAAGCGATCTCCTAATTTGAAATCTTCAGCGACTAGAAGCCGACTTCCAACAATCGTGACCACAATTTGGACCATACTTCCGAATCGGTGTATAGTCTGATGTAGGTAAGGTAAGAGTGGCAGTCCCTTAGAGAATTTTGAGTTCATTATGATACCTTAGTAGCGATATTCAAATTTCTCTAGTGGGAATCGATCAACGACCCCCACACTGGCAATCCGATCCTTTTCCCATCTTGGCTACCGGGGCGCCTATAGTCCAATATAGCCCTCATAAAAACCTCCTAGGTTGATGCATTGAGCAACCTTCTACCTGTTAGCATTATACGGCCCCTATATAGCTGTAATTTCAGCCAAGTTTGACAAAAAATTGGTACGTGATGTACAGAATCCCAAGATTTGGCCTAGATGAACTTAGCACGCGTTTGATTGTTTGAGCTTAAATAAATACAAGTGACGTTTCTGAGAGAGAACTTTTAAACATGTCTAAATAAAGAAAGCTTCATAATCATCAATCTTACGATTGATTACTTTAGCAAGCTGCAGTCAGGCCACAACTGAATGACCATAGCTTCTCTAACCATGGCTTATTGCCCTGAAAGGACACCGATATGATTGTCCAGCGTATCACGAACGCCCTGAATGACTCGCTTAAATCGGCATGTCCTAGAGCCAAACCAAGAGACAATCAGCAACTGCCATGGCGAACCCCAGAAGAGGTTGGTCTAAGGAAGGATTGCAGAAGACTCTTAAATTAGACTTGCCAAAAAAAGGATAAGGTTTGGACAGTTACTAGTGCGGAAAACTAAAATATGGTTAGGGCAAGTTGAGGCCACCGTGACACAGAGGTTTGGAGGTCCGCCTAGATGCCGAACGCCTGGGTTCAAATCCTGGCGTGAAGACAGAAACAGCCCTTAATGACCTAGTCGGCTACATAGAAGGTTCTCTCACTGTCTTGACATTGATGAAGCTTTCAATAATGTAAAAACCGACATAAATCATGAAGTAGTTGGAGTTTCTAGGCAGCAATACTACCGCAAGAAATTTTATCAATAAATTACTTACAAAGAGAAACATCACGACATGCTTGGAGTAACAGCACAAGAAGGTGTGCTCTGCTCTATTCCTTGGAATGTAGCCATTAAGAATATTATTTCTGGAAAAATTGGGTTAAAAGTATTGCGTTTGCATGACTCGGCTATTGTGGTAAAGGAAAGCTTTCCCGGCAATCTTAGGGATATAGGCTAGGAAGCCTTTTGTAGGTCCGCGAAATGGGCTACTGAAAGTGGTACAGGCGGTAATCCATCTAAGGCGGAAGTTATCTTTTCAACAGGAGACACAAGTTATCCACAGTGGTACCTGTCTCATTTATCGAAAGAGTTTTGCAAGACACGAAATTGAGCTTCCAATCTAAAACTTGGAAAGGGCGAGCGTACCGTAGCTAGAGGTCTCGAGGACCTCGAGCTTGATTATCAATTTCACAGTATATAAACAGAAAAGTCGAAAAAATATTAAAAAGATATCGTCGAAGCAAATACCAATTAAAATTAATTGTCTAAATCAGGACAATATCATGTTCAAAAACCCAATTTCATAGCAAATTCAAATAAACGCAAAATAAAAATCAGTTTTACAAAAATAAGAGCCAATTTCTCATTCTCCTGTTATAATTTATCGTATCCATATTCTTCTTGTTAATGGAATTCGGTTTTCTGAATATATGCTTATAGCTTATCCCATCGATAAACCTTAACCAGCAGATGAGTATCGGTGAGTGTTTTATAGATACTATAAATTAACAGATATAAAATTATAAGTTTTTTGTCAAGAGATTGCTTCGTAGTATTATTAGTTCGCCAACTTCTCTGGTAACAATTTGCCAATAAAAATTTGCAGGATAGTAAGAAATTTCTGCTGACGAAAAAACCTCCAACAGAAATTTGCAACCTGTACAAGACTCTCAAAATGTCGTTTGCTCCCATGCTCCCTCTTACTGGCAATCGGAAGACTTTCAGTAAAATTTTTTGCAAGTTTGTACAAATTTTTGAGTGCGCGAACCCACTTATTGCTAATTGCTATATTTTCTAAATTACTTGTTATGTTGCCCCTCTGTTTCATTTGCCTTAAAAGTGTACGAGAAAAACAAATTTGTTTACAGGTGGTTTATGCCCTCGATAAATTAATGTACCGGTTAATTATCACTAACTCTATTTTTTTCTGCGAGAAAATGGCCCTAATGCAAATTCGCTGAAATTACTAACAAAAAAATTGAATAGCCCACCCCTTACTATAAAACTGATTACCCGGACAGACCAGCACCTTCAGAAGGATTTTGGAAATGTTTGTTGCCAAAGATGTAGAAGAAATGTATTTTTTGTTATCAGGATGTATTCCAAAACTGTACCAAATGTGATTTTAACATAGACAACTTTTCATAGAATTTTATTCCTTTTTATACCCACCACCATAGGTTAGGGGTATACTGATCTAGTCATTCCGTTTGGAACACCTCGAAATATTCGTCTAAGACCCCATAAAGTACATATATTCTTTATCGTCTCGATCGTCGATCTAGCCATGTCCGTCCGTCCGCCGTAATCATGAAAACGATCGAATGCGTAAAGCTAGCCGCTTAAAATTTTGTACAAATACTTCTTATTGGTGAAGGTCGGTTGCTATTGTAAATGGGCCATATCGGTCCATGTTTTGATATAGCTGCTATATAAACCGATCTTGGGTCTTGACTTCTTGAGCCTCTAGAGTGTGCAATTCTTATCTGATTGGCATGAAATTTTGCACGACGTGTTTTGTTATGATATCCAACAACTGTGACAAGTATGGTTCAAATCGGTCCATAATCTGATATAGCTGCCATATAAACCGATCTTTGGTCTTGACTTCTTGAGCCTCTAGAGGGCGCAATTATTATCCGATTGGCATAAAATTTTGCACGACGTGTTTTGTTATGATATCCAACAACTGTGCCAAGTATGGTTCAAAGCGGTCCATGTTTTTATATAGCTGCCATATAAACCGATCTGGGATCTTGACTTCTTGAGCCTCTAGAAGTCGCAATTATTATCCGATTTGCCTGAAATTTTGTACGATGGATCCTCTCTTGACCATCAATATACGTGTTTATTATGGTCTGAATCTGTTTATAGCCCGATACAGCTCCCATATAAATCGATCTCTCTATTTTACTTCTTGAGCCCCCAAAGGGCGCAATTCTTACTCGAATTGGCTGACATTCTACACAGGTCTCCAACATATAATTTAATTGTGGTCTAAACCGGATCATATCTTTATATCGCTCTAATAGCAGAGCAAATCTTTTCTTATATCACTTTTTGCCTAAGAAGAGATGTCGGGAAAAGAACTCGACAAATGCGCTCCATGGTGGAGGGTATATAAGATTTGGCCCGGCCGAACTTAGCACGCTTTTAATTGTTATTTATTGACATTACTTGTACAAGATAATATATCTTATAATTGACTTACTAGAATTAAAAGCGACACACAGTGAATACAAACAATACTAGTGGAATAATTTTAGTAAGAGCTAACTTAAAATAAATAATTTAAAAATTTCAGTTGTAAAGGCGGAAGAATGGCTTAACAATTGAATAATATTGGGGAGCGTGTTCCAAAGACGTGTCGTTTTGAAGAAAATTTTCTAAATCTGGGTAAAATTAGTTTTTTCCTCTATGGGATCTTGCAGACTGTAACAGTTTGTATAAATATGGAGGATCTTAAGTATAAATTAATTTATGCAGTTATGCAGGCAATGGAAGAGAACGATTTGACAAATAAGATGCAATTAAATTGGAAGCTGTATCTGAGAAATAAAGTAGCTTTTTGAGTTTTGAACATAAAATATCATGATTTACTGTGTCAAACGACTTTCTATAGTCCAAAAGAACAAGCATAGATATGAAGTTTTTGCCTTGGTTTAATAGCCGATTGCAGCATTTAAAGAACTTAAGAAACAAAGCTCATAGAGTATGTAAAGATTCAAGGTTGATTCACAGATAAAGAATCCTTTGTACGTCGTAGGCGAGAGTAGGACTGTTTATACAAATTCTATATTTTCATGATAGAGAGGCGATTGGTGAAAAGGGTGTCTCAAATTTGTTTGCCTCCTTTTTTTTCTTCCGTTTACAACACTTCGGTAAGCTTGGAATTTTCTTCTCAATTTCCATCTTCTGTAAATGAGTTTCTCGACATCGGGAATATCCAACTAGACAACTCTGAAGTGCTTAAAGTAATTCGTGAGATAGATGTTAATAAGTGTGCGGGCTTTGAACTATTGCCCCCTCTATTCCTTCGTAACTGCACAAGTTCTTTACATGTTGCTCTTAGAATAATATTTAACAACTCACTTTCTCAAGGTCTTATCCTGGATGATAAGAATATGGCTTTTATTTCATCAATTTTTAAATCCGTCCGCAGAGATGTTGTTGGTAATTACGCTATCTATTGTTGATAATTAAGCTATCTACAATACCGAAACTTCCGGACAAGTCTTTCCTGGATATTCCGAAACTGTATAGTTCTCCCGGTCAACATGGGTTTTATCACTGTAGGTCTTCTTGTTCGAATTTGGCTCTTTTCACTCACTTTTGTTCTAATTCCTTGGAGAAAGGAAAACAAGTAGACGTACTCTACACAGATTTTAGCAAGGCATTTGATAAATTGTCGAATAATATGTTAATTGCTAAACTTGAGAAGTTAGGTATTCATTCAAATCTGTTGTTATGGATATCATCACACATTTCTCAGAGGGTTCTTTTTGTTAAAGTTTGCGAATGTGTGTCAGATCCCATCGATGTTGTAGCTGGCGTTCCTCAAGGTAGCCATCTGGGTCCATTATTATTTTTATTATTCATTAATGACATTTATCTTTATATTTCTCGTAAGCATTTAGCAATATTATGCAGTTATACGGACCACATTGGTTAGAATTTTTTACGGATTAACCCAGTTAAAGATATTTGAATATTTTTTGATTCCATACTATTTATCATTTAACCATCATATTGAGTATATTGTCTCAAAATCTAATTCTCAATTAGGATTTTTGAAAGGAAATTCAAAGCAGTTCTCCAGTAATACACTGAAACCCCTTTATGAGAGCTTGGTTAGGCCTCATATTGAGTACCTGTGTATTATTTGGGATCAATTTTACAACGAATGAATAAATAGAGTAGAGAAAGTTCAAAAACGTTTTACAAGATTTGCTTTCAGAATGTATTATGCATGGGATAGTATGCCATCCTATATAGAACGATGCCGAATTCTTGGCATTCAGCAGCTACAACTTAGAGGGAATCTCCAAGGTTTTGTTTTTATGAAAGATTTCATTAACACTAACATTGACTGGTCAGATTTGTTGTCTCTCTTGCCATTCAATGCTCTTAATCGATTGTTAGAGAACATCATTTGTTTGGCGTTCCTTTCCATAGAACCAATTACGGGATGAATGAACCCTTAACGCAATGCCTCTGCTAATTTAACTCCATTGCAAACCAAATAGACTATCATATAGTACGACACATTTTCAAGAGAGTGCTTAGAATTTTGCTTGATAATGACAATAACTAACTATGTAAATTTATATAGTTTTTGGCAATGTTGTTATTTATAATTCCAGTATATTGTAATTAATAAATGTAATCTGTAAGAGCATAGCTCGGTAGATGAAATAAGTAAACAACTGTGCAAAGTACGGTCTAAACTGTCCTATAACCTGAAATAGCTCCCATATAAATCGATCTCCCGATTTGACTTCTTGAGCCCCTGGAAGTCGCAATTTTTGTCCGATATGGCTGAAATTTTCGGTTTATAACCTTATATAGCTCCCATATTAACCGATCTCCCGATTTGACATCTTTAACCCCTGGAAGCCGCAGTTTTTGACCTATTTGGCTGAAATTGAGCATGAAGTGTTTTGTTATGACTTCCAACAACTGTGCCATGTACGATCCATATCGGTCTATTCGATTTAGATGAAATTTTGCATGCGGTTTTCTGTTACGACTTTCAACAATTGTACGAGTTACGGTCGAAATCAGTCTATAATCTGATATAGCTTCCATATAAACCAGTCTCTAGATCAACCTTATTCGGTTCCTAAAAGCTTAATTTTTGCTGGTTTAGCAGAAGTTTGATATGTAGAATAAAATTATGCCCTTCAACTAAATTTATTTTGAGTAAATTTTTAGCAGAATCCATGGTGGTGAGTTTCCAAGATTCGGCCCGACCGAACTTGGGACGCTTTTGTTGTGAAGATTTAATATTTTTTATGTTTTTTAAATAAATTTACAAAATATGATTCCAATAATATCTTGGAACCTAGTACGAAAAGCGCCGCGTAAAGTCGGTATGAAAAATAATGACCATAGTACTATAAGGGGAAAAACAACCAAAAATTCTACAAGAGTATATCGAAAGCCATATTAACCGTCGAAAGGTCAGTTTATGGATCCAGTATAAAAAAATTTGAAAATATTTCACAGTTGCAGAAAGATTTTGAGAATTTTTCCATTCGGAAAAAGGGTTTTGTAAAGATCGGACCAACATTGTGGCTACTACAGCCTTAAAGAACCATATTGGATGAAAGATATATATGGGAGCTATATCTAAATCTGAACTGATTTTTATAAACAAGTATTGGGACGTCAATAAACATGTCATATAAAATTGTTAAAAAATCGGAGCAAAATTGTGGCGACTACGGCCTTTGAAGGCCATATCGGATGTAAGGTTTATGGGAGCTATATTTAAATCCGATCAAAATCAATTTCGTTCTTCCTTGGACCAAAAAAAGAAACTTGAGCAAAATTTATGATTATAAGTTCGGCCGCGCCGCACTTTGGATACATACCACCTCAGGTATATATGTCTACCTTTCATCATTATCCGGTGAAAAATGCATTATTTATGCACCCATAGCAACTATATCGAGCTATGGTCCCAATTGGCCAAAAATCGGCACGGATATTGATTGGATTCCGTAAATACAAGTCACTGATTAGTTTTGGTTCAATACTGGTCTTTTTGGCAGCTGTATCCAAATTAAGACCGATCTGAACCATATAGGGCATGGATGTCGAAAAGCCTAACATAAGTCATTGTGTCAAACTTGAGCGCAATCGGATAATAAAATAATTTCAGCGCAATCGGATAAATATAAACGACGATGATAGTTCGTCTGAATAACGACCTTGACAGAATTATTGCGTGGGCGAATGTGAATGAACTATTGAATCCCTCGAAATCAAAACGCATACCCATTTCCAGAAATCGCTCAATATTACCGCTAAATCTTAACATTGCAATTAATGGTTCTGCAATCGAAATTGTGACCTCAGCGAGTTATCTTGGCATAGTTTTTGATGATAAATTATCATGGGCTAATCAATTTAACTCGACATTTGGCAAAACGTAGGGTTTTTTAAGGACCTTATATATGAGTCGTTCGAATACTCCCATAGAAAGCAGAATGCTCATGGCAAAAACATACATCCTGCCAAAGCTTTTATATTCTTGTGAAATTTTTTAGAATTGTGATACTGTTTTTAAAAGAAAATTACGAGTTGCATTTAATGATGTTGCTAGATATGTTTGTGGTTTGCGCAGGAGAGATCGGATTTTGGACTTTGCCAGACAGTTATATGGTGTCACATTCGATGCATACCTTAAAATACGTTCGCTCCTGCACTACACAAAATATATACAAAAATAGACCGTCTTATTTGTCTGCTATACTTCGTTAAGACTAGTAGAGGCAAGCAAGTGATTCAAATACCAAACCAATGTCGCATATCAGAGCAATAATTTTTATCAGTGCAATACGCCTGTGGAATATTTTTCCCAATAATATCCAAACTATAAGTGACGAAAAAAAGTTTAAATCTTCGATTATTAATCATTTTTAAGCTTTTCAACATATTCAATCTATTTCTAAACAATTTATGAACAATTCTAATCAGCTTAACATTTTCTTATCAACTTTAATAAATTTTGTATATATAATTAATTCAGATTAGTTTTGTTATATAAGTTTAACATAATTTTGAGCTAATTTATTTGTTTCGTTTCTTTGTTCGTTGGTACACATCGTTAAAAGGCAAAAAATGCATATTTACTTAAAATTTGCTAATTAGTTATTTCATACAATTTATAAACGTTGTTTTTTTTTCTTTTATTAGTTTGATCTATGTAATTTTATTTGCTGTCTTCAAATTGTTAAAATTAAAATATATCACTTAATTTTTACTTTATAATTAATTATATGGTAACTGTATCCAAATCTGGACCGATCTGAGTGGTCTTCGTAAGGATATCTAGAGAACAAACAGAACCCACTGTCTAAAATTTCAGCGAAATCGGGTAATAAATGACCATTTTATGGGCCCAAGGCCCTAAATAGAGAGATCGAACTATATGGCAGGTATATACAAATCTAGACCGATCTGGGCCATATTTAAAAAAGACGTAGAAGGGCCTAATGCAATTCACTGTCGCAAATTTCATGAATTGTGAAATCGGGCAATAAATACGCTTTTTAGGGGCCCAAGACCTTACATCGGCAGATTTGTCTATATGGGGGCTATATAAAGTTATAGTCCGATGTAGTCCATCTTCGAAAAGAACCTGTGCAAAATTTCAGCTCAATATCTTAATTTTTAAAGAGTGTAGCATGATTTCAACATTCAGACGTACGAACGGACATGGCTATATCGTATTAGATTTTTACGACGATCAAGAATATATATACCTTTTAGGGTCGGAAATGGATATTTCGTCATATTTAGTTCAAATCGTTAAAATTATGACAGAATGTTTTTATTGTGTTCACTAATTTAGGCTGAAATCGGTTCAGATTAATCTATATTATCCTTATATATGTTCGTCCGATTTTATTGCAATCGTAATTCTTTAATCGATCTACGGAACTTACTCAACGCGAATTATAAATTATGTAAGACTACGCCCAACCTAAAGAGATTTTACTTTTCTCTTATTCTAAAATATTTTTAATTATTGTTTTCCCTCTGTCTTTCCAGGTACGACTTTATTCATTTGGTGTATATCTGGTAAATTGTAAATTATGAAATAATTAGGGAAGCAGCACCCTTTCCCAAAAAATAAATAATATACTTTAGAGAAATATTTGTGCTTAATTTAAAGGAGAATGTGTCTTCACACATTCGCATCATTGAACAATATTAGGATAGCTTAGGAAATGGGTCCAGTTTGCATTCACCCCGGAAGTCGAGTGTGTAGCGTGCTCGGGTTACTAGAGCGAGGATCGTGGGTTCGATTTCTCCATAGGCCTGGTGTGTCATTACTGTGGTATCACAATGGATTAAAATTGTCTTAGCGAGTTTGTTTAGAAAATAGATTTCCACTTTAACCTAGCATAGCCAAGACTATGATTTTGGCCATATTCGTTTTGATCTAGGTAAAATTCTAAAATGATACAGCGATGTTCGTGTGTCTGTCCGTCCGTCGTTCTCAAGTCTTTAAAAATAGAGATATTTTACCTAAATTTTGTACAAGGTAAAATCTTGAGTGGGCAGAACAAAGATTTCTCATAGGCCAATCTCCCGATTGAACTTTTGGGCGCACTGAACTCTGCATCATCTGTGTCTACGATGGAATATAATTCTAATAAACCTTTTTTAATACCCTCCACCATAGGATGGGGGGTATACTAATTTCGTCATTCTGTTTGTAACTACTCGAAATATTCGTCTGGGACTCCATAAAGTATATATATTCTTGATCGTCGCGACATTTTATGTCGATCTAGCCATGTCCGTCCGTCTGTCTGTCGAAAGCACGCTAACTTCCGAAGGAGTAAAGCTAGCCGCTTGAAATTTTACGCAAATACTTCTTATTAGTGTAGGTCGGTTGGTATTGTAAATGGGTCATATCGGTCCATGTTTTGATATATCTGCCATATAAACCGATCTTGGGTCTTGACTTCTTGAGCCTCTAGAGTGCGCAATTCTTATCCGATTGGAATGAAATTTTGCACGACGTGTTTTGTTATGATATCCAACAACTGTGTCAAGGATGATTCAAATCGGTTCATAATCTGATAAAGCTGCCATATAAATCGATCTGGGATCCTGACTTCTTGAGCTTCTAGAGGTCGCAATTATTATCCGATTTGCCTGAAATTTTGTACGACGGATCCTCTTATGGCTATCAACATATGTGTTTATTATGATCTGAATCGGTCTATAGCCCGATAAAGCTCCCATATAAATCCCCAAGGGCGCAATTCCTATTCGAACTGGCTGACATTTTACACAGGTTGTGGTCCAAAGCGGACCATATCTTAATATCGCTCTAATAGCAGAGCAAATCTTTTCTTATATCCTTTTTTGCCTAAGAAGAAATGTCGGGAAAAGAACTCGAAAAATGCGTTCCATGGTGGAGGGTATATAAGATTTGGCCCGGCAGAACTTAGCACGCTTTTACTTGTTTTTTTTGTTTCTGGTTAAATGTAAATTTCATAATATTGAAAATTTCAAGACAATCTGCATGGCGACTCTGCACACACTAATTTGAGCCGCATTGGCGTTGTTACTGAAGTTTTGCCAAATCAGTACATGTACTGAAAAAATTACTTTGGCTTAGCTTTTTCCATATTTCCAAGTATCTTTGAGCCACATCATTTAGTTTGTCTCACTATGTCAATCTATGTTTGGCGAATGCTTCATTTTTCAATGATGTCTCATTTGAAACTCGAACTCACAATTGCTGCAATGGTTCTATGTTTTATGTTCGAGCAGTTTTATATGTATAAGGTAGCCACCATGCTGGGAATTATTAAAGATTTATAAGTCTAGAACACAAATAGGTTCTATTTGTTGCCTCATACTTTTTCTATTCGATGTGTTTTTATTTTTTTGGTGTATGTGTTCTTTTTTCTCATGTCTCTTTAGTATCTTTTTATGTTTGGAATTCTTGCCTTTTGCTGCTGTACGTGCTGCTCCAGATTTTTAAACAATCAGTCAAAATATAATGGCTTTAGTGTAGACGGCTGCTTTGTTGTTGTCGTCGTCCATAGCACAACATACTCGTACTTGGGCATTTGTCTTGACTTTTCCTTTTCAAACAATGCTATCCAGTTTTGTTTTCGTTGTAGTTGATTTATTTGGTTAACAGAGTAGACCTTACCTTGGCACGTATTTAAATCATTTTTTAAATCTTTGTTAAATTTTAGGGGAATCTTTGTCATTATCATCAATGGGTTTAAGATTCTTTGTTAACCGTATGCTTGCCGCCTTGACTGCAGACTTCTATCTTTGTTGCACGACAGTTAAATGGGGCGAAAGGGAACAAGAATTCTGTCAAGGACATCATTGATTTATGATGACCAAGGGACATATCAATCAATATTTCAAATATGACATTCTATAGACATCTGCCATTATTTCCTTTGTTTTTGTTCCTAATAAAAGCTTGACTTTTATTTCGTAATAATTTATGGTTATTTAAGTTGGAAATTCTTCACGGTCTCATTTTTATGACAAAGTTCTTAACAAAGGCATCTACTATTTTTTGTCATCAAACTTTGTATTGCCATGGATGAAATTAAATTAGATTGTTGCCGATGTTGGTATAAGTGTAATCAATCCTCCCATATTATATCTCAGTCACCTAAGGTTGATAAACCAAAGTCAAAAATTTTTCATAATTAAAGATTTAAAATTTTGCTTTTTAAATCTTGGATCGATGGATCAAATCATCAGTAAAAGAACATTAAGGGCAATATAGTTCAAGGTACCTTTGTATCAGAGAATATCTGCGGAAGGATATGTGAATGGAAAGTGTTGGACCACAGCTTCTGTGATCATCTTTATATTATCTTCAGCCTTGGAAAAAATACTACAAGTGTCTCTCGGCTAAAAAGAAGAAAGGCGTATTGGAAAATATTTCGACACATATTCTGCATGTCCTTGAGCCAAACCACAAGGCAAACAGCTGCAGAAAATTCTTCAACAGAGAAAAGGCCGCAAGGCACTACTCGACTGAGATGTCTTTAAGGCTGAGCTAAGAAAAACAAGGAAGAGCTGAAAAGATTCAGTAGTTCATACTCGAAAAGATAGGATACCTTCAGTGGCCTGAGAATGTATGGACAATATAGTGAGGAAACACTGTAACTACCCGTTGATACACATTTCCCATGGAATCTCCAACGAACTACGTGGCGCCAGAAGAGGTTGTCGCTGATATGCAGTCGTCGGAGGTTGTTGGGAAAATTGTGCTCTGCTCTTTCATGTCCGTAAAGAAGTTCATTCTTGTCATCCTTACGTTAACACCATACAACCTCACGCATTCTGTGATGACATTAAGGCAGACAGCCGGAAACATATCTCAGTCCCTGAGTCCATAAAGTAGACCCCCAGGCCCACTTAGTCCTCTAGATTTGATACATCCCTTTAGCATTAACTTTCAAATGACACTATAAGTGTCCCGTCAATCGAAGAATGTGAGGATGGTAGCAGTTAACCAATATGAATCCTCTTTCATCACATTCAGGTTTTCTATCGTCGCCTCATTTATATAGCGGTGGTATGACCTGGTCATACTGAATCTCTATATATGTGGGCTATATATTTATAATAGTCTACAGTATCCTAGTTTGCGAGGTCCTCCTCCCACCCCTATAGTTTAAGTTAGGTTAAGTTAAAGTGGCAGTCTTGAACCATCCAGATCGCTTTCACAAACCGCTAAATCAGATAAGTCTTCAAAGAAATAAGAACCTAAAGTGGAACTCCTTCTGGCAGCCAGTGCGGGACACATACCGCTGATGTTCTATAGTTTCTTCTTCCTCGACGTCCTCACAGCTTCTGTAGAAGTCGTTACTTGCAACCTTCAGTCTGTCAGCATGTTTTCCCGGTTGGTAGGCTGATCTAAATCTTTGCTAGGTTTTCAAACACCTAAATACCAAGTTAATTACTAAAAAAATCGCCGGGGATGACTTAAGGTTATTTAACTTCTTGTCGTTTCTGTGTATTCGTTAAGAGTGCCGAATAAAACCATGAATATCGAGGGTCCAAATATCTGGCTCAAACCCTTGAGCCGGGAGATCGCTTCTTTCAAACTCGGCAGAGTTGTTCATTAAAATCGTAGAAAAAAACTACTTTTATAAACTCAAGTTTTCTTATCAGGAAAGAGTGCTATATCAAAATATAGGACATCTTTCTTCAACTTCAAGCTGTAGAGTAATTTCAACAAACAGATGATTTATATACATTGTAAGGTAGAAAATGTATTGTGTGGAAAAAGGGATCAACATTTCGGTGGCGGGTATAAAAAATATACCGTATTCTTGGCTTGTAGAATATTTGGTAGGTTTTGGTCGGACTTGGTAGGATTTTTCTTAAGATTTGGTAGGAACATTTTTTCGGGTTAGGAAAATTGGTCATGACCGACGCAATGACTGCGATGTCTGTTTTAGCCAGCGACTGCAAAGCGGTAGACTTCTTCAAGTCTTTATTAGGGCACATCATTTTGCAATGTTCCAAACCCTCCTTTGTGGGGCATATCCACAGATCCCAGTTTACCTGGAATATGTATGGTATATGTTCCTGTGGCATCACAATGGACGAAAACGTCTAAGTGAATATGATGGCAGACTGACACATAAGTCTACTTAATATTCCTCTTGCCAGGCTTTCGGAGAATATGCAAGTCCTATGCATGTGAAAATAGCAGCCAGATGGGACGCCAAATAGTCGACCTCCATCTGTAGTAACGCCAGAAATATTCCATCACGTCCGGGTGACTTAAATATTTCTACTCTCACTCGCATGTCGTATACTAACGTCTCAGTTTAGACATGGTTTTTTGAGAGAAACTTTTTCATCTTCGCGGCTTCATTAGCGGTATCGACCTGTTTGCAGAAAAGCTTGCAGGAGGCACGTTTTTTCCAATAAACTGCCGCAACTGCCAACCCAATAAACTGCTGCTCTTTTACGGTGTGCTCTGTTATAAAGTCTGCGGATTTCCGAATCTCTCCGGTCATTCAGGGTATTTCTTGGGCTGATTTCCTTTCTCAAAGAGGACAACTATCTTTGAAAGACCCCACTATTGCAGTCGTAATCCTGTTGACATTGCCGTCAATGTCTGACATTGCCGTCAATTGTCCATTATGCTTGGACAATCCAAAGTTTCTTGCACAAATCTTCATCTCAGCAGTCTTCCGAATTTTATATTAGTTGGCTTTCCACTTATATCGGAGACGCATCGAATTCTGCGCTTGCAGTGTTGTTCTCAACCTAATGTAGCGATGGTCCGAAACTGAGTGGCCAATGGAGACCCTCCAAAACTGAACCTCATCGACAAGATTTTCCGAACATAACATATTATCACATCTAAAAATAACAACATTTTGTAATAAATCATTATTTGTTAAGTATACATTTCTAAGCATTTCGATCTTCGGCTATCCTTCTCAATTTTCTGACATCTAGTTGCGAGATGTATTTCTGCACTTGGTTTTTTCATTGGAGATTTAGTCTTCGCTTTTTTACGTTCACGATCAAGTTCATTATCAAATGACTTTAAGCTGGGGCTTCTTCGTTAATATTGACAACATGATCTAGCCTCAGATTGTACTTTGATATGTTTGACTATGCCAAAGTCGTCATACAACTTGTGCTTCATACGACGCCGATATTTCCCAACAACCTCAGATAGGTCCATAAATACTATGAGGAATCTTACCATTTAACCCGCCACGTACTCCTTCGATTAAATTGTATATCAAATCAAGCATGAGTCCACCTATCCAAGTAGAACGACAAATCTCTTGTAAGCAAAATACCATGAGAAAGTTACTTAAATTGTACTTCTCATTTTACAATGTCTAAAAAAGAGAAAAAGAAGTGAGTAGCTTTCGTAGAAGTCATGATGATATTTATACCTAACCAAATTCATTATTTCTATTTTTATCGAATTAAATAATCTAATAATTTAACCAACCCCAAGCTTTCTTTATTCTGATTATTTCTATTCAAGCTCTCTTTAACATATGTCCCACATTCAACAGTTTGGTCTGCGATAGTAATCGAGAAAACCAACGTGAGAAAAAAGGTTTATATCATAAATTTACCTAAATGGTATGTTCTCGTACTTTGTGTTCAGTTTTATCTTTATGGTATGGGAATGGATAAGTAGACAATTCTCCTCTACCGGGTTCATGTAGAATATTTCTTCTAACGAATAATTTATTTATCTATTGTATGACAGCATTTTTTACTCTTTCCGTTTTCATACTCATCACTAAGGGATAGGGGTATATTCATTTTGTCATTCCGTTTGCAACACACAGAAATATCCATTTCCGAAATATGTATATTCTTTGATATTTCGGAAATGGATATTTCTGTGTGTTGCAAACGGAATCACAAAATGAATATACCCCTATCCCTTAGTGATGAGTATGAAAACGGAAAGAATAAAAAATGCTGCCATACAATAAATAAATAAATTATTCGTTATACGAAATATTCTACATGGAACCGGTAGAGAAGAATTGTCTACATATCCATTCCCATACCATAAAGGTAAAACTGAACACAAAGTATGTTGAAATCACGCTATAGTCTTCAGAAAAAGAGATATTGAGCTTAAAATTTGGACAATAGACCAATCTGCCGGTTTGAGATCTTAGGCCCATTAAAGCCACATTTATTATCTGTACCGCAGATAACGACACCTCTTTGGAGAGATTTTTTTTATATTGCATAGAACCTTAACAAATGTCGCCAGCATTAGGAGGCGATAACTAACGTTTAAAATTATTTCTGATGTTCTCATCGGTATTCGCACCCTGGCGTTCAGCTTGATAGGCGGTGGCATGATAATCTCTGCGCTACCGTGGCCTCCAGTGTGGATATGTTGATATAGCTGTCATATATACTGATCTCCCGATTTAAGGACTTAGGCCCGTTGGCACTAATTATCCGATATCTATGCAATCTATCGCAATGACTTGTCGTTAGGCTCTTTGACATTCGTACCGAGTTTGGTTAAGATCGGGCTATGTTTGGATAAAGCATATATAGCAAGGCATCTATATTACGATTTGAACGTTCATCCCATACATGTTTCCTATCCTCACAACCAGCAGTTAAGTTCAATCTATAAAATCATGCTTCTTAAAACGTTATCGACGCTCGTAGTAGATATGTGATTGAGACTGGTGAATTTCCATCCTCGAGGCCGTGAGAAGATTTGTAACCTCTTTCGCAAGCAAATCAGCTTTCACGTTCCTGGCACATATTTGTAACCAGGGATCTAACATAGCGTAACTTTGTGTTACCTGTGCATTTGCTCAGGAGAGTCTCAGCAACGGTGCATCGCTGTAGATACAATAATGCTCGTACCCACAAAAGCCGTAAGCGTCGTTTAGCTATCGCGAAATATGCGTACATTTGACCTTTCAATATTTGTTGGCAGCATAAACTCCGCTATCGTAGCGATCGCAAAAACCTTCACCTTGAAGATACTGCAATCGTCCCCATGTAAGTCTGGCCGGTAGCTGATCCAGTTGAAACGAATTGAACAGCGTCCTCTTGGCGGTTTCGTTGAAATATAGGTCTGAATTCTCAGCAATACTGTCAAGGAACAGTAGTTCCCATATCCCCACTTACAAACTACTCTATTTACCTTATCCACTCTTCCCTCACATACGACTCGAACTCCATCAGAGGCCACCATAGGTCAGCACCGGTCGCACCACCGCCGAGTGCAGGCAGTGCATCTATCTAGGTGGATAACTCATCTACTACCAACAAGGCCCAGGCACGAATAGGGAGCTGCGAAGGCCATCTTCACCTTGGACCCCAATGCTCTAATTCAATTTACTATCCAGAATAATCCCAAGGAACCAAACCGGCTTTATCAGCTCCTTGCCGTCTCGGCAATCTAACCCCACGCTCCTTCCCCCTTCTTGTTCAAAATACGAACTCAGTGTTTCTGCCATTCACCCCTAGACCACACCGAGTAGCTCAAGACGCCGAACTCCAAGAGAGGTGTTCAAAACCCCAGATAGAGCATCCACGAAGTTTTTGGTGGCAAGAATAAGATTCCACAGAATTCCAGAATGCGTATTGCAAGAGTTCCAGAATAATCCATAGCAAAGGGGAAAAAACTCCGCTCTTTGCCGTACCACCATTCACCTTCAAAGCAGCGGCCTCAATACTGGCCGTGATCTCCCTATGCAGAATCATACTTATTATCCAACCCGTATTGCTGCTCCACACATCCTCATTCTTTAAAGCCGCCCCTTTGGATTCACATTATTAAATTCCCCTCCATATCCAGAAATACCGCCAGCGTGAATTTCATGAACTTCCTAGCTATCCTCCTATACTAAAGTCCAGAAGCCTCTCCAACGTCTTCACGAAAAAAGATGAGAGACTAATCGGCCTCAAGTCCTTGGCTGCATTCTATTACCGCATCCCCATCTTCGGTATGAGGACCACCTTCACGAACCTCCACGACAAGGGTACATAGGAGTCCCTTATACTCGTACGCGCTCGAAACAAAGTGACCATCAACCCTCATATAACATCCTAGAGTAGACGCCATCTGAATAAGAAGACTTATAGGCCCAATGAACGCTGTCGTCCATCGCCAGCGCTTCCATACCATTATCCTCTACAGGACCCAAAACCCCTACTTCCAGACCCGCACGACCACACCACGGAAAGTGTGTCTCCAACAAATGTACCAACGTATCGCCACACTAATCAGTCTAATATCCGTCTGGCCTCTGCATATGACCCACATATCCTTTGCCTTTAATTTTCTTTACGTCGAGGAGTTCTTGACAATCGACAACTAGTGGATCAGTCTAGCAAAGTCCTCCCTTATGAATCTTTTTAATTCTTATTGTAGAACCTCAGTTTATGTCTATAGACCAACTCTCTGTCGCCACTCCCACTGGCCGCATTAAACGCCCTCCTGGCATCAATTAGGAGTAACATGAGATCCTTATTCCATTTTTTGTCTTTGCTTTTGTGGGCCTCCTGGCCGGACAAGTCAGGTCCTTTGGTATAAATAAATAACCCATTCTCTAAGATGAACTGCAGAACACAGATTGTTATTTTAAACCTTGCAATAACGTACAAGGTCCCTCACACTATAGGAGGTGGCATCATCCAATCATCGATCAGAAAGTACGCAGAGCAGATCAATAGTACCATACCCAAATGCGACAAGAACTTAACGGTGCGGCTTCTATAGGGGATACTGCAGAATTGAAGAATAAAACACGTCAATTCTTTTTGGAAATTAAAATCGTCTCCAATACCTTTAGTCTTGCGAAGATTTTCGCATGAAAAACGCTGCACCGGGTCAAATGCCTGTATGTACCATTCGTCGCGCCGAAAAAGGAGTGCTGCCAGGCCCCATCGACAACCCCCATCAGTACTGAAGAATGGCCGCAATTTGACGAACGCAAGTTTCCTAACACTGGTTCTCTAAGACCAACATGTGTTGCCCCACATCCAACGAAAAGGTAATGCACCTCTCTCTTTCCTCCTATAGAAGGCACAGCCGTTTGAACTCAACGAAATAGTGACTTGACGCCACACAAAGAAAAAATATTTCTTATCGCTATACCATTCGAAGTCGTTTTTTCCATCCTTCTCACTTTCCAAAGAACAGCTAGGTACTCGAAGTTTTGAAAATTTTTTCAATAAGAGTAGAAGTAGAGAGGGCCTCCGTAACGCAGAGGTTAGCATGTCCGCCTGGGTTCGAAGCCTGGCGAAACATTTGTGAGGTACTATGCCATGTAAAACTTATTTCCAAAGAGGAAAGAAGTATCGCACTACGACACGCCGTTCGGACTCGGCTATAAAAAGGAGCTTAAACTTGAATCGGACTGCACTCATTGATATGTGAGAAGTTTGCCCCTGTTCTTTAGTGGAATGTTCATCGGCAAAATTTGCAAAAAGAGGTAGAGCAGAGTATGGCATGTCCGTCTATGATGCTGAACGCCTGGACTGATCGTTCGGACTCGGCTATAAGAAGGAGGCCCCATATTATTAAGCTTAAATTTGAATCGGACAGCTCTCTTAGATATGTGAAAAGTTTACCCCTGTTCCTTAATAGAATGTTCATGGGCAAATTTGCATTTACAGGTCAAGTGGTATTCAATCAATAAATCAATCAATATGCATATTACATATTACAATTAACACAATGGGGGGCTAAAGTAAGGCAAAGTTGACCTTTTGATACCTTACACCACATTGGGCATGCAGGCTAAAACTTGCTTAAATTTGAGATATAGAATTTTGACCAATAACGATGCGTATTGCAAGAATCACAGAAGGAATCGTTGTGCAAAATTTATAATGATTGGATGATTAATGCGTTTGGAAAGGCCCTAAAAGAGAAAATAGGGAGATACATATATAGGGGAGCTATATCTAAATCTGAATTGATTTTTATGAAAATCAACAGCAGTGCCTGAAATTACAAGAACATTTTTTTATTTGGTTAATAAATGATTACTTTATTGTAATATTAGTCCAAACGGACAAACATATATCGGAGCTATATCTTAATCTGAATCGATTTCGTCCAAAATTCGCGCGGTTTGTTTTAGTCGTGAAAGTAAGCATTGTGCAATATTTTGAGAAGATCGGTTGATAAATGCGCTTGTTGGGACTCTAGATAAGAAAATCGGTCGATACATATACATGGGATCTACATCCAAATCTGAACGGATTTTGCCTGTGCCAGATTTGAAGACGATCGTATAAAACTGCGACCTGTACTTTGAACACAAATTGAATTGGACAAAGCTATATCGATTCAAAAAGTGATTCTGTGTCGATCGGTATAGTAATGAATGGGTCTTTCTCCCTACTTCTGGGTGTAACAAACAAATGCACCAAGATATAATGCCTTGTACCACCGTAGTGATGCAGGGTATAAATATTTGATATCTTCCAAGAGTTTTTGTGGAAAATTTCAAACATTTCAATGTTTCACAAAATTTAAGTGTATTTATTTAACTTATTTTTAGTAAATTTTTGAAATTTTTTTTCTAGAATTCTTTTCAATACCTTCAACATAGAATTCCCTTTGATCCAAAGCACTTTGTCAATGAATTTTGCGTATGTTACATGCGTTTGTACATTTATTGGTATGAACGAGAGTGAACGAATCTACGAATGCACGCTGCCTTTGTAGTATTCAGGCTTCAATTTCATTTGGCTTCATTTCACTCAAACACCACTTGAAAGCCATCATCAACTTTGCCAAGTATCCAATCATAATCTAGTGGCTTACTTTTATCTTTTGTTTGTGTGAAATGTTGCTGCTTATAAGCCATACTTATTCATAGAAGGTATTTAGTGGTACATGTTGGAAAAGACGAAGAGAAAAACACATTGGCATACATATGTGTACACATGTTTATCAGGGATGATGAAAATATCGTGCATACATCTGAAACTTTTTTTGATTTTTTGTAACGAAAAAATGCCTTGTTAGACATTTTATGTTCGTGCCATGGCTCCAAAAAAGCTTTTAAATGCCCATCGGCGGCGAAACCGCTCAAAACATCCCTTGAGATTGAATATTTCTTCTTTTGGCCATTGTTGGGCTCAAATGTTCGAACGTGCGCTCGTTTAAGCACACACGATTATAATTTGGAAGTTTACTCTATTGGGAAGTTTTTCTTGACGAAGAAACGATAATCGGAAATTCAATACGTTTGTGCAGCAACTCTTTTGCTCTTTCGAGTCAAACTTTTTGCTTAGGTGTAAGGTCCTGCGAAGTCGAAGTCTCTAACTAGAGCTCGTTTTTCGATATGTGTTGCATACCTTCACGGGATATTTTCAGATCTTTATATATTTGATTGCTACTACGGCTTGGATTTCATTGAATTCGAGCCTTCACTCGCCGAACCAATTCAGGGGTTGTTGCTTTTTTTACCACAATAATGGCGTTTGACGACGAAACCAGTATTATAACGATTTATAGTATGATAAACTAACATTTTGTTTACTTTGAGAAGTTTGAGTTCGCCAACAATAGTTCGCAAATGTACAACGCCATCACGAATAACATTTTTTAATTAGGTTAGGTTAGGTTTATGTGACATTATAACACGACAGGAAGAGGACAAGGAAGACGCCTCCTAGTACCGTTGAACCATCCAGATAGCTTTAAAAAGCCAAACAACTTGCGAATGTTTACATCCGCTAAATCAGATAAAGTGGAACTCCTTCGGACTGCAATAGAGGGGTGCACACATTGCACATGTACTAAAGTCTCTTCTTCCCCGACGCCCTCACAGCTTCTGCAGAAGTCGTTACTTGCAACCTTCAGTCCGTCAGCATATTTACCGATCGGCCAGTGATCTGTCATGACGGCACAGACTCGCAAACTCGTCTGTTCTACAATTCTCTGTGATACCTCCGGGGCCTGGCACCCAGCACAGGTTAATTTTGAACTGTTTAGCCATCTTGTTGAGAGATCTGCTACAGTCGATGGCGGTTTTTGAACTCAAACTATGTTCTACAGAGATTATGACAATATATCTTAGCCATTTAACCACTTCTTTTATATCAAGGACCTCTGCTTGATACACCCTATAGTGGTCAGGTAACCTTCTCGATATGGCCAGTCCTAGTTCTTCGGAGTACTCCCCAAAGCCCATCTGGTCGACTTGTTTCGAACTATCCGTATAAGTCTATGAAACTTCTATTATCATGGATATCGTAGTTTCATCGGTTCTTTCAGGAAAAGTGACACAGTACTTTTTATAAAAAAGCGGCTCAGGCCTGGTACATCAGGCATTGAATCAAGGATAATATCGTACAGTATTCGCAGGCGCCACATGACCAAAGAGATTCCTTAGCCTCACAACAGTGGTTGCAGCAATTTGTCTAGCCACAATGTCAAAAGGCGTTAGGTGTAGCATAAAATTCAGTGCATCAGATGGTCCCTGCCTCAGTGTGGAGGTGATGCACAAACAAGTCATCCTATGGATCCGGCTGAGTACTGAACAGTAGGTGGACTGTTGAAGCGCCGTTCACCTAACCACAACACCATATAAAATTACAGGTCTGATACTATCGGGTTGTCATATGGTTCTGAGGCATGGGTACTTGTGAAAGCAGATGAGGTAGTGCTTGGAGTATTTGAGAGAAAGATTCTTATTAAAATATATGGTCCAGGTTGTGTTAATGGATAATATAGGCGTCGTATGAACAACGAGCTGTATGACGAGGATAGCATAGTTACACGTATCAAAATACAGCGGCTGCGTTGGCTAGGTCATGTTGTCAGAATGGATGAAGAAGCTCCAGCAAAGAAGTGTTTTGAAAGAAAACACGGTGGTACACGCAAACCGGGACGACCGATAGCCCGATGGAAAGATCAACTGGTGGGAGACACCTCGACACTTGGTGTCAGAGATTATAAAATGAGCACAGAAGATCGATGTGCTTGGAACGCTATTCTATGTTCGGCTAGTGGAACAAATGTTCTGTCATAGCCAATTAGTGCATAGTAAGTAATTTTTCGCTATAACAGCAAATATTACCTTCTGCTTCCAAATGGTATAAAGTTAACTTTTGCTTTCAAACTAAATATTAACTCAAATGCCTCAGTTGTTGTTTAGAAGTTAAAAATTTGGTAAACTTTTGAATTAATAAAAAAAAATATTGACATTTTTCACGTGACTAATTTGTATTTCGTTGGACAAAATGAGTATAAAACATGAAATATATAACTTGAAAATATAAATAAATCTTTTATTCAGCGATTTTAGGCTTCGGAAAAAGAAGAATCATTAATGTTTCCATTATTAGCCTCTCTTTGAGAGACATGGTCTGTCAAGAGTATTATAAAAAAATTTAATTAATACCAACCGTATCATTTTTAGTACAGTACCACAAAATCAAGATTCACATTGCTATCTTTCGTACTCAGCACCATTTTCCAAGTCAATATAGTAATAAGCTAATAGTACACTCAAAGAAATTTGTTGGTAAAAACAGCAAAAATTTTTGCTGTAACAGCAAAAAGTCTGCTGAAAATGGGACAGTAGTCATTTTTTGCTAAAATAGCAAACATTTACCTCTGTTTTCAGAGGCTAGAAATTTGACAACAGCATTAAAATGTAATAAATACATAATCAGTTTGTACGTCTCATCTAATAATTTTAGGTGCATATAGCGTAAATTTTTTTCTAATTTTCTACAATTTGATAATATTTTAACGATTTTAAATAACAGCCGACAAAATAACTCCTAAAATCATTTTTAAACTTTAAGTGATTCAATTGTTTTAAGGAAGTTCAAAAATGTCGTATAGATTCTTTCAAAAAGTAAAAGTTTTTAAATTTACATCAGCAAACAGTGTTTGCTGATATCACCAGACTAATTTTCTTAAGTGTAATAATATGAACTTTGTGTTTGTTTGTTTGTGTGTTCCTTATAGACTCAGAAACGGCTGAACCGATTTTCTTGAAATTTTCACAGATGGTGCATAATGACCCCGTGGTGAAAAAAGCGTAGTACATTTTTTGATATCTGAAAGCGGGGCGGACCCTCCCCCTAACCCTAATTTTCAGAAACGCCAGATTTCGGAGATGGGTGGTGCGATTTAAGCGAAATTTTGTGTGCTCCCCACCATAAAACTTACCAAACATATATTTAGACCAATTACGAAAATATGGTACTCAAATGAAAAGTATTTAGGATAAGAAAACGTATCTGATATCCAATTGTCGGACCAAGTGCTAGGGGAACCAACCCAAGCCCCAAAACACCCCTAAGTCGGACATATTTACCGACCATGGCAATATGGAACTCAAATGAAAAGTATTTGCGAGTAGAATACGAATTTGATATCCAAATGTGGGACCACGTTTCTAGGGGTCCACCTCTTCCCCAAAACACCCCCCAAACAGAACTTATTTACTGACCATGTGAATATGGGGCTTAAATAAAAGGTATTTAAGTGTAGAATTCGAATCTGATATCCAAATGTGGGATCAAGTGTTTGAGGGGCTGCCTCTCCCCACAAACATCTCCTTAAGGGGACAAATTTACGACCATTGCAAAATGGGGCTCAAATGAAAGGTTTTTGGGAGTAAAGCACGAATCTGATATTAATATTCGGGAAAAGTGTTTATGGGGTCACCCCAACCCCACAATACCACCCAAATAGGAATTATTTGCTGACTATTGCAATATGAAGCGCAAATAATAGTTACTTTAGAGAAGAACACTAATCCGATATATAAATTTCAAAGACCAACTCACTAAGTGGCCGCCCATCCCCCAATACACCCTCCAAGCCGGTCATGATAGCCGACTATGGAAATATGGGGCTCATGTATCTGATATCAACATTAGGGGCCAACTGTCCAGGGGACGTCCCACTACCATAACAACCCCCAATAGGACGTATTTGCTCCCCAAGACAATTTGGGTCTTAAAGAGAGTGGAGCTAAATATTTATGGTGTTTAGGGCCAATACCCCAAACCGGACATATTTGCTGACTTTTGCAATAAGGAGTTCAAATGAGATTAGAAAACGAATTTGATATCCAATTTTGAGGCCAATGGCAATATGGGATTCAAATAAAGTATATATAGATATATGAGAATAGAGCACGTTGCTTATATATTTTCCGGGCTTAGTGTTTGGGGGACCACCCCAATCCCCAAAACACCCCTAAATCGGGCATATTTACCGACCATGTCAATGTGGAGCTTAAATGAAAGGTACTGGGGGGTAAAGCAAGAATTGATACCCATTTTTTTTTATTGACCATATGGGGTTAAAATAAAGATATTTGGGAGTAGAATACGAATTCCAAATTTAGGACCATATATTTAGGACGTCACCCCTTTCCCAAAACACCCACCAAAGGGAAAAAAAAAATGCTTCGACCATGCCAATATGTGGCTCAAATGAAAGGTATTTGAGATTAGAAAACGAATTTGATAACCTATTTTGGGGCCATGTGTTTGGGGGACGCCTCATCCTGTAAACTCATCTTAAGCCAATGGCAATGTGGGGTTTAAATAAATGGTATTTGAGAGAAGAGCACGATGCTGATATTTTTTCAGGGCCAAGTATCTGGGGGACCACCTCTCCCCCGAAAACACCCCTAAATCAGTAATCATGAGATTATCGGGCTGAAATGAGGTATTTTAAGAATGAAGTACACCTTACATCTAAACTTAAATTCGTGGACCAATAATGATCATATGGGATTCAGATAAATGCACTTATATTGTTGAACTGTTAGTCAAGCGATATACTCTTTTCTTGGCATGGTATTTCACTAAAAGCTCTTTATTGTCGAAAATAAATATTCCAAGAAAAATTTTGTTCCATATAAAGTAAAAGAAGGCGCAGCGAAGCGGGCCCGGGTCAGCTAGTACGTTATAAATAACACAATTGCTTTCTTAAATTTCCTTCAATTTGAGCATTTGGAAATTGTCCATTCTTTTTGTTCACATCCCAATTTTATAGCTTTTCACCACTTCGGCGTAACGTGGTTCACAATTTTTTGTTTTTAACTTTACAGTTATTTTTAAAGCGAATAAAAAAGCTAGACTTTCTCCTTTTCTACATAATTTTTTTCTACCCACGCCACGTTGTGCCTGTATATGATAGAAGCGCGGCATATATTTGACTCATTCTTACTCCTTTTAGCAATGGATATGAGGGAAAGGGAACAATATAATCGTGATCAGTGCACAATGTTTAGTATTAAATAACAATTATATTCGTACAACTAAAAATATATATACAATTAAAAATTAAACCATATTTAATGAGTCAAATATAGTTCTATATATAGTTTCTGTGTATATGCATGATGTTGCAGAGATAGGCGATCTCCAGGTATATTTGCTCTATCATATGTTTCGATCAACCCCCATAGAGTCTTCAGCATAAAAGATGACAGATTAATAGGGCGAAAATCTTGCGCCTCTGTGTGGTACGGGTTTCCTGCTTTCGAAGCAAAAATTACCTTTGTGTCCGTCCATCCCACATGTATGTACGACATGCTGATACTGGCGGAGTATATCGGATACAGCTTGTAATTCAACCGGTTATACATAAAAGAATCGAAACTATTTATCGAAACAAAGGATTTTCGGCTCAGACACAATTTCCCCGATAGCCTCCGACGAATGCATATCAGTGACAACCGCTTCTAGGGCCAAGTTATTCCTTGATGAGTTCCCTCGCTAGACTTTGTCAATACATTGACTGACTTCTAAATATATTCCACCGTAGGTATCCCCAGGTATCGAGGCTAACATCTTCCTTAGCCTGGAGGCCTCAGATATATACTCCATGGAGCTGCAGAATTGCACCCAGGATTTGTTCTGTATTGTATTTTTTTAGTTTAGCCATGTCGACGTCTCAATCGTGTGGTGCTTCTTCAACCCTTCTTTAAACCAACCAGTTCTGGAATCCACCATGTCGATCGCTGTTCGCCCAATGGTTTGGTTCTATCTAATATTCTAAGTATTTTTAATTTAATAATTAAATTTTATGCCTTTTATTCGAACTCGATAAACGCTTTGGAAGAGTAAATTTTCCACTAGTTGTATAGCGGTTCTCATTTATAAGTCTGTTTAATATTTCTATATGAAGACCCTTTTTATGGAGACAAACGATCAGGCCTGAATTCATGGTCCACCCTATGTAAAATGGAAATGAAGGATGCTATGTGCTAAGCAGGCTACTAGAATGTCTAGACTGAAAATAGGTCATATAAGCACATGAACTCCACCGCTGGGCAATTGACGGTTTACTTGTTGATAGACTCGCAAGTACGGATGTCGTATGAACTAATATTTCGTATATTTTTCCCTAGCATAACTGCAGTACTTTTCTGTCTCTGCGGTAATATTTTGCGGATCCCATTTATCATCCCTGATTTATTCCCATATCTGTAAACATTTAGAAATTTTTGCCTCATCTGTTCTTAAGATTTAATTTGATGGATTGATTTCTAAAAATGTGTTAGTCTTTGAAATTCTTCCACTCTATTTCCCCTGTTCTCCTTCCACTTCACCTCTTGTTTCATCAACGCCGTTTTGTATGCATTGTTAGCTGTTTGCAATGACTTGAAGAAATTTTGGGCTTTAGATTCTATTCTTGGTCTAGTATGTACATTCGAAATGTTTCCACTTTTACACATACGATGGGTATGAATTGTTCAAAAGAGATTTGTACAAAGGCAACTTAAATTTTAATGAAGCTGCGTTGTAGCTTTTATGGTGTTAATTATTTCGCTTTGTAAATGAGCAATTAACCAGGAAATGACTCTGTACTTTGATTATGGTTTCCAAATAGAAACTACAAACTTCCATAACAATTTCATGAAGGAGCAGCAGTGATTGCTTTTAATGCTCAAGTGTGTCTGTGTGTATGTTTGTATTATACACACTGTAAGAATAATTGACCACAATTTATGCGCATACGGTTACGTTTGTATTATTTCATTTGAAGAAGTACTCCTGTCATATGCATGTCAATAACAACATTTTAAAGGAAGAACTCAAAAATTTATGAGAAAAACTACTTGAAGATGTACTTAAAGAAATTTAAGCTGTTCGCAGCAAAAATTGATGAAATTTCTTGAGTGTAATGTTGTACAAGAACTAGACTGCCACTAAAACCTAACCAATACAACAAATAGTACTTTGCGATCTTTTTTAAAATAACTTCAATGTTATTGTAGTTAAGGAAAAAAATTAATTTTCTATACACTCTTTTTTTTAACAGGTATGCATGGTCAAAGATTTACAAAATAAAACGAAAGCTTTTAATGGTAAGAAAATCAATTTATAAAATGTAATTTTAACAGAATCAAAGTCACCAATAAAAGGAATAAACATATGAAGTTTTAAAAGCCAATATCAAGGCTGGAATGGTTTTTTGAATATTAGGTTAGGTTTGGTTGGAAAGAGGGTGCAGATATTAATCTGCCCCATGCCACTATAGACATACACCTAGCCCAATAAGCACAATAAGCCGATTACTATTGTGCGCTTAAAAAAATAAAAAGTAACCTCGAAAAAGAAAAATTATATTTGGAATTCCATGCTACTTACAAAATCCTAAGTTGCTTTCTATGCCACGCCCCCAGGTTGGTTCATCTTCGGTATTGTGTCCCCACCCAAGTGCCGGTATCTGTTAGACGCGAAAGCGGGTCAATGACGAATATTAAAAAACAGATACAAAAAGATGTATATTACAAAAGTTTACTAGTTAATCCTTTCCGATATATTGGATTTTAAGTTCAATGACTTATCTATCCATTAACTATTATTTAAATTTTTTTCAAAAAATATTTAATTATTCATTAATAACTATCTTGTTCCCTTCAAAGTAAACGCCCTCAGATATTTTTTTCAATTTTTCTGTTTTTTCCAATCCTCGAAATTCTTTTGCAATGCGCTTTTTGGTTACATACGACTTAATACATTTTTTCGAATAGTAAAAAAGAGAAGAGCTCACCAAAACACAACTAGCCTTTTTATCTGTCAAACACATAATGGCTGACAAAATCCCTTAATGTTTTCCATACCACCTCCTTAAGAGGGTTCATTTCTGGAATTATGTCTCCACCGTACTGCCGGTGTCTGTTAGCCGCTAAGGCCGGGCCATGACATGGGTAATGCTCCAAGGTCCCATCATCCTCCCCACATGCCCTACACTTGCTATCACTTGCCGCACCGATTGCACACGTAAGCGCGTAGGTAGTCCAATGTGTTTATGTATGATACCGAGAGCTATACTCACTTCCTTCTTACTTTCTTTCAGTAATAGCCTCGTCTTCTCATGATCCTGATTTCCCCATAGGATTTTCATCGTCGTACCACCTCCATAGTCTTTTATAGGTAACCTTCATGACACTCAAACCACTGTCGTAAGGTTAAACAAGTAAAAGCGTGCTAAGTTCGGCCGGGCCGAATCTTATATACCCTCCACCATGGATCGCATTTGTCGAGTTCTTTTCCCGGCATCTCTTCTTAGGCAAAAAAGGATATAAGAAAAGAGTTGCTCTGCTATTAAAACGATATCAAGATATGGTCCGGTTCGGACCACAATTAAATTATATGTTGGAGACCTGTGTAAAATTTCAGCCAATTCGTATAAGAATTGCGCCCATTGGGGCTCACGAAGTAAAATAGAGAGAACGATTTATATGGGATCTGTATCGGGCTATAGAACGATTCAGACCATAATAAACACGTTTGTTAATGGTCATGAGAGGATCCATCGTACAAAATTTCAGGCATATCGGATAATAATTGCGACCTCTAGGGGTCAAGAAGTCAAGATCCCAGATCGGTTTATATGGCAGCTATATCAGGTTATGAACCGATTTGAACCTTATTTGACACAGTTGTTGAAAGTAAAAATAAAATACGTCATGCAAAATTTCAGATAAATCGGATAGGAATTGCGCCCTCTAGAAGCTCAAGAAGTCAAATCCCCAGATTTCTTTATATGACAGCTATATCAGGTTATGAACCGATTTCAACCATAGTTGGCACAGTTGTTGGATATCATAACGAAATACTTCGTGCAAAAATTCATTCAAATCGGATAAGAATTGTGCCCTCTAGAGGCTCAAGAAGTCAAGACCCAAGATCGGTTTATATGGCAGCTATATCAGGTTATGAACCGATTTAAACCATACTTGGCACAGTTGTTGGGTATAATAACAAAACACGTCGTGCGAAATTCCATTCCAATCGGATAAGAATTGCGTACTCTAGAGGCTCAAGAAGTCAAGGTCCAAGATCGGTTTATATGGCAGCTATATCAGGTTATGGACCGATTTGAACCTTATTTGGCACAGTTGTTGGATATAATAACAAAACACGTCGTGCAAAATTTCATTTCAATCGGATAAGAATTGCGCACTCTAGAGGCTCAAGAAGTCAAGACCCCAGATCGGTTTATATGGCAGCTATATCAGGTTATGAACCGATTTGAACCATACTAGGCACAGTTGTTGAATATCATAAGAAAGCACGTCGTGCAAAATTTCATTCAGATCGGATAAGAATTGCGCACGCTAGAGGCTCAAGAAGTCAAGACCCAAGATCGGTTTATATGGCAGCTATATCAGGTTATAGACCGATTTGAACCATACTTGGCACAGTTGTTAGATATCATAGCAAAACACGTCGTGCAAAATTTCATTCCAATCGAATAAGAATTGCGCACTCTAGAGGCTCAAGAAGTCAAGACCCAAGATCGGTTTATATGGCAGCTATATCAAAACATGGACCGATATGGCCCATTTACAATACCAACCGACTTACACTAATAAGAAGTATTTGTGCAAAATTTCAAGCGGCTAGCTTAACTCCTTCGAAAGTTAGCGTGCTTTCGACAGACAGACGGACGGACGGACATGGCTAGATCGACATAAAATTTCACGACGATCAAGAATATATATACTTTATGGGGTCTCAGACGAATATTTCGAGTAGTTACAAACAGAATGACGAAATTAGTATACCCCCCATCTTATGCTGGAGGGTATAAAAAGTAAATTGGGCATGATAACCACCGAAATCTTCATTAGGCCCATTTGCTGTTTTGGCCGTTTTTGCTATTGAGGGGAGAGAAAATTCGAGTGGATTCAAATGTTAACTTAATACCCTGCACCATCAAATATGCGTACTAATTTTAAGCAAATGGAATCGTTTAAATTTGTTAAACATATTAAGAGGTCTAATTGAAGAGGTCTTGCTTGATTTTCTTATGATCAGAGCTAAATTGTGGCTCTCAAAGAAAGCATGTTGTCATGTTTAAGTCTGAATTTAAAGAAAATTTTGCAGACACACTGATACATCAAATAAAACATTTCATGTTTAATTATATGGGATACATTAGGATGGAGCATAAAAGTCTGTATATACTGAATTGATTTTTTCCGAACTATCAAATATCAATATTCATACCCAAGAAAGTTCCACAGGTTAAAAAAAGTATCAGGTAACAAATCGGCGGTATAATGGGAGGAATACCACGATAGACTTAGAAGATGCAAGCTGTTAAGTAAACGGATATTCAGTATAAATGATGTTGCAAGCAAATTTTAACTTGATATTCTTTATCCAAACCGAGACATTGGCGGTCGATGTGAGTAAAATAGGCGAGACAAAGGTTATCAGCTCGATTTTTGGGTTTTTGTTTAGGTTTCCTAAAAATTGTCATTTTTCGAGTTTTTATTAAATCGGTTTCTTGCCAAAAATAACCGGTTTCTTAATATTGTTTAATTTCTAACATCTAAAACTGGTCATCTGAAAATATGTCCTTGGAAAAATGTCTTTGAAGAAAACTTATCGAAATCTTTTCTTAACGGAAAATTCCATCCATATTTTCTCTTTAAAAAAATTATTTGTCATGTTTTTTTCAAAATTTTGGTGCCATGTTTGTTTTAAGAAAATGTATCATCAAAATTTTCCCTGTTCAAGCTAAACCAATGTGGTCTCAGAAACTATGTAAAGGATAGCAGATCGACTTTTGACTTCATCTAAGTGATTATATAAAACATTTTTAGAGGGGGTTCTTTCAAAAGAAATATTTATCTCAAATGCTCAAACCGGTTTTTTTGAAAAGCTCATGTCTCGAATATTTCGAAAGCCAGCTTTTGAATAAGGACATTTTATTGATAACCCTAGGCGAGACAACGGCTGAACACCCATTTTCCACAGGCCACGACAGGCGAACAGATTAATAAGTGTCAGAGAGGCAACGCCATTTAAGCTACCAGAGCCTGATTGATTATTTACAGCAATAATTTAGAAGAAGGCGATTTGCATAAACGCTAAAGGCGTGCCAGGACGCATGAGTGATGCCCTGGCCCGGCAAAGCAAGTTATGCTAGGCCAAAAGTTGACAGTTTCGAGTTGGTCTCCACTTGGTCTCTCCATTGGAGTTTTGGTTCTCCACTTTTGCGTATCCGATTATGGTCTTTTTAAAAATACTTCATAGTTAGGGCTTCTTCATTCAATCCTACAATATGACCTGGTCAACGTAATCGTTGTATTTTGATGCGATTAACTATGCTATCGTCGTCATACAGCTTGTGGTTCATACTTCGGCTATATTTTCCATGCACGCAGACTGGTCCGTAAATTTTACGAAGGATCTCTTTGTCAAACACTGTCTCATCTGCTATAGCAAGCACCCACACTTCCGAGCCATACAACGGCACGCGTTAGTCAGTGTCTTGTATGATGCATTTCCATCTGTCGAGCTTTTGAACTGCTTGGTCAATCCAAAGTAGCATTTGTTAGCCAATTTTATCCTTTGTTATACCCTCCACCATAAGATGGGGGGTATACTAATTTCGTCATTCTGTTTGTAACTACTCGAAATATTCGTCTGAGACCCCATAAAGTATATATATTCTTGATCGTCGCGACATTTTATGTCGATCTAGCCATGTCCGTCCGTCTGTCCGTCCGTCCGTCCGTCCGTCCGTCCGTCCGTCCGTCTGTCTGTCGAAAGCACGCTAACTTCCGAAGGAGTAAAGCTAGCCGCTTGAAATTTTGCACAAATACTTCTAATTAGTGTAGGTCGGTTGGTATTGTAAATGGGCCATATCGGTCCATGTTTTGATATAGCTGCCATATAAACCGATCTTGGGTCTTGACTTCTTGAGCCTCTAGAGTGCGCAATTCTTATCCGATTGGAATGAAATTTTGCACGACGTGTTTTGTTATGATGTCCAACAACTGTGCCAAGTATAGTTCAAATCGGTCCATAGCTGCCATATAAACCGATCTTGGGTCTTGACTTCTTGAGCCTCTAGCGTGCGCAATTCTTACCCGATCAGAATGAAATTTTGCACGACGTGTTTTGTTATGATATCCAACAACTGTGCCAAGTATGGTTAAAATCGGTCCATAACCTGATATAGCTGCCATATAAACCGATCTTGGGTCTTGACTTCTTGAGCCTCTAGAGTGCACAATTCTTACCCGATCAGAATGAAATTTCGCACGACGAGTTTTGTTATGATACCCAACAAGTGTGCCAAGTATGGTTTAAATCGGTTCATAACCTGATATAGCTGCCATATAAACCGATCTTGGGTCTTGACTTCTTGAGCCTCTAGAGGGCACAGTTCTTATCCAATTTGAATGAATTTTTGCACGAAGTATTTGGTTATGATATCCAACAAATGTACTAAGTATGGTTGAAATCGGTCCATAACCTGATATAGCTGCCATATAAACCGATCTGGGATCTTGACTTCTTGACCCCTAGAGGTCGCAATTATTATCCGATATGCCTGAAATTTTGTACTCTCTCCACTCGGATTCTCTCATGACCATCAACAAACGTATTTATTATGGTCTGAATCGGTCTATAGCCCGATACAGATCCCATATAAATCGTTCTCTCTATTTTACTTCGTGTGCCCCAATGGGCGCAATTCTTATACGAATTGTCTGAAATTTTAGACAAAGTTGCTGACTATCTCAAGGTTTAAGTCCCCAACTTTCTCCATGTCGTCCCAGGTATCCGATCGGATATCTGAGACGACGCTTGTGGGCGAATGCGATGTACTGCTGCCAGCGGCACAGTCTTGGATTGACGGAACCCTAGAATTGCCATCTGGAAGAGCATGTTACAAAGAAGGGTCTTCATTGAGAGGACACGTGGACGTCGACAGTGAAAATCATAACGGACAGTAAACTGGCCATCGGCGCAATAAGAACCATGACGGTACGGTAAGGAACAGTCTTGGAGTGCAAAAAGGCGATTAAAGTCATCTCTGAGAAGGGCACGATTCGCATCGTTTGGGTGGAGCACCACAGCGGAGTAAAGGGGAATGAAAGGGCATATGATTTGGCAGTGAAGGTCAGAGAACCGCCATCAATAAACTTGGCTTTCGAGCATTTCCTATGTCATTGCCCGGCTTTAGCAGCTGGCAGACATCGGTACTTAGGTGCGGACACAAAACCAGGCATGAATCAACTTAGGTGCGTGATATTTAAAACAATTAGGAATTTTGTAAATAGCACTGAGTTTCTGACTTAGATTTTCTTTTTCGAGGTTACATTTTAGTATTTAGAGAGCACAACAAGCCGATTATTGTCTTAGGTGTCCATAGTGGCACGGGGCAGATTAATATCCGCACCCTCTTTTTGACCTAACCTAACCTAACTTATTCCCAGTTTCTTTATCTGCTCGGTTGAATGGTCAATAGTGAATATGTAAAAACCGCCTCCTGTACAATTTCGGTTTTGTCGTTTATCATTTTCATGGAAAGGACTCGATATATAACAAACCACCTACGTTCCCTTGATATCTTTAGTGTGTCAGATATCTTATTCAACTTCACTTTTCGGTTTTTTAGAAACAATTGGGGCACTTTTCTATGGTTCCTGATGTAACTACCGCTTTTGGGCGACCAAAGCGTGGTGCATCGTCTTTTCCCGTGCAGACACGTTTCAAGTCAGCGAACCACTATTTAACCGTTTGTCTCGATGGTAATTCATTAGCCATAAACGAAATATTTGTTTACGGCGAAAGTGCAGGGTATTTTATGATACATCCATGCAAAAATTTGTGACGAATACAACGTTTTCTTTGGTCAAGTGTTCAAATAACGAGAAAAATTGGTCAACAGTTATAAGAGCATGCTATATCCCAAATTTCCTGAAGATCATTTAAAAAACTACCACATTGCTCAAAACTTTAATCTAATTGATGCTATATTCCAATCTGAACTGATTTTTACAGTTTCGTCACTAGGTCAAAAAAAGGCCTGTGAAAAATTTTTAAATATTGCCATCTTTATTGCATACAAAAATTAACATGGACATAGCTAAAACTAATCAGAATGTGGTTCTGAGTCGATCCGAATTCCTTTAAATACGTCTATATAAAAAAAATTTCTAAGTAATAACTCCCTACACCACAATAGTTGCACCTATACAGACTGCAAGCCAAATATGAGACGTTTGAGCGTACGCTTCAGCACTCTCTCTCCCATCATATTTTCGAGTAAAAAAGCATCTTTTGTTGTAGACAAAACATTTTTGAGATAAAAGAGTTTTGAATTTTTGCGTAATAGAGCAATCTTTTAGCACCGAAGAAGTACATAAAAGTTTTACCGTAAACATAATGACATTTACATCAAAAAGATACAAATTCACGACTATAGTTCCAATGTGGAGGAAAAGGTTACAAGTTTACTATAAAAATAGAACTTCCCTAAGAAACGGATTTGTTTGCTGGAAAAATATCCACTTAAACTTGTGAACTAATGATCAGATTATAATATAATTTTGCAGGCATATTTGTGTCAGGTAATACTTCCCAAAATTATTATAGACTTGGAGCTTTTAGCGCCATGTATATATTATCCTAGAGACGTTTTAATCCATGTGTTATTAAAAAACAAGTAAAAGCGAGCCAAGTTCGGCCGGGCCGAATCTTATATACCCTCCACCATGGATCGTATTTGTCGCGTTCTTTCCCCGGCATCTCTTCTTAGGCAAAAAAAGGATATAAGAAAAGATTTGCTCTGGTGTTAGAACGATATCAAGATATGGTCCGGTTTGGACCACAATTAAATTATATGTTGGAGACCAGTGTAAAATGTCAGCCAATTCGAATAAGAATTGCGCCCTATAGGGGCTTAAGAAGTAAAATAGAGAGATCGATTTATATGGGAGCTGTATCGGGCTATAGACCGTACAAAATCTCAGGCAAATCGGATAATAATTGCGACCTCTAGAGGCTCAAGAAGTCAAAACCCCAGATCGGTTTATATGGCAGCTATATTAGGTTATGAACCGATTAATACCTTATTGGGCACAGTTGTTGGAGTCAAAACAAAACACGTCGTGCAAAAATTCATTCAAATCGGATAAGAATTGCGCCCTATAGAGACTCAAGAAGTCAAGACCCAAGATCGGTTTATATAGCAGCTATATCAGGTTATGAACCGATTTGAACCATACCTGGCACAGTTGTTGGATATCATAACAAAATACGTGGTGCGAAATTCCGTTCCAATCAGATAAGAATTGCGCCCTCTAGAGGCTCAAGAAGTCAAGACCCAAGATCGGTTTATATGGCAGCTATATCAAAACATGGACAGATATGGCCCATTTACAATACCAACCGACCTACACTAATAAGAAGTATTTTTGCAAAATTTCAAGCGGCTAGCTTTACTCCTTCGGAAGTTAGCGTGCTTTCGACAGACAGACGGACGGACGGACGGACGGACGGACGGACAGACGGACACACGGACGGACAGGCGGACGGACATGACTAGATCGACATAAAATGTCGCAACAATCAAAAATATATATATTCTTTATGGGGTCTCAGACGAATATTTCGAGTAGTTACAAACAGAATGACGAAATAAGTATACCCGCCATCCTATGGTGGAGGGTATAACAAGTGAAAGCGTGCTAAGTTCGGCCGGCCCGGAGGATATATAACCTCCACCATGGATCGCATTTGTCGAGTTCTTCTCCCGGTGCCTCTTTTTAGGCAAACAAAGGAAAGGAAAGGATAAAAGAAAATAATTGCTATGCTATTGGAGGTATATCAAGTTATGGTCCGATTCGGACCATAATGGAATGAATGTGGGAGACCACAGTAGAAGTCAATGTGTAAAATTTCAGCTAAATCGAATAAGGATTTCGCCCTTAAGTGTGCTCAAAACATAAAATAGAGAGATCGTTTTATAGGGGAGCTGTATTAGGTTTTATACCGATTCGGACCATATTTGACACGTATGTTGAAGGTGATGGGATAAGCCGTTGTACAAAATTTCACCCAAATCAGATAATAATTGCGCCCTATAGAGGCAGATCCCAGATCAGTTTATATGGCACCTATATCAAGTTATGAACCGATTTGAACCATACTTTGCACAGTTGTTGAAAGTCATAACGAAACACGTCGTGCAAAATTTTAGCTAAGTCGGATGGGATTTGCGTCCTCTAAAGGCTCAAGGAGTCAAGACCCCAGATCGGCTTATATGACAGCAATATCAGTTTATGCATCGATTTCACCCGTACTTGGCACAGTTGTTAGAAATCATAACTAGTGGCTCAAGAAGTCAAGACCCCAGATCGGTTTATATGACAGCTATATCAGGTTATGAACTGATTTCAACAATACTTAGAACAGTTGTTGGAAATCATAGAAAAACACCTCATGTAAAATTTCAGCCAAATCGAATAAAATTGCGCCCTGTAGTGGCTCAAGAAGTCAAGATCCAAAGATCGGTTTATATGGGAGCTATATCAAAACATGGACCGCTATGGTCCATATACAATCCAAACCATCCCACACCTATAGGAAGTATACTCCATCGATAGTTAGCGTGCTTTCGACAGACAGACGGACGGACAGGGCTAGATCGACATAAAATGTCATGACTATCAAGAATATATATTCTTTATGGGGTCTGAGACGAGTATGTCGAGGAGTTACAAACAGAATGGCGAAATTAGTATATCCCCATCCTATGGTGGAGGGTATAAAAATTAACGCTATTGTTATTTGAGATATGAAGATGGTATTATTACCATCTCCCTTTTCTTTAAAAATTAAACCAATTACCTCACCTCATCATGCAATGCAATCCTCTGCAATAGGTTAAAAAGCAATAAATAAACCTTTTTTAAATATTTCCAAACCATACATTTAACGCTCCATGTAGATTACCAAAAACAGAACAATTATAATAGATTATCTATCTAACCAACGCTGTAAACATAAAACCAAACGGGCATCTCAAAATGAACCACACTAAACTAAAATTGGCAGCTATGAAAAATTATTTACAAGCCAAGCAAATGGAACAATGATTTTTTTTTTATTAATTCCAAACTTGGCAAAGCGAAAACAAATATATGTTAACATCAAAGATGTTTGCTGGGATGTCAGCCAAACAAAAAATTCTTTATATTGGATTTCGATACCAAAAAATTGCTGATTCTATTGATTAATTCATTGACCGCTGTCAGTCAACAGCAAACACAGCAAAGCGGGTAACCTGACACCTCATGACGACAACAATAACAAAATCGTCAATCAGCAAGAAACCAATAGCAGCACCAGCAACAGCACCAACCAACAGCAGCAGCGCCAACAGCAGCACCAACCAACTTCAACCTAAGTTTAAGATTTTTGATTGAGTTCTGTAAAAGCACTCAAATTAATAAAAACAGAAATGTAGTAACTGTTAACTGGCGCCCAACAATCCATCAACGCACCCGGAGGCTGTGACCAAGGACCAAAAAAACACCCTAGAAGACCACAGAGGCTGTAGCTACAACTACCGGCTCAACACACGTCAACAAGTAAGCGGACGATTCTCCAAGTAGATTTAACGAAAGGACAACGAAATCGCCTCCATGGACGTATGGAAAATCTTTATAGGGATACATTTGTAAGTAGGCAGTGAACAAAAAAAAAAAAAAAAAATTTGTGAATCGTAGATTTAATAATTAAGAAGAATTTAAGTACAAAAGTGAAAAAAATGTGAAAACTCTGGTAGAGAAAAAAAATTTTGGTGAATAATTAAAGAATTTAAAAATTGTAACTTCAGGAAATAGAAAAATCAATAGAATTAAGAAAAGTTGGAAAAAGTTAGATTTAATAATTAAGAAGAATTTAAGTACGAAAGTGAAAAAAATGTGAAAACTCTGGTAGAGAAAAAAATTTTGGTGAATAATTAAAGAATTTAAAAATTGTAACTTCAGGAAATAGAAAAATCAATAGAATTAAGAAAAGTTGGAAATGGATCGCCGGAAATCCAGATCACGACGATTTCGAGATAATAGAGCAAAAAATTAACAATGTTTTGTCAAGCAATAATAGGCAGGTTGTAATAAATAATCTGTCTCTGAAAAAAATAGATGAACTCACAGAAAATACCAACAAAATTATAAAAATTGTAAAAACCAATGAAAATTTTATAACCATGCTCAAAATGAAAATTGACCTTTTAAAGGAAGAAATTGTTAATGTAAATTATGCCATTCACTGGGCAAAGTCCGGCATAATAAATTCATTTGTATTGTCGAACACTGAAGTGAATATTGCAAAAGAGCTTTTCGAGAAAGATTCAATTCCCTTTGTAAACATAGAAGAAATATTCGAATTCTCTGAAGTAAAAATTGCATCAAATGAAAAATCACTTATTTATATTGTCAATGTACCGACTACGAATTTAGATTCCTGCAGTAAACTCTTGATTAAACCCACTAAGAGTGGGGATCTTATTAATAAAATTGATTATAATGAAATACTAGTTTGTAAAAATGAATCCTATGGGATCCTTAAACCATGTAAATCTTTCAATAATCTGACTGTTTGTAATTTAAATAATGTCAAAAGAATAGAAAAAGAAAATTGTTTGTTAAATCTTTTAAAAAGCGTAGAAGCAAACTGTACTTTATTGAGACATAGCACCACCCCTACAGTAGAGGAAGTCTTGCCTGGGATGATTCTACTAAATCAATTCGATGGTACCATTCTCATCAACGACGAGCAGTACAATCTTACGGGAACCTTCATAATCAAGTTTCAAAACGCTTCCATAACAATTGACAACGAGACATACAACTATTTCCAAACAACGTATGCCGAACCATTACCTGCAATCCTACAACCTAGATCTCCTGGATCAAAAATAGAAGAAGTAACCACTTTGGAATTTGTAAAAAGGATCCATCTAAACAATACAAAAGCGATAGAACTGTTGAACATTAAAAACAAATGGAGTGCGGCCGTGCATTTACTCACAATAGCTGCAGCTCTCATTCTGGTATTGTTCTTGATAAGAAGAAAGCAGCGCCCATTGATTGAAACCGTTAATCTAGCACCTCCCAATCAACTATCAGTTCCGACATCGAATTCAACAAACTTTCCAAGAGACGTACCAAGATTATCTCAGATACCTTACTTCTAACGGTATTACGATCGAGGACGCTCGTAACTAAGAGGGGAGGTGTTAACATCAAAGATGTTTGCTGGGATGTCAGCCAAACAAAAAATTCTTTATATTGGATTTCGATACCAAAAAATTGCTGATTCTATTGATTAATTCATTGACCGCTGTCAGTCAACAGCAAACACAGCAAAGCGGGTAACCTGACACCTCATGACGACAACAATAACAAAATCGTCAATCAGCAAGAAACCAATAGCAGCACCAGCAACAGCACCAACCAACAGCAGCAGCGCCAACAGCAGCACCAACCAACTTCAACCTAAGTTTAAGATTTTTGATTGAGTTCTGTAAAAGCACTCAAATTAATAAAAACAGAAATGTAGTAACTGTTAACTTATACATATATATATATATATATATATATATATATATATATATATATATATATATATATATATATATATATATATATATATATATATATATATATATATATATATATATATATATATATATATATATATATATATATATATATATATATATATATATATAAATATATATATATACTTTTGTGTAAGTATGCATCAAACAAAATACAAACAAACTATTGAATTTGTTTTGGAGATAAGCTAAAAAAGCAGCCAAGACTTAAAACGCCAGCCAAGAAGCTGTGAAAGACTTTCACTTTAGTGCATTTATGGCGGGTAAATAAATATTTATTTACGTTTGGATTTGGTGGCTCGACACTTGTTAGAGTCTTGCTATTGAAAACTCATCCGCCAAAAATGGAAAATGATTAACACTGCCACCACAGCCGCCGCCTCTTTGCCATCAACCATTCAAGTTTCTTGACCACAGTCGATGGTTGTGCTTGGATGGCAGCGGGAGTAGCCTGATTTATTTAACTTTTTAAGTTGGAGATTTTTGTTGTTGTTAGTACAACTAGATTGTATTTTTGGTTTCATTTCAAATTAATTTTATCTCCTATTTGCACATCAACCAAATCAAAAAAAAAAAAAAAAAAAAAAACGACTTGTGAAAAGTGAAATGCTTTTAGATTGACTAGTTTGGTTTCAGACCACGCAAATAAACTCGAAGATAGTAATGTTTTTTTCTTTCAAATGATGATGACCAAATTTGCCTTGCTATTAGAAAAAAAATAAGTCTTGCCTTTAGTGGCCAATTAGCAGCATTTTAGTTAACACAGTCTCAAAGGAAAGAAATAAATATATTATATTCAAATCAAACAAGTTGGCGTATTTTCTCCTTGTTCCCTTCATTGGCAAATTGCGTGAAAAATTGATGGCCAACTAATACTCCTAATCACTTTTCAATTGGTAATATAGTTTAATACAAAATTATGCAAATTTTCTACAATAGGAAATTGAAACATAGAAAAATCTTTTGAGATGGACATAAATAAATTAAGTGAGAGAGCGTAAAGTTCAAAAGATGTTATCTAAACATGAGTCAGTATTTTTAAGCAAAATGCATTTTTGATCCGCTTGAATTCATTTCGTATTTAGTTCAGTTTTTAGGGAATATTAAAGGTGCAACATTTATGCAAAAAATGTGTAAAATGTAAACTCCTCTATGTGTAGATTCCGTCATTCCGTTCCGTTTGTAACATTTCGAAATTTTTGCCAAAGACCCCATAAAGTATATATACTCTTGATCGTCTCGTCGTTCTGAATCGATCTAGCCATGTTGGTTCGTCCGTCCGTCTGCCGAAACCACGATAGAGGTCGAAAGCGTAAGATAGCCGCTTGAAATTTTTCACAAATGCTTAATATCGATGTAGGTCGTTGGGGATTGCAAATGGGCCAAATCGGTTCAGATTTAGATATAGCTCCCATATCATCCGATCTCCCAATTTGATTCTTGAGCCCCTGGAAGCCGCAATTTTTATCCGATATGGCTGAAATGTTGCATGTAGTGTTCCGCTATGACTTGCAACTACTGTGCTAAGTACGGTCGAAATCGGTCCATAGCATGATATAGATTCCATATAAATCCATCTCCCGATTTGACTTCTTGAGCCCATGAAAGCAGCAAATTTTGTGCGATATGTCCGTCCGCCTGTCTGTCTGTCGAAAGCACGCTAACTTTCGAAGGAGTAAAACTAGGCACATGAAAGTTTGCACAAATACTTGTATTTAGTGTAGGACGGTTGGTATTGTAAATGGGCCAAAACGGTCCATGTTTTGATATAGCTGCTATAAAAAACGTTCTTGGGTCTTGACTTCTTAAGCCTCTAGAGGACGCAATTATAGTCTGATTTGACTGAAATTTTGCGCGTGGTATCACTTCTAATAACTGTGTTAAGTATGGTTTAAATCGGTTCATAACCTGATATAGCTATCACATAAACCGATCTTGGGTCTCGACTTCTTGAGCTTTGAGAGGGAGCAATTCCAATTCGATTTGGCTGAAATTTTGCACGTGGTGTTTTGGTATCACTTCCAACAACTGTGCGAAGTATGGTCGAAATCGGTCTACAACCTCCTACAACTACCATATAAACCGATCTTGGGTCTTGACTTCTTAAGACTCTAGAGGGCGCATGTATCGTCCGATTTGGCTGAAATTTGGCACGTGGTGTTTTGGTATCAATTCCAACAACTGTGAGAAGTATGGTCGAAATCGGTATACAACCTGGTATAGAAGCCATGTAAACCGATGTAGGATCCGGATTTCTTGAGCCGCTAGAGGGCACAATTCTTATTCGATTTGGCTGAGGTGTTTTGTTATGACTTCCAAAAACTGTGCTTAATGTGGTTTAAATCGTTCAATAACCTGATATAGCTACTATATACCGATCTGGGATCTTGACTTCTTGAGCCACTAGAGGGCGCTATTCGCACCCGATTTGGCAGAAATTTTGTACCACGGCCTTCCCGTGATGTTCAATATACGTGTCCAGTATGGTCTGAATCGATCTATAGCTTGATATTGCTCCCATATAAACCGATCTCCCGATTTTGCTTCTTGAGCCCTACAAGGCGCAATTCTTCTCCGAATGGACTGAAATATTATACAATGACTTCTACAATGTTTAGCATTCAATTGATTTATGGTCCGAAGTCCGGAGTACAACCTCATATAGCTCCAATAGCATAACAGTTCTTATTCATTATTTTTTTTTTTTTTTTTAACATGTCAGCCTATGGCGCTGAACTCCTGGGTTCAAAAAAAATTCAGCGTTGATTATCGCCTCCTAATGCAGGCAACATATCTGAGTTACTACGCCACTTGAAATAAATGCCATGGACAGTCATTTAAATATTGGGTTGCCCCAAGTAATTGCGGATTTTTATATAGTCGGCGTTGACAAATTTTTTCACAGCTTGTGACTCTGTAATTGCATTCTTTCTTCTGTCAGTTATCAGCTGTTACTTTTAGCTTGCTTTAGAAAAAAGTGTAAAGAAAGTATATTTGATTAAAGTTCATTCTAAGTTTTATTAAAAATGCATTTACTTTCTTTTAAAAAATCCGCAATTACTTTTTGGGCAACCCAATACGTCTTTCCAAAGAGGTGTCGCCCTGCGGCATGACTTTCAGACTCGGCTATTACACGCAAAAAAATTTAACGTTTGAGAAATTTTTATAACAAACAAAATCATCAATCAATCATTATAGACTAAACTGAAGGTGGTTGACATTGAAACAAAACACTAAACGAGCGTGAGCTATTTAAACCAGTGTTGCCAAAAAGATAATAGCTAAAAATCACCCTTTAGAAAGATAGCACCTTAAATGACCACATGATTAACTACAACGTTGTACATCATGTGGTAGTTCTATCTTCAGCGTACTTTGAGGCTTCCGATCCCTTTGTCATCATTTTTATCGGTACATATGCCTATTTTGGGGGAGGAGGTTGTGAGTTGCTCCGCCCCTAGATCATTAGACCCAAATTTTAACAATACCCAGACCCTTTTTTTAAAAAACTTTTTTTGAGTCCTATATGCTTCCAATTGGTCATCTTTTTGTTGGTTTGTTTTTTTTGGGAAGGGTAGACCTTCTAAGATTTGGTGCAAAATTTGGTATCAGTTTCGTATTTCAATCCTATACACCTTTCATTTGAGTCCCATTTTGTCCCAATAGGTCTAGAAAATTTGTTATAAGTTTCGTATTGTACTCCCAAATACCTTTCATTTAAGACCCATATTGTCTCAACGGTTCACTTTTGATTTTGGGTGGTTTTTTGGGTAGAGGGAGTGTCCGCCCTCTACCGACATCAAAAACTTATATAGCCTGTTGTTGCTTTCTTGTGACAGGCATCTGTACTGATTATTTGATCAAAATTTGAACTAGTTCTATAATACTTTTAATGGTCGATAAAGCAATTTGCATATTTTTATACCCTCCACCATAAGATGGGGGGTATACTAATTTCGTCATTCTGATTGTAACTACTCGAAATATTCGTCTGAGACCCTATAAAGTATATATATTCTTGATCGTCGTGAAATTTTATGTCGATCTAGCCATGTCCGTCCGTCTGTCCGTCCGTCCGTCTGTCTGTCGAAAGCACGCTAACTTCCGAAGGAGTAAAGCTAGCCGCTTGAAATTTTGCACAAATACTTCTAATTAGTGTAGGTCGGTTGGTATTGTAAATGGGCCATATCGGTCCATGTTTTGATATAGCTGCCATATAAACCGATCTAGGGTCTTGACTTCTTGAGCCTCTAGAGTGCGCAATTCTTATCCGATTGGAATGAAATTTTGCACGACGTGTTTCGTTGCTATATCCAACAACTGTGCAAAGTATGGTTCAAATCGGTTCATAACCTGATATAGCTGCCATATAAACCGATCTTGGGTTTTGACTTCTTGAGCCTCTAGAGTGCGCAATTCTTATCCGATTGGAATGAAATTTTGCACGACGTGTTTTGTTATGATATCCAACAAATGTGCCAAGTATGGTTCAAATCGGTCCATAACCTGATATAGCTGTCATATAAACCGATCTTGGGTCTTGACTTCTTGAGCCTCTAGAGTGCGCAATTCTTATCCGATTGAAATTAATTTTTGCACGACGTGTTTTGTTATGATATCCAAGAACTGTGCCGAGTATGGTTTAAATCGGTCCATAACCTGATATAGCTGCCATATAAACCGATCTTGGGTCTTGACTTCTTGAGCCTCTAGAGTGCGCAATTCTTATCCGATTGGAATGGAATTTTGTACGACGTGTTTCGTTTTGATACCCAACAACTGTACCACGTATGGTTCAAATCGGTTCATAACCTGATATAGCTGCCATATAAACCGATCTTGGGTCTTGACTTCTTGAGCCTCTAGAGGGCACAATTCTTATCCGATTTGAATGAATTTTTGCACGAAGTATTTCGTTATGACATCCATCAACTGTGCCAAGTATGGTTCAAATCGGTCCATTGCCTGATATAGCTGCCATATAAACCGATCTGGGATCTTGACTTCTCGATCCCTAGAGGTCGCAATTATTATCCGATATCCCTGAAATTTTGTACGACGGATTCTCTCATGACCATCAACAAACATGTTTATTATGGTCTGAATCTGTCTATAGCCCGATACAGCTCCCACATAAATCGTTCTCTTTATTTTACTTCTTAAGTCCCCAATGGGCGCAATTCTTATGCGAATTGGCTGACATTTTACACAGGTCTCCAACATATAATTTAATTGTGGTCCGAACCGGACCATATCTTGATATCGCTCTAATAGCAGAGCAAATCTTTTCTTATATCCTTTTTTAGCCTAAGAAGAGATAACGGGAAAAGAACTCGACAAATGCGATCCATGGTGGAGGGTATATAAGATTCGGCCCGGCCGAACTTAGCACGCTTTTACTTGTTTTTGTATATATCAATTTAACATTTTGTTATATTTTTATATATATGGATATGCAAAACCTAAATAGCTTAAAAAGACTTCATTAAGGTAAAAAATCATTTTTGTGAAATTCAAAATATGCTCTTGCATAAAATCGTGTCTCTACCGATATCTTTAATACACAGCGAAATTCTTTTTCTACATAGCGATGTTGTTTTTTGAGTTGGGTGCCACGTCTGGGTTCAAGCCCCAGCGAGAGCATCAAAACAAAATTTCAGGCGTGGTTATCCCCTCCTGGTTCTGGTAAGACTTGTAAACCATCTAAACTTCTCTAGTGAGTGGTATCGCTCTCCGGCAAGCCGTTCGGACTCGGCAATTCAAAGTAGGTCCGTTATCATTGAGCTTCAACTTGTAAAGAGCAGCACTCATTGATATGAGAGACGTATCACCGTTGTTTCTTAGTGGATCATGAGAAAGTTAGCGATGTCCATGTCTAGATAAGAGGAAGTCAGCCATACAACCAACCAAACGTGATCTTTGATGGAGGTTACGGATTGATATGCTTCACTACACCCTTAGGTTAGGTTGAAAAAGGGTGCGGATATTAAGACGTCCCATGCCACTATGGGCATACACTTAAGCTAGTAATCAGCTTGTTATGCGTTCTAGCTACTAAAAAGTAACCTCAAAACAGAAAATCTAATACAGGAAATCAATGATACTAACAAAATCTCTAAGTGTTTTCCATACCACGCCCCTAAGTTGGTTCATGTCTGGTATTGTGTCCGCACCTAATTGCAGCTCCGGATATTCCCATAGGATTTTCGTCGGTCTACAGACCTTTTCGCTGTTCTACAGCGTTCGTCGCCCTCGACCTTAACTCAGACTGCGTCGACCTGAAAGACTTCAGGTTAACCAAGTTTATTGACCACAGTCCTCTGGCCTTTGGAGAATATTTAATTTTTTGTGGGTTTTATTTCGTCGATATTGTTTGGATATTATATAATAAAACTGAAACTCCAAAATCTTGAAATAAACACGTTTCATTACTGGCTGGCTTTCCCGTATATGGCACACGATTCAGAGATGATGCCTTCAAGCCTTAAGTCGCTGGTTGAAGCCGCTACTGTAGGAAAGAAGAGCTTCATTGTAGGAAGTGATGCCAATGCACATCACCAGATATTGGGAAGTTCCAATGCCAACGAAAGGGGTAAGCTGCTTATCTTTTTTTTTATAAGTTGCAATCTGGCGAGTTGTAATATAGGAGATAAACCGACCTTTATTACCAGGTACTAGATATTACCTTTGTATCGGATGATATAAGCGCAAGAATATGCGACTGGGAAGTGTTGGATGACCACAGTTTCTCTGATTATTAGTTTCAGCCTTGGAGAAAATTCTGCAGAAGTGGTCCCTCGGCTAAACAGAAGAAAGGCGGATTGGGATAAATTCTGCACCACTATCCCTTCTAGACCAGATAAGAAAGGGGATGCTACGGAGGATATAGGCATAGTGGTCAAGCGGATCACGAAGACCCTGAATGACTCACTTGAGTCAACATGCCCTAGTGCCAAGCCAAGGGGCAAACAGCGACCGCCATGGGGGACCCTAGAGCTGGTTGGTCTAAGGAAGGACGGCAAAAAAATCTTCAACAGAGCAAAAGCCATAATGGCACCACACGATTGGGACTGAGCTGAGAAAATATAAGGGCGAGCTAAGAAAGGCTCAGAACAAATCCTGGGTAGAATTCTGTAGCTCTGTGGAGGAGGCTTCTAGGCTAAGGAAGATTCTGTCCTTAACACCTATTACGCCTATAACCTTACCTAAATCTGAACGAAAAAGGAGACACAGAAACAGAAAGTTATTATATAGTCCCAATGAAGGACAATTATATATCAGCTGTTAAAAATTGTAAAATGACGATTGGAGAATACAATTAACGACAGAAAATTTCTAATATTTTATATCAATAAATAAAAGGAGCAATTTTTAATGAATACGTATACAGATTTTAAAACATGCATTTTCATTAGCTCTGTACATATGTGTATGAAAATTAAATGTGGTGTACAGTATTTAAATGTTGGTCTGTGGGTAGATGATTTCAAGCTTAAGGTCACTGTTATTACTATCATTAAATTTTAAATTGATTTTTATGCAAATTCTCCAGATTCAGTTGGTTCTATGCGTGATACTCTGCATGTTAGGTTGATTAAATGACAGGTATTCGCTATGTGGTTTAATTTTAAAAACCTGTTGTGTAAATAATCGAAATATGTTTTTGTTGTATGTGGAGGTAGCGATTCTCGTCAAACTCCTAAAGATAAATATGCTCGGACCTATAGCTGCTGGAACGTGATGGCCATTGGTTGTTTAAGGGCGCCAACAAATTCCTCTTGTCATGTCGAGTATCATACGCACTCAGTATTTAAGCAAGTGCCGGTGCCGCCCGGCCTCTAAGTGAGACTCTCCACTCAATACTGCCACCTGTCAAAAGTTTTTCAGATGACTGGAAAGTCCTGTTAAAATCTGTTTTTGTAACATCACAGGTCGAGAAGCATTTGTATTTGAATTTTCAGTTTTACTCACAAACTTGCAAAATACTTTTTAGAAAAAATGGATGAAAATACAATCTCCAATTCAGCAATATTCTCATTTCCGGTACCTTCATTGTTAACGATAAAAACTTTTTGATGAAGCTAGGTGCTTGATTTTGTTTATTTAATATTTAGTAGTATTATTAATATATTATGGTTGCCGACTCATGTATGTATAATAATGGTTATAAATTATAGTTATTATTTCAAATTGGAGTTCTTAAGTATTCGAACTAAAGAATATTAAACAGTACAAAATTGGTTTCAATCTTAATCTTATAAGGTAGAAGATTATATACTTCTAGTCCATCGTAGAATAGTGACCGTTTTTTGCTGTTGTATCCATTCTTTACCATCTAAAATTGTGCAGATTTCTTAGCATATGGGGTTGTACATCTAACACATATTGAAGTTGATCATTGAGATATTGCGATGCATTTCCAAATCTCATCTTGTTTATAAATAGGATTGCATTGATTTTAAGCATTTGTGTTATATGTGGCCATTTTAGGGTTTCCAGTATCCAATTGAAAGACGTGTATTTATGTATTTACTTTCAGTATCGCTCGCACTGCTCTATTTTGTAGTTTCTGTAATCGTTGAATTTGAGTGAATATTTTCTTATGCGTTTGAAAACCTTGATCTCTTTCTAAATTTTTGTACAAATATAGTCAATTAGAACTTTGAGTTTTACGAAGACGTGATATTTTATTTCTCTTATCTCAACGTTTATTTTAAAAATTAATATAACTTTTTTAATTTATTTGCATTAATTTTGTTTTTGGCTCGTTTAGTTTCAACTTATTCATTTTTCGCCAAGTATTTACATAAGTAATATCGCTCTATAGATTTTCATGACATTCATTTGTATTTCCAGCATCCGAAAAAATAGGGGTGTCATCCGCTTATAAAATTAATTCACATTTGTTTAAAATGTTTGGCATATCATTTAATAATGTTTCTAAAAAGAGATCCTTGAGGTACGTCATACCCATTATTTACCGAGTTCGATATAACACCTTTAGTTTTCGTCCCTTGCTTTCCGCCATGAAGATATGATTCAAATTATTTCAGTTCGACTCCTTGAATTCCGTAATTGTACAACATTTGTTGTTGTTGTTGCAGTGTGCTATACACTGAGGCGGCAACCCTTGCCGATGAAGAACTCCATCGGATAAATCTGTTATGTATAACCGGATGTCATGGGATTGCAGCAATATATGCTAGGTCGATCCGGTACGTACAACCGGCTTCCATGGACTTGCAGCAATATATGCCTATGTATCGTTTCGAATGTTTTTTTTTTTTTTAAATCTAAGAAAATTGCCATAATTTTTCTATATTTTCAATATTTTTCATCGATTAACTTCAAAGTTCACTGCTGTTTCACATGATTGTTGATGTTTTGAAAACAAACCGTTTTCATCCATATTTTTGTTTTTCTTCTAGCTGCTGTTCCACCTTCTCAATTATTTTTGTATTGGTATCACCATAATAAAAAATTGCCAGTTTTTCTCACGTATCTATTACCATTTTAATATTAACTTTATGAAAATCAGGTTTCGATTTCTTACTCTTACATATATTGAATATTTCTTGGGAATTTATTGCACTGAATTGGAATTTGCAGTAACTGGTTTAAATATTGTACATTTTCCATATTATTACGTATTGATTTAATACTATCTATAAAATAATTATTAATTTCGTTTGCAATGGGTTTATTTTCCACATACTATACTTTATTAAATATCACAGATTTTATCACAGCTTGTGTTTCTTTCATTACCGAATCTTTAATATTTCTTCACATTTATTTTTAGTCGATTGCACTTCTAATCTTGTTGTTAATATATTTACTTTTTTCCATTTGTAGTTTGATGTTTTACTTATTTCTCGCATGTTTATAAATACTCCGGCGATTGATGAATCTTTTCGGACTTTTCGACTTTTTGGCATTTCAGAATTTTTTCACGCTTTAGATCCCGTTATTCGCTGTTAAACCATTTATTTGTCATTTTGTCTGCTTTTTTTGCACAAATACTTCTCATTACTGCATGTTGGTTGGGATTGTAAATGGGCCAAATCGGTCTATGCTTCGATATAGCTGCCAAATAAACCAACCTCCTTATTTGACTTATTGGGCCTTTAGAGCCCACAATTATTAAACGATTTGGATGAAATTTTGTGCTATTACGTTTTCTTTAAGCAAAACTAATTGTTACTTATTTTCATAAGTAGCTACTGCTCCCATTGAAACGATTTTTGTGCAAAAAGGTCCATATCAACCAATTCTCCAATTTGACTTTGAAGTGAGGCCCTAGATAATCAATTTTGCTGATTATTAATATTTTAAGAACATCGAATGCTGCCATCTATGTCCCTTGATTGATGTAGGCTCGTAATTACGGTAATATTTGGCATGTGAAGAACGCTTATGTCGTCTAAATCCGTACCCTTTACAAATATAGGCCGATGAAAACATGTGAAATAGTAGCTACTTTGTATAAACTTTTACATAAATCCATAATGTTGAGTATTCAAAGTCAGCTCGACTAAGCTTTCGATTCCTTCACTCCGTAAACTATTAAAGCCAATGAATTCTGTCAATTATATTTCATTATTTAAAACGATTTTTCAGTTTATAGGCCACAAGGTCGGCAAAACACTATTCCTTAAAAAAAAAAAACAAACAATTATAACGTTATTTTAATAATTGCATCAACACAACTTCAATAAAATATTTAAACAAACACATAGACTGCCTGTAAAACCTCTATGAAAACAAATCGCTCACATTACCGACTTTTATGTTCTGATATTTTTGTGGATAATTTCCAATGAAAAAATATCGTTTAATTAAATCACAATTATATCAGCCATCATTTAACGGGGGAAAAAAAACCTTTACATAAAATGACTTCAAAATTAAATGCAGTTTAACTAAAACTTTGAGTAAAAACGCACAAAGAATCTCAGAAAAAAATATGTTCACAGAAGCTTAAATACAACATAATTTAATTGTAATTAATTGAACGTCAATAACAGAAAGTTGAAAATTAGCGATGTTCAAAGTTAATATCAAAGAAAAAACAATCAGAGGCAGATCGAAAATACGGAATGTGTGGAAAATTAAGTAACACAATGCCAAGCAACAAATAACGTGAATGGTTGTAAAGGTTGCCAAGATGTCTAAACCACAAACGGTGGTTGGCGTTGGCCATAATTTTGGGTTCATTAAAGATTTATTTACAAAATATATCTTCTTTAACCGCCATGGAGGTCTAACAAACATTCACATAAGTTATGTTATATTGGCAGTTTTATAAATAGTAGTTTAGTTTAGTTTTTAGTGAAAGAAAGAAAGCCGTTGATGGGAATCGACCCCACAACCTCCTTACTGCTAGTCCAAACTATCTCAGCTACCGGGGCGCTTGACATTCACTTACTGCTTTTTGAGACAATCACAGACAATAAGAAGTAAGAGCGTGCTAAGTTCGGCCGGGCCGAATCTTATATACCCTCCACCATGGATCGAGTTCTACGCGCGGTATCAATTTTTTGGCAAACAAAGAATATTGAATAAGAACTGTTATGCTATCAAGCTATTGATCGATTCAGACCATATTAACAACACGTATGTTGAAGGTCATGAGAGAACCGTTGTACAAAATATCTGCCAAATCGGCACAGTTGTTGGAAGTCATAGCGAAACACGTCTTGCAAAATTTCATTCCAATCGGATAAGAATTGCGCCTTCTAGAGGCTCAAGAACTCAAGACACAAGATCGGTTCATGTGGCAGCTATATCAAAACATGGACCGATTTGTCACATTTACAATTCCAACCGACCTACACTAATAAAAAGGATTTGTGCAAAATTTCAAGTGGCTAGCTTTACTAATTCGAAACTTAGCGTGCTTTCGACAGACAGACGGACGGACATGGCTAGATCGACTTAAAATGACATGACGATCAAGAATATATATACTTTATGGGGTCTCAGACGAATATTTCGAGGTGTTACAAACAGAATGACGAAATTAGTATTACCCCATTCTATGGTGGAGGGTATACAAAAATCAGAATCATTTTACATTAAATTTTGAACAATGGCTACTTTAATTATAGGCGGAGCTTTTGGACAACCGGGCCATGGCGGTAAATTAGTTGTATAACTTAATTTAGCCCATTGTAATGTGTTAATTATTTAAATGATAATCTACGGACCCCAAAACTCAACTAATTCATTTGTTATTTTCTCTTTGCACTACCTTCCCAGTGTCCCAGTGTCATGGTTTTACTGTCTTCAAAACTCCCACATTAATCATTTGCATTTTATTTTGGAATTAAAATGAAATACCCACCAAAACATCATCGCCAAGTTTAGCGTCATCATTATGCCGGCGATGATGATTGTTTCGACGACAACGAATGATGTATTGGCATTTCTTGCTGTGTAGCTTGAAGGTGAAAGCCCAGTCTAGTTTTTGCAACTACTTAACACCTTTGCAGTGAAAACACATCATCGCTTGGCCTGGGCTCAGTCAAACAAAACTGAGAAAAAAAAACTCCAAACAAGAAAATTTCTTTCCCCCACAGGCAGAATGACTGCACAGTTATAATAGCCATCATCCAAGAAAAATAACAAGTATTAAGTCATCCGAAACGTGGGTCACACTTTCTACAAGTTCCCTACCGCAGAAAATAAAATTATTAGTTTAAAAAGTGCTAAGTTCGGCCGGGTCGAATCTTGGGAACCCACCACCATGGATTCTCCTAAAAGTTTATACAAAATGAATTTAGTTGTAGGGAAAAATGTTATTCCACATACCAAACTTCTGTCAAACCAGCAAAAATTAAAGCTACTAGGAACCGAACAAGGATGATCGAGAGACCGGTTTACATGGAAGTTACATCAGGTTAAAGACTGATTTTGGCTATATGTGGCACAGTTGTTGGAAGTCGTAACAGAACATCACATGCATAATTTGGACAAAATTTGCGGCTTGTAAGGGCCCAAGAAGTCAAATCAGGAGATCGGTTTATATGGGAGCTATATCATACTATATGAGACTCAAATGAAAGATATTTGGGTGTAGATTACGAATATGACATTTAAATTTGCGTTCAAGTTTAGGTGACACTTTTCCTTCCAAAAATAAGTTAAATAGGTTGATTGACCCATTTTGACAATATGGGACTCAAATGAAAGGTATTTGAGAGTAGAAAACTAATTGTATATTCAATTTTGGAGCCAAGTGTTTGGGGGCACGGCCTAAGCACCCCTTAAACTGAACTTCATTTCCAATTTTGGCAATATGGAGTTCAAATCAACGGTATTTGGGAGAAAATGACGAATTTGATATCTATTTTCTGGTCATAGTGGCCGTCCAGCCCCACAACACACACTCCAAACGGTTCATATTTGCCGACCAAGGCAATATGGTACTCAAATTAAAGAGATTTGCGAGTTGAGCTCGAATTTTGTTATCTATATTTGATTCGATATGTCCGAGGTGACATTCCTTCCCTAAAAAGCACATCTCATTGCCCTAATTTTCAAAACGCAATATCTCGGAGATTGGTAATGCGATTAGTTGAAAAATTTTTTTTCCACTCTCACAGTCAAAACAAAACATGGTTTCTATTGTTGGGGTCGGATGCCTCGGGGGCCGTCCAAAACCCGCGAGTCCAGTCACGACAATTTAGAGCTCAAACGAAAGGTGGTTGAGAGAAAAAAACAAATCTGATATCCAATCGAAGAGCCATTTATTTGGGGAGCCGCCGCACCCCAAAATGCCTCTCAATTATATAAAAGCTATTTAGGATGTAAATTGATCGATTTTCGGGATATTGATAGAACTTATTTACTGATCATGCCAGTATGGGGCTCATATAAAATGTTTTGAAAGTAGAGCACGAATCTTACATCTACTTTAAGGGCCAAGTGTCTAGGTGGCCACTCCACCTCTGAAATTAACCTAAACCCGAAATATTTATAAATACGGTAAAATGGGACTCATTAGAAAGGCATTTGGAAGTAAAGTAAAAATGTACCCAGGAACCGAGCAGGGGCAAACTTCTCACACATCAACGAGTGCTTTTCGATTCAAGTTGAGTTTATCAACGATAAGGGACCTTTTTATAGGCGAGTCCGAACGGCTTGCCGCAGTGCGACACCTCTTTGGGGAGAATTTTTTAAATGATCATGCATGGCAAAGTACCTCGCAAATGACGTCAGCATTAAGAGGGGATAACCACCGCTTTAAATTTTTTCTGAAGTTCTCGCTAGGATTCGATCGCAGGCGTTCAGCGTCATAGGCTAACATAGGCTACAGTAGCACGAATTCGATATCCACATTCAGGCGAAGTGTCCTCAGTCTACAAAGGTATTAGAGAGTTAAAGAAGGCGCAGCGGAGCGGGCCCTGTCCAGCTAGTATTAAATAAGCACCGTTGGCTGTGTTAGAGGCGACGTAATCCACATATTTTTGGCCTCTTTCATATAAATCAACAATTTATTGTGTAACTAGTAAAAGCGCGCTAAAGTCTAGTACTGACGTCGACTTTTCACATGAACAACTGTCAAAATGCACTATAAAAAATTGGTGACGAAGAAAATGCGAACACATTCCGTACAAGTGGGCAAATCAGCAGCGATCGTCGCTGCATCAGGATAAATTTCGCACAATTTTAATTGCAAATGTAATTAAATGCTCACGAAATGGACCGAATGAACTCTACAATATGGAAGAAGTCTTTATTGTGTGTTGTGGTACGACTTTTGTTTGTGTTATGACAAAAAAGAGTGTCCGTTTTCGCTATAATTTAATGGGCATTTTTGCTGTAAATGAAGTCGATACTAGGCTTAAATTCGGAACGCATCGGATAAAGACTGAGGCTTACAGGGGCTTGAGATGTCAAATTGGGAAATCGGTTTATATAGGAGCTATTTCAGGTTATACACCGATTTGGACCATACTTGTCACGATTGTTGGAAGTCATAACAGAATTCTACGTACAAAATATCTGATCAATCGGATAACAACTGCGCATTTTAGGGGCTCAAGAGTCTAATCGGGAGATCGATTTATTTGGGAGCTATTTCAGGCTATACACCGATTCAGACCACGATTGTTGGAAGTCGTAACGGAACACCATGTGCAAAATTTCAGTCCAATTGGTAGTAATTGTAGATTCTAGGAGCTCAAGAAGTCAAGTCGAAGGACCACTTTATATGGAAACTATATTCAAATCGAAACCAATATGGCGATCAAGAAAATATATTTTTTATCAGGTCGTAGATTAATATTTCGAGGTGTTATAAACAGAATGACTCGATTAGTATGCCCCTATCCTATGGCGGTGGGTATAAAAACAGTAACACATCGTTAAAAGCAATGATATACACGCTACAGCCTTCAAAAATTGAGATAATGAGCTGAAATTTGACACAGATACGACTTTTTGCTGCACGCAGGTTAAATTCTTTAACGACCCAAATTGGTCCATATTTGGATACAGCTATCATATAGACCAATCTGCCGATTAAGTGTCTGAAGTCCATAAAAGTTTTATTTATTAATTATTAGTGAGTTATTTTAAGCCTCCCAACATCCAACCCAAAAAGGTTCAGACTTAGGTTCTTTATGCCATAAAATGGCCACCGTAGCGCAGAGATTAGGATGTCCGCCGATGATGCTGAACGCCTAGGTTTGAATTCTGTCTAGAACATCAGAAGAAATTATCAGCCAAATATATGCTGGCGAAATTTGTGATTTACGATACCATTTGGTATGACAGCCATTTTAAAAACATGTCCACAAAGAGAGAACTCGGCTATAAAAAGGAGGCCCCGCATCACTGAGCTTAAACTTGAATTGGACAGCACTCACAGGTATGTGAGAAGTTGGCCCCTGTTTCTTAATAGAATGTTCACGGGCAAATTTGCAATTTGCAAAGTCACAAAACGGGGTTTTATTGCCTGATTTAGCAGAATACACAAATCAATCATAACATCAATGTATGCTTCTTTTAATTATTATACCCACCACCGAAGGATGGGGGTATATTCATTTTGTCATTCCGTTTGCAACATATCGACATATACATTTCCGACCCTATAAAGTATATATATTCATGATCAGCGTAAAAATCTAAGACGATCTAGACATATCCGTCCGTCTGTCTCTTGAAATCACACTAATGTCTTTAAAAATAGAGATATTGAGCTGAAACTTTGCACCGGTTCATTTTTTGTCCATAAGCAGGTTAAGTTCGAAGATGGGCTATAACGGACTATATCTTGATATAGTCCCCATATAGACCGATCCACCGATTTAGGGTCTTAGCCCAATAAAAGCCACAGTTATTATCCGATATTGCTGAAATTAGAGACAGTGAGTTGTGTTAGCCCCTTCGACATCCTTCGTCAATTTAGTTCAGATCGGTCCAGATTTGGATATAGCTGCCATATAGACCGATCCTCAGATTTTGGGTCTTAGGCCAATAAAAGCCACATTTATTATCCGATTTTGCTCAAATTTAGGACAGTGAGTTGTGTTAGGCCCTTCGTCATCCTTCTTCAATTTGGCCCAGACCGGTCCAGATTTGGATATAGCTGCCATATAGACCGATATCTAGATTTGAGGTTTTGGGACCATAAAAGACGATGTCGACGATGTTGTCCGATGTCGCCGAAATTCGGGGCAGTGAGTTGTGTTGGGCCCTTCGACATCCTTCTTCAATTTGACTCAGATCGGTTCAGATTTGGATATAGCTATAGACCGATTTTTTGATTTAAGGTTTTGGGGCCATAAAAGGCGCATTTATTGTCCAAATTCGGCGAAATTTGGAACAGTGAGTTGTATTAGGCCCTTCGACATTCTTCTTCAATTTTTCGCAGAACGGCTCAGATTTGGATATATCTGCCATATAGACCTATATCTCGGTTTAAAGTTCTATCCGCATAAAAGGCTCATTTATAATCCGATTTTACTGAAATTTGACACAGTGACTAATGTAGGGCTCTTCGACATCCGTGTCGTATATGGTTCAGATCGGTTTATTTTTAGGTATAGCTACTTAAAAAACCAATATTTTTTTATACACAATTGAACAATGACTTGAACTTATAAGTATTTGGTCCAAATCGGAACATATTTCGATATAGCTGCTATGGGGCATAAAGTATGCATTTTTCACCAGTGTGTGTGTGTTCCACATCCATATAGGTTTAAAAACTGCTGTTGGCGACCTCCCTTGTACACTTACCGTAACTTAACAACAAAAATTTTGTATAAAAATCTGGGGCCGCCCACTCCCAAAACACGCCAACGGATTTATAGACCAATTACTTAAATATGAGAATCAAATTAAAGGTATTTGAGAGTAGAAAACGAATCTGATATCCAATTGTAAGACTAAGTATTTCGTGGGACACCCCTCTCAAGAAAATCCATCCTGGCTATATGGATTTTAAATGAAAGGTCTTAAGGAGTAGAGCAAGAAACAGGACTATTACTGACCATTGCAATGTGGGGTATTTCAGTGCAGAAAAATCCACAGGAAAATTGGAGTACATTTTCAAATTGCATTTGAAATTAGCAGAATTCTCAAATTTGATTACTCCTCTTCAACATACCATTATCGGGTGCAGCAGTGCGTGCCAGGTTCAGCTAGTCTATTATATAAAAATGAAATTGTTGCGCTCTGTTTGATTGTTTGTTTATTTTTTGTTAGTTTATTTGTCTGTTCCGTATAGTCTCAAAAACGGCTGAACCAATTTTCATGAAATTTTCACAGGGAGGGGGCGGACCCTCCCCCATACCCCAATTTTCAAAAACGCCAGATCTCGGAGATGGATGCACCGATTTAAGCGAAATTTTGTATGCCACCTTATGGTACCCCAAAAAAACGAAATTGGTACAAAATTTTTGGGTCAAATAACCTGGGCGGACGCCCCATCCCAAAACCCACATGCCCACGGACGGACATGTTTACCGACAGGGCCAATATGGGTGTCAAATGAAAGGTATTTAAGAATAATGTACGAACTTGGTACACAAATTTCCCCCAAAGTGTTCGGGGGGATCCCCCACCTTCAAAAAAACCCCCAACAGGAGTCTTTCACCGCTTTGGATAATATGGGTATCAAATGGAAGTTTTTTATAAGAAGAGTACAAATCTAACATAAAAATTTATTCGTTGGTGTCTGAGGGGCCTCCCCATCCCCCAAAACCCCCCTCGGGGCATATTTACCAATTAGGACTACATGGATATCAAACGAAAAATATTTGAAAGAAGAATACAAATCTGACATAAAAATGTATTTCTTGATGCCTAAGGGGCTCGACACCCCCCAGTAGGACATATTTTGCGATTGCGATATCATATGAAAGGTATTTAAAAGTATAGTAAAAAACTTATTTAAAATCGTATTCCTTGGTGTCTGAGGCAGCCCCCACCCCACAAAAACCCCTCAATGGGACATATTTACCAACTGGGAAAATATGGATATTAAATGAAAGGTGTTTGGAAGTTGAGTTCACATATATTATAAGTTTTTGGTCCAAGGTGTCTACGGGGATTCCTCCTTAAGCGGGCATGAATGTCCAACGTCACAAAAATGGGTATCAAATGAAAAGTCCTTAGGAATTGACCACGAATCTGGGGATGGAACATGTAGTTCGAGCTATGGACATGTAGATCGAGCGGGCTAATATGTGAATTAAAAGAAACGTCTATGTTAGTAGGTTCGAATCTAATGTTAATATACAGATTCAATAATCTGGGTCACGTCCAGCTGTCGTGCCATTCAGCAGTACATGTATATCGCTACAATAGAGGACTGAAATAAATTGTCTCTTGGGTTTTTTTGGGAGGAGAGAATGAATCTTATATCCACTTTCGGGGCAAAGGGTTTGGCTACCCAAACTATAATGGGCGACTCCCCCCTTCCTTATTTTCAAAAAGTTCAGATCTCGGAGATGAGTAGGGCAATTTAAATGATGTTTATAATAACTCAAAAAACTCAAAAACAGCAATTTTGTAACTTTATTTAGGGTGGGATACTCAGACGATCGTGCCACCCCCAAAGACTAGAGAGACTGGAGAACGAATCTAATGTATGACGGTAAACCGTCATATATCAGATTTACAGACCATAGCAATATAAGGCTCAAATGAAAGGTATTTGGGAGTAGAGCACCAATATGATATGCACATTGGGACAAAATATCTGAAAGGCCGTACCAGTACCCCCGAACACGATTTTACTGTCCGTGCCAGTATAAGGCTCAGATAAAATAAGAGAATGGGAGAAGGCTCAGCGGTGTTCCTTATAGACTCAAAAACGGCCGAACCGATTTGTATGAAATTTTCACTGATGGTGCATCCCGTGGTGAAAATAGAGTGCTACATTTTTTGATGTCTAAAGGGGGGGGGGGGGGGGCTACCCTCCCTAATCAGAAACGCCAGATCTCGGTGATGGGCGGTGCGATTTAAGCGAAATTTTGTGTGCTCTCATAAAGTAAACTAAAAATAAAAATTTGGTATCCAAATTTCGGATAGGGTACCTAGGGGGGCCGCCCCACCCCCAAAACCTACCAAATATATATTTAAACCAATAACGACAATATTGGTCTCAAATGAAAGGTATTTAGTGCTTATTTACTGCCCATGGCAATATGGGGTTTAAACAAAAGATATTTGAGGGAAGAATACAATTCTGATATCCAAATGTAGGGCCAAGTGTTTGGAGGTCCGCCCCTTCCAAAAACACCCCCAGTCTTTGTGAGTAAAGCACGAATTTGGTATAAATATTCGGGGAAAAATGCCTATGGGGCCACAACACCCATATATGAAATATTTGCTGACCATTGCAATATAGGACTGTAATAAGACGCATTTTAGAGTAGAACATGAGTCTGATATATAAAGGGTGATTTTTTTGAGGTTAGGATTTTCATGCATTAGTATTTGACAGATCACGTGGGATTTCAGACATGGTGTCAAAGAGAAAGATGCTCAGTATGCTTTGACATTTCATCATGAATAGACTTACTAACGAGCAACGCTTGCAAATCATTTTCAGTGAATGGGCCCTAGAAAAGTTGGCAGAAAATACGCTTTTTTATCGACAAATTTTGTTCAGCGATGAGGCTCATTTCTGGTTGAATGGCTACGTAAATAAGCAAAATTGCCGCATTTGGAGTGAAGAGCAACCAGAAGCCGTTCAAGAACTGCCCATGCATCCCGAAAAATGCACTGTTTGGTGTGGTTTGTACGCTGGTGGAATCATTGGACCGTATTTTTTCAAAGATGCTGTTGGACGCAACGTTACGGTGAATGAACACATTTCGAACCGAACACTGATTTTGGTAATAAAATTCAATGATTTGCAAGCGTTGCTCGTTAGTCAGTCTATTCATGATGAAATGTCAAAGCATACTGAGCATCTTTCTCTTTGACACCATGTCTGAAATCCCACGTGATCTGTCAAATACTAATGCATGAAAATCCTAACCTCAAAAAAATCACCCTTTATTTTTAGGGTCAAATCACAAATATGCTTGCTTCTTGAGTGATACATCGGGTTTTTAACTTACAGTTGGAATTCAATGTTGTCTCCATACAATGGTGTTGCATTTCTCACAAGTCTTCCAAAACCAATTTTAGTCAGCAAATTTCGAATATAAATGATCTCCTTAGTCGCTGCAGATAAAGCCATATATTCGGCTTCGGTGCTACTTAACGCCACAGTTGGTTATTTTTTATTTCAAACATCACAGCAGCTCCAGCCAATATAAATATAAAACCAGTGAATGATTTTCTCTCTCATCTGAGCTACCTGTCCAGTCTGCATCTACAAATCCCTATAATGGTTTGCCAGTGCAGTTATACTCAAATCTTTGGTTTATGGTTGCATTTAGATATCACATGATGAGCTCCACTCACATGTTCAGAATGCGGATCGTTAATAATAAATTGAGATAATTTCGTGACAACATGTAGGATATCCGGTCTTGCACATAATCCAATATACATTAAGGAACCAATTAGAGACTGATAGGATTTCTTTCTTACAATTAACACAGCTATTTGTACATTTATTAAACTTTTGACCAGGATCTAATGGAGTAGCAACCTTTCTGACGTTTTCCATTTCATTTTCTTTTAACAATTCCAAAATCATATTCTTTTGAGAAAGTTGTAAAGGCCCCGTTGGAGTATTTCTCCTTACCATTTTTCTGACTACAACCTTTCGCGACCAATCTTGATTTGTAACGCTCTACGTTTCCATTCTTATCGTGTTTCTTTGTGAACACCCACTTACACTTTACAATAGGTACTCCATTTACTATCCACCACTTTCCACGTTCATTTATCGACTAAGGACTAGTATTCGGCTGTCATCGATTGAATCCACATATCGTGATCATTTCTTGACAATGCTTCGTCCACAGTTTTTTGATCGTCTTTAATGTCAGTTTTTATGAGATTGTTCCTAATTTGCCTTCCAGATCGCAATACATTGAAATTCAAATCTTCATCTGGAGCAGATACCTCTATTAGGGCTTCAGTTTCTTCAACTGCTTGTTTTGGTTCACTCATATCTTCATCCAATACACGATTTGCTTTCCTAGATAATAATATTTCTTGTATTATCTACAATTTTTCCATTTGAAATATTGGTGACATTTTGACAGTGACATTTATTTTAGTTTGCGTTACACAACCCGTTTAATTTGTAATTTATTCACGGCACAGCTATTTTTTTTAATTTTTCGCTTCCTGGGCCCATAAGCTTTGTTGACGAATTTCTAGAAAAAGCCACACACAGATTTTTAAAATAAAAATTATAAACACGTTTTTATTGTACAAGGGCAAATAGAGAGAATGAAAAAATTATACAGAAAAATTTTCCAGAACAAAAAATGGTGAATTTACAAATTCACAGCATACTTGTACATTAAAAATTATTAAGTTGTTGCATTATAAAGCCCATACTCCAAACTGGACATATATGTTGTCTTTTGCAATAAGGGGTTTAAATGGAAGGTATTTGAGATTAGAAAACGAATTTGATATCCAATTTTAAGGCCAATGGCAATATGGGGTTAAAATAAATGGTATTTGAGAAAAGAGCACGATACTGATATTTTTTCAGGGCCAAATGTCAAGGAGACCACCTCACCCCCGAAAACACCCCTAAATCGGACATCATGACAATATCGGTCTGAAATAAAGACTTTTAAGAATGGAGTATATCTAACATCCTAACGTTAATGACCCTAAACCCTCCGAGCGAATTCATAGACCAATAAAGATCTTATGGGATTCAGATAAATGCATCACTATTGTTATACTGTTAGTCAAGCGATATACATATGTATACTATTTACGTAGCATGGTAATTTCACTAAAAACTCTTTAATTGTTGAAAATAAATATTCAAAGGATAATTTCATTCCATATAAAGTAAAGGAAGACGCAGCGGAGAGGTTCAGCTAGTATTATATGAATTAGAATGAAACAGCATTAATGGAATCTACATTTAGACCTCTTTAAGATGTATAAAAGAAAATAACGCCTACTAGAAGAAAAAGGAGTAATGAATGATACTTATTTTGGAAAAGAATGCAAAATTTTGATTTTTTGGTAGGAATTATCTGCACCAGGGTTTCTTTAAATACCCGTAGAATTTTGTAACCTTTCCAACTGTATCAAAATTTTTTATACACAATTTAAAAAATACCGAAGATACTTTCACTAAAAGTTTCAAAAAAAAAAAATTCTGGTAAGGCCAATAACTCATAAACCATAAATCAGAGTCTCTGAAACCACTAGGATTCCCAAATTTCCTCCTCACCACTAACTATGCTAAGTTTCGTGTACATATCTCTATCCATTCAAAAGTTCTAGAATTATTTTCAAAATTTTGCGATTTAGCAAATTGTGCATCGTTGCCTTGTGGCACAATTTGACAAAAAGTCGTAAATTTAGAGAAGTCGCACAAAAGTCCTCTTTATAGCCGAGCCCAAACGGCGTGCCGCAGAGCAAAACCTATTTAGGGAGAAGTTTCTAAATGGCAAAGTAGGTCACAAATGTCGCCAGCATTAGGAGGGGATAACCACCGCTGTAAAATTTTTTTCTGATGGTCTCGCCAGGATTCCAACCCAGGCGTTTAGCGTCATAGGCGGATATGCTAATTTCTGCGCTACGGACAATTTCTGCGCGGGATAAATGTACTCTTCAATAAATCGATTGTAACGTGTGCTGCGTGGCTTGCGCACCGTCGTCCAGGTCCATATCTTCCAATTCAGGCCAAAAATGATCAGTGAGCATGGTACGGCAGCGTTGTCCATTTACAGTAACGACGTCATTGGCATCGTCGATGAAGAAGTTTGGATTTTCACCGGACCAATAACGCATATTTTGATTATTGACGAACCCATTAAACCAGAAATGAGTTTCCGCAAAGTTGGAGTTAACGTTCTTAAAGTAGCTGCCACAGACTTCGATTTTAGTTAGTCAATTTTTATTATTTTCCGACGTTGTTCGCTCTTGAAATTTGCCATGATAATAATGTTGAGTTAACTGAATAAATTGTCAATGACAGTTCGATGATTAAAGGAGTGCATTCACAAGTTAAATTCAAAGCTGTTAAGTCCCTCTTGGAAACCCCTTTATAAATATTCTTCATCCTATATATCTATTGTTCCTGTATAAGTTAGTTCCAATCTTTAAAAAATTGTATGAGAGGTTTGTTTTTGGTTGTTCCACGATAAGGAATGATAAGAACTAACATGAATATGTAGCCGTTGCTTAATTTTCCAACACCTATGGCGCCTGGTCCAATTATGTCATTTCCTTAACATCTCACTCTCTCACACGTTAGGGCGATAGTATTTTGTATATGATGAGAAGACCTCTTTCGCAGTACTCTCTGCACAAGAAATAGCTTGCTGAAGTTCCGATCATCTGACATTCGTTATTGGAGCCATATTGTACAAACAAGCTAGTTCATTTGTCTTATCAGCTTGTCGCATTAGGTCTTAAGTTATTCTGCTGGTAATCTATTGGTAGATGTTATCTTATTTTTCACCAGCGGGTTTAACGCTAGTTTAACCCTATTCTAGATATACGATATATGCGCGAAATCGTCATCTGCTCTAAAATGTATCTATTTATACTGACATCTTTCCCTGTTGTTTCCAGTTCTAGTTTTTACCACAAACCCCTCGTTCATTTTGTGTAAAAATATTTGCACAAAATTATTCATTGGAATTATAATCAAATATTTTTACAAATACACATTATAATTGAATGGTTCGAAAGGACAATAAACTTTTTATTGATAGCTTGCAATGTGATTCAATATAATTATCATCAGCAATAACATTGATAACAAAAATAATAATATTGAATTCAGCATGCAAGGCAATAATGTCTGTCTGACTATCTGTCTAACTACTGGTGTAGGCCTCTACGAGTCATATAACAATGAAACGAACGAATAGTAAATAAATCAAGACAAGTTCTAATTAAATTTTCTTCAGCACTTGAGTAGAATAACACACACAGCCACACATACACATAGAATAGTAACTGCATCAACAATGGCCAGTTAGCTAGACGAGTATGAAATTTTGAAAGTGCAGCAAATCACACTGGCACACCAGAAACAGTAGCAGCAGCAGCATCACTATCGACAGATGCAGATACAAAGAGATTGAGGCAACCGAATCAGATGCTGATGCCGGTTCCTGATACCAGCAAAATCACAACCAACAACATTGCATTAACAGCAAAAACAATGACAGCAATACGAGTATAGAGAATAAGAGTTGCCAGTTATTTATTAATTCAATAAAATTTGATAGCAATAATACATATCGAGAATATCGAATATCGAGAAGATCAAGAATATACATGCTTCATGAGGTCGCAGATAACTAACTCATGGCGTTGCAAACTTAATGGCTAGTTTGGAATACTCCATCCTATGGTGATGAGTATAAACAAGTAAAAGCGTGCTAAGTTCGGCCGGGCCGAATCTTATATACCCTCCACCATGGATCGCATTTGTCGAGTTCTTTTCCCGGTATCTCTTCTTCGATTTGAACCATTCTTGGCACAGTTGTTGGATATCATGACAAAACCCGTCGTGCGAAATTTCATTCCAATCGGATGCGCACTCTAGAGGCTCAAGAAGTCAAGACCCAAGATCGGTTTATATGGCAGCTATATCAGGTTATAGACCAATTTGAACCATACTTGGCACAGTTGTTGGATATCATAACAAAACACGTCGTGCCAAAATTCATTCAAATCGGATAACAATTGCGCCCTCTAGAGGCTCAAAAAGTCAAGACCCAAAATCGGTTTATATGGCAGCTATATCAAAACATGGACCGATATGGCCCATTTACAATACCAACCGACCTACACTAATAAGAAGTATTTTTGCAAAATTTCAAGCGGCTAGCTTTACTCCTTCGGAAGTTAGCGTGCTTTCGACAGACAGACGGACGGACATGGCTAGATCGACATAAAATGTCACGACGATCAAGAATATATATACTTTATGGGGTCTCAGACGAATATTTCAAGTAGTTACAAACAGAATGACGAAATTAGTATACCCCCCATCTTATGGTGGAGGGTAGAAAATGTCATATCTACCATATGGGTCGTAGAGTTTCGAATCTTTCTTTCATATGAAAGTGTGGTAACACTGATGAGAATAAGCAGCAGCTACAAAAGTAACATCAGCATAGCCCACAGTAGCAACACATTGATCTACATTTTCATTGCATATGAGTTGAAGGAGGATTTGTTTTATTTTTGCTATTTCTGCTGCAGTTGCTGTTGCTTGCTGCTGGTTTTTGCTAAGAAGCCCCCACACATTTCTTGTGGGTAGTTTCGAAGGCTAGTTGTTGTTGGTTGATAGTTGGTAGCTGTGATTATTGATGGTCAAAAGTTGAACAACATGCAAAGATGCATTGCAGCAAAACAATGCAAATGCATTACGATGTCGAGTAGTGCAGTGTGCTGTACTACCCTGCTATGCGTGGCAGTGCTCAGCTCACAACTCAGTGTCGCCTGTCTGCGGTGGATTCGTAACAACATAGATTACATCATTGTTGGAAAAACAAACCTTTTTTCCTCGGAACTTTTTTTTGTGTTTTCTTCATTTTTCGGTTTATTGTTGTCTTTCCATGGCAAATAAGGCCATAGACGTTGTGCCAGGCCATACAATTTGCACAGCGGACGATAAAACACTAAAACATATATTTCAAATATAAAGACAAAGAGTTTTGCTTGCATATGCAAACTTGTTCAATTTGTTTGATTATGACCTGGCTTTCCATCACTCAGCCAACTAATCTGCCGCCCGCCAGTCGAACTGACTTTCATGTGAATTCTTTCATATGTATGTTTTTTATACCCAGCACCGAAGGATGGGGGTATATTCATTTTGTCATTCCGTTTGCAACACATCGAAATATCCATTTCCGGCCCTATAAAGTATATATATTCTTGATCAGCTTAAAAATCTAAGACGATCTAGACATGTCCGTCCGTCTGTCTGTTGAAATTACGCTGAAATTTTGCACAGGTTATTTTTTTGTCCATAAGCATGTTAAGTTCGAAAATGGGCTATATCGGACTATATCTTGATATAGCCCCCATATAGACCGATCGGCCGATTTAGGGTCTTAGGCCCATAAAAGCCACATTTATTATCCGATTTTGTTGAAATTTAAGACAGTGAGTTGTGTTAGGCCCTTCGACATCCTTCGTCAATTTGGCTCAGATCGGTCCAGATTTGGATATAGCTGCCATACAGACCGATCGCCCGATTTAGGGTCTTAGGCCCATAAAAGCCACATCTATTATCCGATTTTGCTTACATTTGAGATAGTGAGTTGTGTTAGGCCCTTCGACATCCTTCGTCAATTTGGCCCAGATCGGTCCAGATTTGGATATAGCTGCCATATAGACCGATCCTCCGATTTAGGGTCTTAGGCCCATAAAAGCCACATTTATTATCCGACTTTGATGAAATTTGGGACAGTGAGTTGTGTTAGGCCCTTCGACATCTTTCGTCAATTTGGCTCAAATCAGTCCAGATTTGGATGTAGCTGCCATATATACCGATCCCCCGATTTAAGGTTTTGGGCCCATTAAAAGGCGCATTTAGTGTCTGATGTCGCCGAAATTTGGGACAGTAAGTTAAGTTATGCCCCTTGACTGCAATTGGTACAGATCGGTCCAGATTTGGATATAGCTGCCATATAAACGGATCTCTCGGTTTTAGGTTTTGGGGCCACAAAAGGCGGATATATTGTGCGATTTTGCTGAAATTTTGGACAGTGTGTTGTGTCAGACTCTTCAACATTTTTCTGCAACTTGGCCCAAATCGGTGGAGATTTGGATATAGCTGCCATGTAGACCGATCTCTCGATTTAAAGCCTTGGCCCCATAAAAGGCGCATTTATAATCCGATTTCACTGAAATTTGACACGGTGACTTATGTTAGACTTTTGGACATCCATGTTGTATATGGTTCAGATCGGTTTGTTTTTATATATTGCTACTTAAAAGACCAATATTTTGTTATACACAATTGAACAATGACTTGTACTTATTAGTATTTGGTCCAAATCGGAACATATTTCGATATAACTGCTATGGGACATTAGGTATGCAATTTTCACAGGATTTTGATGGAAGGTGGTTTACATATTTACCCGAGGTGGTGGGTATCCAAAGTTCGGTCCGGCCGAACTTAACGCCTTTTTACTTGTTTTTTTTTTGGCATTTCCATCAATTGACCTACAAAATCAATTAATAAGAGCAAATATATGAAATGAAATCTAGCAAATTGCTGTATTTTTCGTCCTTATTTTTTGTCTTACCTGATTGGTTAGGTGGGTTTGGTTAGATGGGTTTCTACCGGGTAAATACCCAATGCTTGGGTATTTTTTGGGTAAATACCCAATAAATACCTTTTTTAGGTATTTATAATTTTGTAAATATCTTTGGTATTGAAACATTTGGCAAACAATTGTTGATGATTTCGTATTCTTTGTATATAAACCTGATCTTTTGATCTCATGAAATCTGATTTTAGTTATATATAGCCGCTATATAGAACGATCTCCACACTTAAAATCTTGAGGCAACAAATTGGTTATGAACAGTCTTGTAGTGTAAGAAACAGATTAACGCCTTCTCTGAGGACGGCATGATCTGTAATGTTTGGGTGCAGGGCCATAGCGGCGCCCAATGAGACCCTGGACGCAATGCCATTGCCCGACTATCGCAGCTAACAGATATCGTCACTTACACAATCCCATGGAAACCAGTTGTACGAACCGGATTGGCCCGATGAAGTCCTTCATCGGCAATGACTGCCGCCTCAATGTTCAACACACTGCTACAACAACAACAACAGCCGGCACTCACACGCGAAAAATGTTGCACTTTGTTTAGAATGAAGGTTTTTGGTGCCTGCCAGCCATTTGTGTGTTGCTCTAATGATTTTTGTCTTTGGTTATACCAAGGCTTTTGAACATAAGGCGAAATTTTAAAAATTATTTAGCATCCGATCGTTCGAGCTGCTCAATATGCTATACCAGTGACGAGCACACAAGTGGAATTATTTGCAAATCCATGGGCCTACTTTGGATTTCTTGTATACGTACAATGTAATGTGCAATAGTGAGAGTATTTTTGCCAACCACTGGTCTATACGCTCAAATACACACTTTTTCTCTTTAGTAGGAGAGACACAATAGAAGAATTATTGGTCCGGTACGCGAATAATCCTTTGAGGCTATCAAAGCAATTTTGCAGTTAAAAGTTTTCGTTTTTACAACAAATTCATCATTTTACCGTAGATGAAGCGGTAAAGGTTTTACAATAAACAAAGTTAGTTACGGTAAATAATTATACGTTTATGGCTAACGTTTTATTTTTTTTTTTGGGTGTAGATGTTGACACAATACGAGACTTGAACCGGCTTGGGGACATGGAAGAGAACAATTTGGGATGACATCAATTCCTGACTTAAGTTTATTTTCTTCTTAGTATTTAGAGCGCACAGAAAAACGATTACTGGATAAGGTGTCATGGGCCGTATTGACATCCGCACACTCTTTTCCGACCGCCATAGGATGGTATAAAAAGACCGTCACTCTATTCTAACCTAACCTAGCTTTATTTACACTTTAAATGTTGATTAACTTTCGATTAAGGAAAAAACATTTAAATTTAATTTAAAAATATCTGACTTTTAGCTTAGCCTGCCCGCGTATCAAACATTTCTCATACATGTTTTTGTACATTTCCATTATTTTCGAGTCAGATTAAATTAAATTATTACCTTGCCCAATAAACATAAATTGCAAAGGCTTTTTTCGCCATGCGTTCGTTCGATCATTCGTTCCACTAACTGTTCAATTAAACCATAAAACAATTTTCAAACAATTTAATGCTATTACATCGAATGCTCAGTGTTTTAAGCACCTATTTATTTGGTTGTTTGAAAAATGAGTCATAAATCTATGCAGCCCTAAACCGACGGCGGCTTTTATTAAACGAATTTGCTAAAATTTGCAGGCAGGTAAATAAACTCTCCTCCTTTGCAGATGAGCCATTTATGATTATTACAACAATACAAAATTTGCGGCATTATGGCAGCAAGGACTTGAAGACTCAAGGAAAGAGCGAACCTCACGATATATGGGAAAATCATGTAAACATGACTGCAACATACACGTATGTGTTGCCGGAGATTTATGCTATTCGGCAAACGCTAAAGGCGTTAGGGTATAAAACACTCATTTAACGTATCGATGAGTTTTACAATCCCTAACGAGTCATATTGAATCATGGAAATCCAAATCAAACCAAACGACCAGGAATCAATGGAGTCCTCCCGCTACTAATGGGACGCACCGAGTGAATGATGTGGTCCATCCCAAACGCCCATCACCCACAGAAGCGGGCAAATGAAAGCTGGTTGGTGGGAGTCCATAAATACCGTACAATGTATTTTGGCATCCATATCATGAACCTGGTCCTCCTCATCATCGTTATAAACATAATTATATTCCCAGTTTACCGCCAGGATAATAAAGCAACGACTTTCGACCAAATCTTTTTTTCCTCCCACACGAAACTACAAGTCATGCCAGCCAACATATTTCCCCATGCCTTGGTGAGGCAGTTTCCACGTTTCACACTCCGATTCGAGTTTTGTGAAAGTAAGGGAATAGCAAATAATTCATTGAAACTTCCATAATCCTTAGTCACATTCGCAACTGTGTCTTTAAATCTCAGCCCTATAACCGCCATCTTTTCCACAGGGAGAAATTTGAAGAGTTAAGCTCATAAATCATGGTATGCCTAAGCTGTTTTTGCCAAATTTTGTGTGCACTTTTTCTTGGCATTGGGTGATTTGCCAACCGCCAAACTGAAAAGTAGTTCGGAAAACTTTAGCTAATTTTTATTTTTGTTGGCGGAGATTACCTACAGTTTTGGTTCCCACATTCGTTGTCTGGAGTGCTGCGTTGTGGCTGTTTGCCTTCGTTGCAACGTCATTTGTTCATTTCCGTTTCCTGTTATAAGCTTAAAATTAGTTTAGGCTGAAGCAGCACAAGCGCAACCATGTACTCACATGTATGTAGGTAATTGTGGCCTTCATTCGTTTATCATCAGCATCCTCATTGATAATGGTTGTGTTTTAATCGGTAAGAAAGAGATCCTGATACGATATTTTGAACCCCTGGCAGCCGCAATTTTTATCCGATTAAATTTTCTTAATTTTATTTCGTTCCGGGCGAACTTAGCATATTTTTACTTTGTCTGTATTTAAATGGTATTTTATTTAACATAATTGTTGCATGATAAGTTGGTATAAAACACAGCTACAATACCAATGCCTTTTCTGATGGAATAAGACAAACTTTTTCATGTCACCTTGAAGCAAATAAAAATATTTTAATATTAGAATTACAGTCCTGAATTGAAAAGTCAAAGACAACATTAAAAGTGGCATCGAAGTCTTGCCTCGTGTATGTTATTTTGATAAAATACAAAAGTCCTTGAATGAGACTGTACATGCTAAATGTTTGCATAAGAAAACTTGACTCTGCATTAAATTTCTTTTTATAAAAACACCTTTTAAATAATAGTGAAAAATAATCTTCATATCCCAAAATAGCCTGTGCTGTTCCAAATTGATATTGGGATAAACGAAATACGTAATGCCATAGGCAATGCTGTCAACCATAACAATCTTCATTCATATGCACATTATTTCAATGACAAGTGCAGCAACAGCAGATATTATGTCATCTGATATGTTGACTCCAATTATCGTTGCTCCTTTTGGCAATACCTTCCCTTTGGCCACAATCGAATTGGGACCATGTACCTTCGAGTGGCAACAGCGTTGCAAGTAAACCAAAGCGCCAAGTGTATAGATCAAGAGTAGCGATAATGAATGCTGGTGCTGTTGCTGATTATGCTGCCGCTACAGATATGAATGAAACAACAATAAATGAAACTTGAAATATTGCCAGGCAATGGTGCTCAAGACAGATTAACACCATGAGAAAGGGCATGGCATATGTATCGCTAGTTGGATAATCATGGCTATTTCATAGCCCTGACTTTATTCTTGTTAAACGATTTATATTCGCCTTGGCGATACGCAACTAACAACATAAGTCACTGTATGCAGTTGATGAAAAAACAATTAAAAAAGCGTTAATTTCGGCCGAGCCGAACTTTGGATACCCACCAACTCGGGAATATATGCAAACTACCTTTCGTCATAAACCGGTGAAAAATGCATAATTTGTCACCCATAGCAGCAATATCGAAATATGGTCAGATTTGGACCAAATTCATTGGTCATTGTTCAATTTTGTAGAACAAAACATTGGTAGCTATATCCAAATATAGACCGATCTGAAGCATATACGTCACTGTGTCAAATTTCAGCGAAATTAGGTTGTAAATACGCCTTTTATGGGCCCAAAACCTTAAATCGAGAGATCGGTCTATATGGCAGCTATATCCAAATCTGGATCTATGTGGGCCAAATTACAGAAGGATGTCGAAGGGCCTAACACAACTCGCTGTCCTAAATAGTCTGATATCGTCCATCTTCGAACTTAACCTGCCTATGGACAAAAAAAGAATCTGAGCAAAGTTTCAGCTCAATATCTCTATTTTTAAAGACTGTAGCATGATTTAAACAGACAGACGGACGGACATGGCTGAATCGTCTTAGATTTTTACGACTATCAAGAAAATATTTATATACTTTATAAGGTCAGATTTGGGTATTTTGATGTGTTGCAAACGGAATGACAAAATGAATATTATCCCATCCTTCGGTGGTGAGTATAAAAATTACTGATTAAGTATTACATTGTTGTTTTCAATGATATAATTTGTCAATCATTTAAAATAATTTCACTTTTCATTCTTCGTTTTCATTGCAGGTATGTTGAAGTTTCAAAACCTACGTAGGACATGCTCCTTCCAAAGAAGTGAAATGTGCCCAACACTTCAAATCAGGTATAGCAACTTTGATAATGCCAAGAAAATGAGGCTAAATTAAGGTGAAACATAGCTGTATTTGCTCAAAACTCTATATGTGACATGTGTTGCACCAAATCAGCTGCGAGAGTAAAACAAGCTTTTATATTGTCATATATTTTCCTGGCTGTGTCTTTTCGCGAGTTATTAAATACATACATACATGCCAAAAACCAGAATACAAATTTAAAAAATAAGGAAAGCTAGCCAGCATATCTTACGAATTAAAATTCAAGAATTCAAACAGCTGCATTACTGAGAGTAGTGAAATGTTAAGGAGTATGAATCCACAAAAACATAAGAAAAGGCAAATCTTATATACATACCTTCCACCGTGGATGAATTTTTGCCCTTGAACATTCCATTTAGGGACAGGGGCATACTTCTCACATATCAATGAATGCTGCCTGATCCAATTTGAAGCTCAATGATCAGGGTCGTCATTGGGAAAAAGTTGGAGCATGGCATAGTACCCCGTAAATGTCGCCAACATTAGGAGGGGATAACCACCGCTCAAAGCGTTTCTGATGTTCTCGCAAGGATTCGTACACAGGCGTTCAAAGTCATAGGTAGACATGCTAACGTCTGCGCTACGGTGGCGTCATCCACCATAGAGAGGTTATGTTTAATCAGACCTTCTAAGACGTTTCGTTCATAGGAAAGGAATAGGAGAAGAAAGATGCCTTGAAGTAATTTCCATTGAACCATTTAGATGGCTTAAAAACCAACAACGAAACACATCCGGTAATTCAGACAACTTCAATAAAACGGGAACTTAAGGTGGAACTGCTTCTGATCGAAAGACAAGTTTTCTGTGTTTTCTGAGCACTGTCTGATCATGGCGGATACAATCACTGAAACGTCTATTATATCCAATGACAGCAAAGGTGTAGACCTCTTCAAATCTAAATTGGGTCACATAGTTTTGGGGTTTTCACAGCCCGCACTGCCTTTGAGTCCTCATCCCAAAGACTTAGCTTACATGTGGCTAGAGGCAGATTCCAGTTCCCTGGAATCTATAAGATAGTTCCTTGTCCCGCAAGCTCGTCTGCTCTACAATTCTCTGGGCAATCTCTGTGACCCGTCACCCAGAACAGGTGACTTTGAGCAATCTCATGTAGAGACCTCTGACAGCAGAGAGTGATTTTAAAATTCAGAAATACATTAATCAACCAATAAATGGCTCTCTGAGATGATATTATTGTCAATTGTCGTAATACAGAGGTGCTCAAAACTAAAAGTTTCTATTCGCTAGCGTTGATGATCAATTCACACATATTCTTATTCGCTTGGCTTCGGTCGTTTTTGAGACAGCAACGAATGAACACACATATGGCTGTAATCATAATTTTTCTGTTTTCAATCTAAAATAAAGGGTGATTTTTTTGAGGTTAGGATTTTCATGCATTAGTATTTGACAGATCACGTGGGATTTCAGACATGGTGTCAAAGAGAAAGATGCTCAGTATGCTTTGACATTTCATCATGAATAGACTTACTAACGAGCAACGCTTGCAAATCATTTTCAGTGAATCATTTTCAGTGAATCGACAAATTTTGTTCAGCGATGAGGCTCATTTCTGGTTGAATGGCTACGTAAATAAGCAAAATTGCCGCATTTGGAGTGAAGAGCAACCAGAAGCCGTTCAAGAACTGCCCATGCATCCCGAAAAATGCACTGTTTGGTGTGGTTTGTACGCTGGTGGAATCATTGGACCGTATTTTTTCAAAGATGCTGTTGGACGCAACGTTACGGTGAATGAACACATTTCGAACACTGATTTTGGTAATAAAATTCAATGATTTGCAAGCGTTGCTCGTTAGTAAGTCTATTCATGATGAAATGTCAAAGCATACTGAGCATCTTTCTCTTTGACACCATGTCTGAAATCCCACGTGATCTGTCAAATACTAATGCATGAAAATCCTAACCTCAAAAATATCACCCTTTAAATGCAAGGCAGGAAATAAAACTTTATTAAATTTGCTTAATATTGTGTTTACATACAAAAAATTCATTGGTTGTGTCAAATTATTTATTTTTCAATCATGGAGAGAATTAAAAAATTGTTTCAGAGATTAACACACACATACTATCTCATTTTCATTTTGTGCTTCTCTGTCGTAATTACATTATCTCTTAGCTGAGTACTGAACAGAAGGAAAATTTTTAGAATTTTATTTTATTTGATTTTATACCCTCCACCATAAGATGGGGGGTATACTAATTTCGTCATTCTGATTGTAACTACTCGAAATATTCGTCTGAGACCCCATAAAGTATATATATTCTTGATCGTCGTGAGATTTTATGACGATATAGCCATGTACGTCCGTCTGTCCGTCCGTCCGTCTGTCTGTCGAAAGCAAGCTAACTTCGGAAGGAGTAAAGCTAGCCGCTTGAAATTTTGCACAAATACTTCTTATTAGTGTAGGTCGGTTGGAATTGTAAATGGGCCATATCGGTCCATGTTTTTATATAGCTGCCATATAAACCGATCTTGGGTCTTGACTTCTTGAGCCTATAGAGTGCGCAATTCTTATCCGATTGGAATGAAATTTTGCACGACGTATTTTGTTATGATATCCAACAACTGTGCCAAGTATCGTTCAAATCGGTCCATAACCTTATATAGCTGTCATATAAACCGATCTTGGGTCTTGACTTCTTGAGCCCCCAAAGGGCGCAATTCTTTTTCGAATTGGCTGACATTTTACACAGGTCTCCAACATATAATTTAATTGTGGTCCAAACCGGACCATATCTTGATATCGCTCTAATAGCAGAGCAAATCTTTTCTTATATCCTTTTTTTGCCTAATAAGAGATGCCGGGAAAAGAACTCGACAAATGTGATTCATGGTGGAGGGTATATAAGATTCGGCCCGGCCGAACTTAGCACGCTTTTACTTGTTTTTTTTTTTTTTTTTTTTTTTTTGAAACATTTCTTTTGTCCGTAGTCGGAGCCGAGATAATTTTCTAGACTCCGACTATGGAAAACAAAAATGTTTTAACAAAAAAAAAAAAAAATTCTAAAAATTTGTTAGAAAAAATGTTGCTATTTTTATAGTAGACTGTTGTATTTAATTTTGGTGTTTTTTAATTCGAGGTCTTCTTGTATTTTATTTCAATTACTAGCCGAACCGGGCCCGCTCCGCTGGGCCTTCTATAACTCTCTAAAACCTTTTTAGGGTGGGGACACATCGCCCTGAATGTGGATATCGAAATCGTGCCACTGTAGCCTATGTCCGCCTATGACGCTGAACGCCTGCGTTCGAATTCTGGCGAGAACAGCGGACAGAACTTAAATCGGTGGTTATTCCCTCTTAATGCTGGCGACATTTGTCGAGGTGTCGCACTGCAGCACGCCGTTCGGACTCGGCTAGGGTCCTAATCATTAAGTTTAAACTTAAATCGGAAAGCACTCATTGATGTGTGAGAAGTTTGCCCCTGCTCGGTTCCTAGCCAAAATTTTACTCCACTCCCAAATGCCTTTCTTTTGAGTCATATATTACCGTATTGGTAAATATATTTACTGTTTAGAGGGTATTTCGGGTGTGTTTTGGCCACCCAGACAGTTGGACCTTAAATTAAGTATAAGATTCGTGCTTTATTTTCAAATACATTTTATTTGAGCCCCATAATTACATGACCGGTAAATAAGTTCTGTTTGAGGGCGGGGTGAACCCCATGGTCTTTGTCCCGAAATAGAGTATAAATTTCCCAAAAATCAATCAATTTCCATCCCAACTAGCTTTTATATAAAAGGGAGGTGTTTTGGAGTGGGATGACTCCAAAAACACATGGCTCTTCAATTGGATATCAAATTAGTTTTTATACCCACCACCATAGGATCGGGGTATGCTAAACTAGCCATTCCGTTTGTAACACCTAGAAATATTGATTTGGACCCCATAAAGTATATATATTCTTGATCGTCTCGAAATTCCTATTCGAACTAGCCATGTCCGTCCGTCGAAATCACGATAGCTGTCGAATGCGTAGAGCTTGCGGGTTGAAATTTTGCACAGATATTTTATATTGATCTAGGTCGTTGAGGATTGCAAATGGACCATATCGGTTTAGATTTGGATATAGCCCCCATATAAACCGATCTCCCGATTTGATTTCTTGAACCCCTGGAAACCGCAATTTTCATCCGATTTGGCTGAATTTTTGGACATGATGTTTTGTTATGACTTTCAACAACTGTGAAAAGTACGGTTCAAATCGGTCAAGAACATGATATAGCTCCCATATAAACCGATCGCCCGATTACACTTCTTGAGTCCTTACAAGCCACGATTTTTATTCGATTTGGCTGAAATTTTGCGTATAGTGTTCTGTTATGACTCTCAACAACTCTGCCAAGTACGGTCCATTTCGGTCTTTAACTAGATATAGCTCCCATATTATAGCAGAATCCATGGTGGTGGGTTCCCAAGATTCGGCCTGGCCGAACTTAGCACGCTTTTGCTTGTTTTCTCTCAACAACCTTTCTTTTGAGCTCCATATTGTCGTGAATGGTGTACACTCATCGAAAAATGTTTGCTGAAAATAGCAAACACTGTCTGCTGAATATTAGTATATAATTTTGTTGCTATTGTAGCTGTAGTTCTGATATTACAGCAGTAGTTCTGCAATTTCAGAGCAGCAGGCTTACTGCTAAAAAGACTGTTGTTTGCTGAAAATTACTGCTGCTTAATTATGAAGGGTATTTTATATGAAAAAGTAAAATACAAATGTAAATGTGTGTCTCAGTGGATGCTTATAATCACCATTGAATGTATATTTTCCATAATCTTTTTTGTTTTTTTAATTTAGAAACAAAAGACTATGCCAGTCAAGTACAAATTATTGTAAAGGGTGATTTTTTTGAGGTTAGGATTTTCATGCATTAGTATTTGACAGATCACGTGGGATTTCAGACATGGTGTCAAAGAGAAAGATGCTCAGTATGCTTTGACATTTCATCATGAATAGACTTACTAACGAGCAACGCTTGCAAATTATTTTCAGTGAATCATTTTCAGTGAAATCATTTTCAGTGAATCGACAAATTTTGTTCAGCGATGAGGCTCATTTCTGGTTGAATGGCTACGTAAATAAGCAAAATTGCCGCATTTGGAGTGAAGAGCAACCAGAAGCCGTTCAAGAACTGCCCATGCATCCCGAAAAATGCACTGTTTGGTGTGGTTTGTACGCTGGTGGAATCATTGGACCGTATTTTTTCAAAGATGCTGTTGGACGCAACGTTACGGTGAATGAACACATTTCGAACCGAACACTGATTTTGGTAATAAAATTCAATGATTTGCAAGCGTTGCTCGTTAGTAAGTCTATTCATGATGAAATGTCAAAGCATACTGAGCATCTTTCTCTTTGACACCATGTCTGAAATCCCACGTGATCTGTCAAATACTAATGCATGAAAATCCTAACCTCAAAAAAATCACCCTTTAGAAGAGTAATAACAAAAATACCACCGCAGCCACATTTCGAAATGTATACCAATTGATGGATTAGGTAGCTTTTTTACAGTAATATTCCAGAAATTAAAAGAATGTCTTCCAACCAAAATTCTAAAAAATGCTTATAGCAATCAAAACAAGTAATAGGCAACCATAAAAAAGAGTATAATTTTTTTTCAGCAAATATTTAGACTCAAATATGAATATCAAATTCGTGCTGCACTCCCAAATCCTTTTAATTTGAGCCCCATATTAGCATGGTCGGTCAATATGAACCGTTTGGAGGGTGTATTGAGGCTGGGGCGGCTACCGGCATTTTGCCCGGAAAATAGATATCAAATTCGTTCCTTACACCCAAGTACAGTTGATTCGAGCTCCATATTGTTCGAAAATTAAGTTCAGTTTAGGGGATGCTTTAGGGCGAACTTCCAAACACTTGACTCCAAAATTGGATATTATATTCGTATTCAACTCTCAATTACCTTGCATTTGAGTCCCATATTGTCAAAATGGGTAAATTAACCTATTTGACGTATTTTTAGGATGGGATGAAAAGCGCCACCTAGACTTGTACGCAAATTTTAATGTCATACATTTAAATGTCATACACATACTCTCCAATAACTTTCATTTAATTCCTATATTGATCCGATCGGTCCACTTTTGTTTTTGGTTAACGGGGAAGGGTCCGCCACCTTCCGAAATCAAAATATTAAAAAGCCTATTTCCCTATATTTCTAAAATTCTTTTTCTATAGAATTTATATATATTTATATATTTATATCTATTTTTTTCTTTGGCAAAGATTGGCACTTAAACTACCTTAAACACCGTCTTGGGTAGGAAAGTTAAAAAATAATACCTCAAACAATATTTTATTTTTCTTTATTCAAAGGACCGATAGGTTGTCACAACAAAGATAAATTATGTATGATTAATTTTGACCACTCTGCCCTCTTTCTGTTCATGTTGGCTTCTCCAAATTAGCGCCACCTCCTGGCTGTTTTCACTGGTTCAAAAAGATGCCTGAAATAAATTTGTACACAAACTAACATGGACAGAAAGACAGACGGACATAGCTAAATCGAATCAGAAAGTCATTCTAAGGTTATCGGTATGCTTGTTAATGGGTCTTTCTCTCTTCCTTGTATGGCAGTAGTGGTGTATTGTAAACAAACATTAAAAAATTGCAGCCACTTTTTGCATAAGCTCAGTTTTCGAACAGTTTGAGAGTCCGTAGAAACGTAGAATGAAAAAAATTTTAAGTGTTTTAAAATTGTTAAGTATTATAAACTAAAATCAATCTGGACCAAATGACCCATTTGCAACGGCCACCGGCCTACACCAATAAGATGTATTTATGAAAGATTTCATGCGGATAGCCTCATTCGTTCAAACGCTATCGTGATTTCGGCTATCTGTTGAACGGATGGCGGATGAACTGCCTGAATAATTCTAGCTCGAATTAATTAAACTTTAATTGGCGTAAAGTAGACGAATGAAACCTAGTTAAAAAATGTTTTTTCTATCATACAAGGTCATGTTTTGGGGCTCAAAAAATTTTATAGCTCAAAAAATCAAACAAAAATTATGCTCAAACTTGTAAGGAGTGAAATATCTCAGAAACCAATTTAAAGTTTTTTTGCATTTTGTGGTTTTTATACTAAACAAAGTAAATTAATGGCGATAAGCTCCTACTTTTGTAAGCAGGAGCGGTTTTTAGTCATTCGCCTAATGATCACAAAATATTAAGAAAATAATTTTGTTTTTGTTATAAAGGGTGAATTTTTATGAGCTATAGGAAGGTTAGGTTGGAAAGAGGGTGCAGATATTAATCTGTTCCATGCCACTATAGACATACACCAAAGCGAGTAATCGGCTTGTTGTGCGTTCTAAAAACTAAAAAGTAACCTCAAAAAAATTGAAGATAGGACTTCCGTGCTACTCACGCAATCCTTAATTGTTTTCCATGACACGCCCCTTAGATGGTTCGTATTGTGTCCCATGTGCCGGTATCTGTTGGTCGCGCAAGCCGGGCAATGACAAAGGAAATGCTCCAAAGTCTCATCATCTTCCCCGCATGCCCTACACATGCTATCACTTGCCACACCGATTTTACATAAGTCAGCTCGTAGTCCTATGTGTCCCGTTATGATACCAATAGCTATACTAACCTCCTTTTTACTTCCTTACAGTAATAGCCTGGTCTTCTCACGATCTGGATCCCCCATAAAATTTTCGCGTTGCTACTGACCGATTCGCTGTTCCACAGGGTTGCATGCGCATTCGTCGGACTGCGTTGACTAGGGTTCCCTCAATCTAAGACTGTGCCGCTGGCTAAAGCGACTCGCACTCGACCTCAAGGATGATCTCCTCTCTGCTGCTTTCCTTTATCCATTTTCCCATCGCCTTAAGACTCATAGTTATAGTAAAATTATTAAAAAAAAAAAACATAAAATTCAGAAAAATGCATGAAATCTTTATTTGAATCGATAGTACGGTCCATATATATTAATGTTTGAAGATTTTGTTATGCAAATATTGACCGTGACTGCGCTTCAAATGCTCCATCTGATTCGTATTATTTTGCCAAACTCCATCAAGCATGTCTTCCAATGCGCCAATTGATTGTCTGTATAGACATGAGCTTTGACATAGCCCCACAAAAAATAGTCTAAAGGCGTTAAATCGCATGATCTAGGCTGCCAATTGACAGATCCCGAACGTGAAATAAAATGTTCACCGAACCCGCCCCTCAATAAATCCATTGTTACGCGTGCAAGTGTTGTTCGTTTGTAAGATACAGTGAAACAAAACACGAAACGTGCGTGAGTTGTTTAAACCAGTGACAGAAACATAATAATAGTTAAAAAATCACCCTTTAAAAGCATATTGGATTAGGATATAAAAATATTATTTTTTTTTTTTTAATTTTTATGTAGTCCATTTTTCAAGTTTTTGGCCTGTTAGGGCGAAGATCATTAAATTTTTTTAAAATTTTTGTTTGTGTCTCTTTCGAGACGAGCTCAATGATCAGAGATGCAAATGGAAAGCCAAAGATAGCAACACACACCAACCACTATGGGTCGCGTTTCGTCTTTGGATCATTGAGCTCGTCTCGAAAGAGAAACAAACAAAACAAAAATTTAATGATCAGCAACAACAGGCAAAAAACTTGAAGAATTTTAAATTCGGCAGAGCCCGGCCGGGATTCGAACCTGGACACACGGAACAACAGAGAGAGTCATTGTCGCTGTCTTAGCGTTCGAAGCCATCAATACAACTTTCAACAGATGCACAAAATCATGGGTAGTACGGAAGAAGTGTAATTTGTCACGGAAAGAGTGGCCGTCATTACACAAAAAATACATGCATGGGGAAAAGCACAGCTAATAGACAGGGTTGTCGAGCGTGGTTAATGTGATAATTGTATCATAGATGCGTTTTCGCTATGAATACGATTCAAATACAACATACCAACACACGGCCCTTGAAGTCATCACACCTAATATGGTTGAAAAGTCTTCTAACCAAAGACGAAACGCGTCCCATAGTGGTTGGTGTGTGTTGCTATCTTTGGCTTTTATTTTCCATTTGCATCTCCGATCATTGAGCTCGCCTCGAAAGAGAAACAAACAAAAAATTTTTATATTTTCTTATTATTTTGGTTCTTGGTCGTTGGCGTTGTTGTTTTAATTATTCGTTTTACTTTTACTTCTTCGAATATTTCGATCACCGCCGATGATCATACTCTGGAAATTAACTATAAATTAAACCATTTATTTTACAAAAAATAAAACAATTGAACATAAAATTTCTGTACATTGGTGCAGAATCCGTGCAGTGATCCGTGTCGGTTTTAAAGTTCATATAAATTTTGTTGAAAAAATATTATAAAAATTAAATGTTTGGAACCGACTCCGGAGTCGGATTCGAGTAAAAATTGCCCTGGTTGCAAGCAGAGCAACCCCAGAGCCAGTATATCAGACTACGCTTGCAATTCAACCGGTATACTTTGTCTAGAGACTGGCGATTTCAAAGAATCGAAACTTTTTACAGGCCAAAGAATTTTTGACTCAGACACAATTTTCGGAACAACCTCCGCCGAATACTTATTAGTGACAACCATTTCCAGCTCCAAGTTGTCCGTCGGACAGTTCCCGATAAATTTATATCCAGGAATAATTCTAGTGTTTCCTCACTAGACATTGTGCATACATTCTCTGACTTCTGAATATATTCCACGGTAATAGGATAGGATCTTCCTTAGCTTAGAAGCCTCAGATGTATCCTCTACGGAGCTGCAAAATTCCACCCAGGATTTGTGCTGATCCCTTCTCAGCTCGCACTTGTATTTGCATAGTTTAGCCTTTTACTAGTGTGTTGCCCCTGGACGAATAAATTCTCCCTCTAGAAGGCTCCAGATTTCAAGTCAGGAGATCGTTTTTTTATTAGAGCTTTATTAGAAAAGGGACCAATTAGGACCATACTTGCTTTTGATGTTTGAAGTCATAACAGAAGCCTAACCGTATGGGGTCTATATAAGGTAGTACATGGTTTTGGACCATAAATGGCTTGAATTTCAGAAATCATAACAAAACACTACTTGCTAAATGCTTTTTCTAGGTGCTGTAGAAGGCAACTCGTGCTATCGTTTTATATGGGAGATATATCAGTTTATTGACTGTATTGGCCATAATTGGCCTGAATTTTGAATTTTTGATGGAAGCATCATACAATGTAACAGTTAAATCGGCTAAGAACTGTGTCCTCTAGGGGCTCAAGAAAATACTTATGGGAGATTGGTTCGATCGTCTTTAAACCTCAAGAGGATCAAGAATTTATATATGTTTTAAAGGGTCTCAGATCGCTATTTCTAGGTTTTACAAACGGAATGTCTAATATATCGCCATCTTATGGCGGAGGGTATAAAAAGAAGAGGATAGCTGTCGTGCCACTACAGTTCGTCTTCATAGCGCCAAATGTTCTTTTCATCCCAACATCATTATTATTAAAAATAAAGGTAAATTAATCCTCATAAGAAGCAAATAGAAGTGGCATCAGCACAACAAATACTTCATTCTCCTCATTCATAAAGCAATGTATACAAATTTGCTTGCACACAACCTCGGCCACAAGTAGTGTTGATTGTTGGGAATTCATTGCTGATGTGGTGTCTGTGGGTTTACTAAAGAAAGTTCTCCTGCAGCGAGCCTGGTAACCCAGTAACCACCACCGTTACCATTTGGTTTGAGAAAGTGGGTCGTTCGTTGGCTTCCAAAGAACGCAGCAAAAAATTAATGTGGAAATAGTTCAAAAATAAGAAGCTAAAAACGCTCCTCATCTTTCATTCACCACTCTGCACATACGAGTGCGGCCAGATATGCATATGGAGATGCATGTGTTGGTATTTAAGGAGCATTAAAATTATTACAGCACCTCGCATAGATAAGCACGAGGAGGGTGGATATAGCAAATTGCTAAATTACCTTTACTTCGGTGGAGGAAATTTGAATAAACACAACATGCTAAAAAAAGCGCAGAGGGCCAGGTCCGCGCAAGTGTTTCCACAATATTCAAATTAAGAGAAAAGTGACGTGCTTAGCAGATATATGGATGTACCAAGAAGAATATAACGCATCTCAGCTAAGGTGGAAACTAATACTCATATTCACCTGGGTAAACGATACCTTGGGTAAAATACTTCAAAATTCTACTGCGCCACGATAAGCCTTTAGCATTTCACGTACTTAACTCAGTGTTTGCTGAGATGGAATTTTCCATCAAGTTTCAGTTTCGCTCCAATTCCAGCAGCATCGTGCTCATCACTTAGCTTTGATAAATGTCTCTCCTATCCTCTTTGTGATATGGTGTTAAATTTCATCTTTCCTGCTTAGCAGCCAACCAACTAATATGCTCTCAAATTAATTAGACTTTTTGCCATTTCCTTTTTAAGAGAATGCCAAGCAGAGACATGTTCAAGGAAAGTACGAATGGCATAACAAACAAAGCTCCCGCTATTAGAGCAAAGCTAAATTTCTTTTATGAAACCCGTGGATCTATAATTTTCGCGAAGCTGAAACAATACCCCAAAATATTTCATTATTCAGCAGCAGTTCTCTTTTAATTCAAACATTTGCCTGCAACAAATTCTGTCAACTATTTATTCCACTCCTATATTCCTACCTCTGTTCTTTGACTGCATGCTAAAGAAGAAGTTCCTAACTTACAATAACTTGCAATTTCCAGCTACTCACAAGCAAATTTCCTGCATTTCCTTATCTTGGTCATACACCTAGCAGTAGTTTTAGATACTACTTTCACTTTTGCTAATGTCCTTGTGGAATTCCTTTCACAGCTATGTTATGATGTGCAAAGCTCTTCCGTCTACTTGCCTTATTAGTTTGATGTTCTTGTCTTTGGTTGACTAATCCTAGCTCAGATGCAAGAAGATGCGCTGTTTGCAAATCCCATTTTATGACTTTGATTATTTCTTTACGGAAAGTACTTTAGTAAATTCACTTGAATAATTTCATTGCGTTCATATGACAATTGAGGTGATTCATCGTCAATTGTAAGCAGTAGTAAAGGGTGATTTTTTAAGAGCTATAAGAAAGTTTTTCAAAAACACATAAAATGCATTAAATCGATCGATAGTACGGCCCATTAGAATCGATAGTACGGCAAATATAATTAAATGTTTGAAAATTATTCCATGCAAATGTTGGCCGTGGCTGTCCCTCAAATGGTCTATCCGCTTAGTTCAATTTTGGCATACTCTTTCCAACATTTCGGCAGTTAACTCACGAACAAATGCTTCAATATTGCCTCCAATGCGTCAATTGAAGCGGGCTTGTCTGTATAGACATAAGCTTTAACATAGGCCCACAAAAAATAGTCTAAAGGCGTTAAATAGCACGATCTAGGCGGCCAATTGACCGGTCCCGAACGTGAAATAAAATGTTCACCAAACTCGCCTCCAAATAACTCCGTTGTTACGCGTGCTCTGTGGCATGTGGCACTGTCTGCATTTTGAGCAAAAAAGTTGGATAACATCTCACGATAGCGCTCACCTTTCACATCAATCACCATTGATGAAATACGGTCCAATGATGCCACCAGCCCATAAACCGCACCAAACTGTGACTTTTTTGGGATGCGTCGGTAGCTCTTGCAATGCTTCTGTCTGATCTTGACTCCAAAATCGACAATTCTGCTTATTTACAATACGTACCCATTGAGCCAAAAATTAGCTTTGTCGCGCGATGAACTTTCTCCGCATTTTGATAGTAAAATTCAATAATTGGCAAGCATTGTTCGTTTGTAAGACGAATCATGGTTAAATTATAGACCACACTGAAGATGTTTGACAGTGAAACAAAACACGAAACGTGCGTGAGCTGTTTAAACCGGTGTTGCCACAAAGATAGTAGCAAAAAAGTGCAAGTTTGTATAGGAAAATTAAACAAGTAAAAGCGTGCTAAGTTCAGCCGGGCCGAATCTTGGGAACTCACCGACATGGATTCCGCTAAAAATTTATAAAAAATAAATTTAGTTGAAGGACATTATTTTATTCTACATACTAAACTTCAGTCAAACCAGCAATAATTAAAGCTCTAGGATTCGGACAAGAATGATCAAGAGACCGGTTTACATGGGAGTTTTATCAAGTTCTTGACCGATTTGGACCGTACTTGGCACAATTGTTGGAAGACAACACTGTGTGCCATTTTTCAGCCAAATCGGACAAAACTGTGGGTTCCAGGGCTGAAGAAGTAAAATCGGGAGATCGGTTTATGTGGGAGCTATATCAGATTCTTGACCGATTTGGACGGTACTTAACACAGTAGTTAGAATTCATAACAGAACACAACATGCCAAATCGGACAAAAATTGCATAACAGAATACTTTGTGCAAAAATTCAGCTAAATCGAACAAAAATTGCCGCTTCCAGGGGCTCAAGAGGTCAAATCGGCAGATCGGTTTATATGGGAGCTATATCGAAATCTGAACCGATATGGCCCATTTGCAATCTCTATATCAATAATAGTGTCTCAAAGTTTATCGTGATTTCGACAGACGGACGGATTGACATGGCTAGATCGAATCAGTACGTCGAGACGATCAAGAATATATATACTTTATGGGGTGTTAGAAGAATATTTCGAGGTGCTAAAAACGGAATGACTAGATTAGTGTACCCCTATCCTTTGGTGGTGGGTATAACAAGAAATACTTTTATAGGATAGGTATTGATCCTTCCCATGTCAATATGAACATACACCAAATCCAGTAGTCAGCTAGTTGTGCGCTCTAAATACAAAAAAGTAAAGTGGCGCTAATTTCGGCCGGGCCAAGCTTTGTATACCCACCACTTTGAGTATATGTAAACAACATTTTGTTAAAATCCGATGAAAAATTAACGATTCTGAGCCTATAGCAGCTGTATCGAAATATGGTCCTATGTGAACTAAAACCAGCCAAATGCACTGCTGAAAGTTTCAGGAAAATCTGGTAATAAAAAAGTCTTACAAATGTTTGAGACTATAATTCAGGAAATTTATATATTGTGTAAAGCAGATATACCCAAATATGATCTGATATTAACAATATGTGTAAGGAGGATGTGTAGGGCTTTAACATAGCTGACGCTACTTAAATTCAGCAAAATTAGGAAATAAATACGCCCTTCAATCGGGAGACCAGTCTATATGGGGGCTATACGAAAATGCTGCGATCTAAGCCATACTCGACGCGGACGTCGAAGGGATCAAAACAGCTCACTCTGTTATATTTCAGCGAAATCGGGCAAAAAATGCGGTTTTATTGGCCTGAGACTTTAAGTCCGGGGCTATATTAAGATATATGCCGATTTGGACCATATTCAGCACGGAGGTCGGGCTGGCCTACAGGACGGAAAGCTTTGGAAGCCGGAAGCAGATCTCACTCCCTGGGTTCCCAATGTAGATACCCAGGCACACTCTGATCTCTAACTTTAATCCATCCTTGTAGTAGGAACTTCCATGGCAATACCCGAGTTCCGTCAATCCAAAACTGTGTCGCTGGCAGCAGTGCATCGCACTCAACCTCAAGTGTCGTCTCAGATATCCGAGCGGAAACTACTTCCAATCCTTCCAGGTTTCCTATCGTTGCCTCGAATATATCCCGATGGTGTGAACTGCCCCTATCCTCTTTCCATTCTTCCATTGCAATAAGCCTCATACCAGCAGTGCCTCATACTTTATCTAGTCGCCAGTGCCGTAGTGTGCGTGGTCCTCATCACCCCGCCTATGCCAAGACAACAAATTCTCTGAACCCGTTGTATTATCATTACGTTCACTTTATCTCCATCGCAGTCTACCAAACTATTTAGGCATAAGCATTAGCATATTGGTATAATCACGCTTCTGCTGAGCCAGCGGACTATCTTCCGTCTTATTTCGATCCTACGGCACGTATACATGGTGCCCAACATATGTCCAAGATAACTCCTTAGTATTTTACCTTGTCAGTTATCGAAATCGTTTTGTTGAGGGAACCAGGTGCGTCGAATTGAACAGAAAGATTTCAGCTTTCTCTGGGCTAACATTAACTAGGTCTAAACCGGTCATATGCCTTCTCCAAGAGCATTTCGAACCTTCTGCATAGTCGATTCGATCCCTACCCCTTAGAAGTATTACAATATCGTCTGCATAGCTGGTGGGTTCAAATCCCTTCTCAGTCAGCATTCGAAATATGTTGTTTTTGGTGGTTTCCCATATGAGAGGCGATAAAACACCGCCCTGCGTCGTTCCCTGTGCCACATTCTTCCTTACCTTTATGTCTTGGGTCCCACAATTTATCCACTTGTTCCTTAGCATATGGTTTATCCGGTCTCTAAGGATAACCGATACTGGTCCAAGGATTGAATGAGTGTCGGTCCGCACATTGTTCAAAGACCCCTCGATGTCAATTCTTATTGCCAATGTTTACGTCTTGGCCTCGACCTCGTGATGGGCAGTCTCCGACGTCTCCGACGTTTCGACATTTTCTCGTCATTTGTTTACCGCTTCTCACGATCTTCTGTATGAGGCTTCAAATCGAAAAAAAAAAAATAGAAATTTACCCATAGAAAAATTATTTCTGGGGGACCCATATGAGTATAACACTTGATTTTCGTTTATAGATCTTGACGAAATTTGACACAAAGGTTTCTTTTATGACTCTTCTGGTGAATTTTTTAGAAATCGGTTCAAATGTAAATATAGCTCCCATATATTTATGTATAACTCCCGCTTTTTCTGTTGCAAACGTATTAATCCACAGATCTTCACAAAGTTTTACACCGAGATATTCCTCTATGACTCCCACAATTTGCCCGGATTATAGTTAGGTGGCGTGACATTAACTTCGGATCCGAATCGGTCGATAAACCGATCCCCGGATTCGAGTTCTTGAGCCGTCCTAGAAGACTCAATTTTCACCTGATGTCGCTGAAATTTAGCACAATAACTTCTGTTCTGACTTCCATTAGTCATGCCAAGTATGATCCATTCAAGCAAAACTAACTTTTTAGCGGAGTCCCATGGACCGGGTACCGGTATTCAAAATTCGGCCCGGCTGAAATTAGAACTTTTTAATTGTTCATGATTTCTTTCTCTTCGAAGATGAGCTTAATGATCGCAGATTTTTGTACCAAACACCGAAAGATGGGTGTTTGAAATCGCGGCACAGTTTTTTAAAATAGGGATATTTAGCTGAAAATTTGGATAGATTCTTTTTTTCCACACACAGGATAAGTTCGAAGGTGGGCTATATGGAACTTTATCTTGATATAGCTGCCATAAAAATCGATCTGCCGATTTGAGGTTTTCGGTCCATTAAAGCCACATTTGTTTTTTCGGATTGTGGTGAAATTTGTGTTAAGGCCCTCGATATCGGTGTTTACGGCCCAAATCGGTCTTTATTTCGATATAGCGGGCGTATATATTTATCTCCCGATTGGAGGTCTTGGGCGCATAAAAGGGCAATTTATTATCCGATTTCGTTGAAATTCGGCACTGTGAGCTATATAAGGTTTTCCGACATCCGCGCCCTATATGGTTCAAAAGGTTTAGATTTGGATATAGCTGTCGTATATACCAATCTTCCAATTTGAATTATTAGTCCCTTAAGAGACACTAATTAACCGAATTTGCTGAAATTTAGTACAATGAGTTGCATTAGACACTTTCAAGTCTTTCCCGAATATGGTGGAGATCAGGGCTGCGGAGTCGAGCAATTTTGACAGGACACCGACTCCGACTTCAGTGATACCCAACCGAGTAGATACAAATATTAAAAAAAAAAAAAAACAAGTAAAAAGCCGTTAAGTTCGGCCGGGCCGAACTTTGGATACCAACAACCTCGGGTATATATGTAATGCACCTTTCGCAAAATCTGGCATACTTTATGCCCCATAGCACCAATATCAAAATATGTTTCGATTTGGACCAAATACTAATAAGTACAAGCCATTGTTCAATATGCGTGTAACAACATATTGGCCTTTTAAGTAGTCTTATATATAAAAATAAACCGATCTGAACCATATACGACGCGGATGTCGAAAAAGCCTAAAAAGCCTTTTATGGGGCCAAGACTTTAAATCGGGATATCGGTCTACATGGCAGTTATATCCAAATGTGGACCGTTTTAGGCCAAGTTGCAGAAAAAGAGCCGAAGAGCCTAACACAACGCACTGTCCCAAATTTCGGCGAAATCGGACAATAAATGCGCCTTTTATGGCCCCAAAACCCTAAATTGGAGGATCGGTTTATATGGTAGCTATATCCAAATCTGGACCGATCTGTGCCAAATTGACGAAGGATGTCGAAGGACCTAACACAACTCACTTTCCCACATTTTAGCAAAATCGGATGATAAATGTGGCTTTAATGGGCCTAAGACCTTAAATCGGCGGATCGGTCTATATGGGGGCTATATCAAGATATAGTCCGATATAGCCCATCTTAGAATTTAATCTGCTTATGGACAAACAAAGAATCTGTGCAAAGTTTCAGCTCAATATCTCTATTTTTAAAGACTGTAGCGTGATTTCAACAGACAGACGGACGGACATGTCTAGATCGTCTTAGATTTTTACTCTGATCAAGAATATATATACTTTAAAGGGTCGGAAATGGATATTTCGATGTGTTGCAAAGGGAATGACATATTAATTTTTCGGTGGTGGATATAAAAAACAAAGCCACAATATTCGGTATTCGAAAAAATTTAATATGAACAAGTAAAAGCGTGCGAATTTCGGCCGGGCCGAATCTTGGGAACCCACCACCATGAATTCTGCTAAAATATGGGAACTAATCTGGTTATAGACCGATTTGGACCGTACGTGGCACAGTTGTTGAGAGTCATAACAAAACACTATATGCAAAATTTTAGTCAAAGTGGATAAAAATCGCGGATTTTAAGGACTCAAGAAGTCAAATCAGAAGATCGGTTTAAGTGTGTGCTACTTCATATTCTTGACCGATTTGAACCGTACAGTTGTTGAGAGTCATAACAGAACATTATATGCAAAATTTCAGCCAAATCGGACAAAAATTGTAGCTTCAAGGTGCTCAAGAAGTCAAATCGGGTGATTAGTTTATATGTGAGCTATATCAGCTTACAGAATGTGCCGTACGTGGCACAGTTATTGGAAGCCATAACCGAATACTATGTGCCAAATTTCAGCTAAATCAAAAAAAAAATTGTGGCTTCTAGGGGCGCAAGAAGTCAAATCGGGAGATCGGTATATATGGGAGCTATATCGAAATCTGAACCGATATGGCCCATTTGCAATCTCCAACGACCTACTGCAATATTTAGCGGTTAGCTTTACGCGTTCGACCGCTATCGTGATTTCAACAGACGGACGGACGGACATGGCTAGTTCGACTCCGAAAGGCGAGACGATCAAGAATATATATACTTTGTGGGGTTCTACAATAGATCAATATTTCGAAGTGTTGCAAACGGAATGACTAGATTAGTGTACCCCCATCCTATGTTGGTGGGTATAAAAATTTATTTTGGAATAAATATGAAATTCTTTCGATTAAAGCGAGCTCTTATTTCATGGAACTACATGAAGACACAATGAGGTAAAACCTCCTCCCCAAAGATGTGTCGCATTGCGGCACGTCATTCGGTCTCGGCTATAAACAGGAGGTCCCTTATCATTGAGCGTAAACTTGAATCGTACAGCACTCATTGATATGTAAGAAGTCTGCCCCTGTTTCTTAATGTAATGTTCATAGGCAAATTTGCATTTGCAGAATTATAAATGCTGCTTCTAGGGGCCCACGAAGTCAAGTCGAAGGCCCATTATATGTGAGATCTTGCAATCTTTAAGAACAACATCCATAAACTTAGTACGTTCAACACACTTACGACATTTAACACTCACACCAAATATCGCATAAAGCTGACTTAATTTTAATGTTAATTGCATCGGGCAATCAAGTTTCGGCCTGTCCTAACCTAGTGCGTATATATATGCTTGTTATAGAAACTTAATCCGGCTACGTAAATAACGTTGCTATGCAATATATTTCAAACAGTCTTCCACATTTTGTTTTCCAAGAAATATAACTGTTTTCAACATTTGACATTCCAACCATTAATGAATGTATTTACAATAGGAGTATGTGCTTCAATATGCGTCTTAAGTAAAACACCCAGAGAAAATTTGATATCAAAGTGCACATTTGGTAATGTTACACCATGACCAACCTTAATTCTTTGTATTCAGCAATTGATTACATATCCATCGATTCTGCAACACCAAGACGGCATCGTTTTCCACACAATGGACTATCATGTTTTTGATGTAGAATGTCCTTAGAATTTATACAGTTTCGATTTTCACCGCTTACGAGTTTTTGAACATGTTTTTACGCACTCAAATTGTTTGAAAACATTTTATTTATTTATTTAACAAATATTTTATAATGGCGACAATATTATTAGTACAAAACTCAATAACACTTCTAGCGCGATGGCAAGAATATAAATGTGACGCCGTCAATTCCTAATAGCCTCCTTTGTTTGGTATTGAATTGATACCAAATGGTAATAATACCGTCATTTTTCTATCAGTGCAGATAGATGTCAGATTAACTCCATCGGATCCAAATTGTAGCAAATTTCCCTAAGAAAGTTTTTTCCAATCAATTCCCATTGGCCAAAGATTTTCCTTTAGTTGACTCTTCGATTCAAATATCATGTGCTATCAAAGCATGCACCATTTGCTGTACTACTCTACGGGTTTTGCTTTCGCTTAAGTTGCACAATACGAAAACTGTATATTGGCGATTTCCTCGTTGACCTAGAGATGTATGTACTCAAAGACAGTTGGCCATTGTTTTGTTGTAGTGATTTGCTTTTGTCTATGTTCTAATTCTGCAACAAATAAATGAAAGCTGCTAAGCTTGTTCGACTTGTTTTTCGGATCGCAGTGCAAGAAACACACAAACAAACACTGATGAAGCAGGAACAGTTAATATATGATTTGTTCATTCCGAACATGGGAAATTTCTTATAGATAAAAGTTGCAACTGTCACTTGATGGTAGTATTTGAGAAGCAATACTGGAGATGCATACGAATCAATAAGTGTGAATTGAAGTTTAAACATTTACGTAGCAAGAACTTATTCCACTAACAGTTTAGAGGAACTATCTTCACACCTTCGTTTTGATTTGACAACAAAAATTGAACCCAGCAATCAATCTATGGCAAGTTTAAATTATGCTAAGCAAACGTGGCTTCTAAATGATGGGGGAAATCAACTGTTGGAGAATAGCTGCCAGATTGCACTATGGGCGAAATGACCGATCTAGCGCCGCAAAACTCAAATATCAACTTGTTTAAAATCGTCAAAATTTTACCTCAATCGATCACAAACATTCCACTGATCTTAGAAATCGATTCTGCATTGATTGATTTCATCCAGTAAAACGGCTGTAAGCTGTCAAACCCAACATATGTTTCAGCGGATGCATACTAAGTATTATCGCGTGTTTTTTCCATTATCAAACAGGTTAAAAATATGCGTTTGTGTCAACTTACTGAACAGAAATTTGTGCTTTTCATTGAAAGAGGTATGTATTAATTTAAAAAAAAAAAAATATTTTTGTGATTTGCGTTCTCAGCCAAAAACAAGTAAAAAGGCGTTAAGTTCGGCCGGGACGAACTTTGGATACCCACCAACTCGAGTATATATGTAAACCACATTTCATCAAAACCGGTGAAAATTGCATACCTTATGTCCCATAGCAGTTATATCGAAATATGTTCCGATTTGGCCAAATACTATTAAGAAAAAGTCATTGTTCAATTGTGTATAACAAAATATTGATCTTTTTAGTAGATATATCTAAAAATAAACCGATCTGAACCATATACGACACGGATGTCGAAAAGCCTAACATAAGTCACTGTGTTAAATTTCAGTGAAATCGGATTGTAAATGCACCTTTTATGGGGCCAAGATTTTAAATCGAGATATCGGTCTATGTGGCAGCTATATCCAAATCTGGACCGATTTGGGCCAAGGTACAGAAAAATATCGAAATCTATATTCAAATCTGAACCGATCTGGGCCAAACTGAAGAAGGACGTCGAAGAGTCTAACACAACTCACTGTCTCAAATTTCGGGAAAATCGGACAATAAATGACCCTTTTATGGCCCCAAAACCTAAAACCAAGAGATCGGTCTATATGGCAGCTATGTCTAAATCTGAACCGGTCTGTGCCATATTGCAGAAGTATGTCAAGGGGCTTAACTTAACTCGCTATCCTAAATTTTGGCAACATCGGACAATAAATGCGCCTTTTATAGGCCCAAAACCTTAAATCGAGAGATCGGTCTAAATGGCAGCTATATCCAAATCTGGACTGATCTCGGCCAAATTGAAGAGGGATTTCGATGGGCCTAACACAACTCACTGTCCCAAGTTTTAGCAAAAATGCGCCTTTCATGGGCGCAAGACCTTAAATCGAGAGATCGGTCTATATGGCAGCTTTATCCAAATCTGAACGTATCTAAGCCAAATTGCAAACAAATGTCGAGGGGCCTAACACAACTTACTGTTCCAAATTTCAGCAAAATCGGATGATAAATGCGCCTTTTATGGGCCTAAGACCCTAAATCGGAGGATCGGTATATATGGCAGCTATATCCAAATCTGGACCGAACTAGGCCAAATTGAAGAAAGATGTCGAAGAGCCTAGCACAACTCACTGTCCCAAATTTCAAAAAAATCTGATAATAAATGTGGCTTTTATGGGCCTAAGACCCCAAATCGGAGGATCGCTCTATATGGCAGCTATATCCAACTCTGGACCGATCTGAGCCAAATTGACGAAGTATGTCGAGGGGCCTGACATAACTCAATGTCTTAAATTTTAGCAAAATCGGTTATTAAAATTGGCTTTTATGGGCCTAAGACCCTAAATCGGCCGATCGGTTTATTTGGGGGCTATAACAAGATATAGTCCGATATAGCCCATCTTCGAACTTAACCTGCTTATGGGTAAAAGAAGAATCTGTGCAAAGTTTCAGCTCAATATCTCTATTTTTAAAGACTGTAGCGTGATTTCAACAGACAGACGGACGGACATGTCTTGATCGTCTTAGATTTTTACGCTGATCAAGAATATATGTACTTTATAGGGTCGGAAATGGATATTTCGATGTGTTGCAAACGGAATAACAAAATGAACATACCCCCATCCTTCGGTGGTGGATATAAAAAAATACTAGCAAAACAAACAAAAAATTAACCCAAGCGCTACAAGTTTTTATACCCTCCACCATAAGATGGGGGGTATACTAATTTCGTCATTCTGATTGTAACTACTCGAAATATTCGTCTGAGACCCCATAAAGTATATATATTCTTGATCGTCGTGAAATTTTATGTCGATCTAGCCATGTCCGTCCGTCTGTCCATCCGTCCGTCCGTCCGTCTGTCTGTCGAAAGCACGCTAACTTCCGAAGGAGTAAAGCTAGCCGCTTGAAATTTTGCACAAATACTTCTTATTAGTGTAGGTCGGTTGGTATTGTAAATGGGCCATATCGGTCCATGTTTTGATATAGCTGCCATATAAACCGATATTGGGTCTTGACTTCTTGAGCCTCTAGAGTGCGCAATTCTTAGCCGATTGGAATGAAATTTTGCGCGACGTGTTTTGTTATGATATCCAACGACTGTGTCAAGTATGGTTCCAATCGGTCCATAACCTGATATAGCTGCCATATAAACCGATCTTGGGTCTTGACTTCTTGAGCCTCTAGAGTGCGCAATTCTTATCCGATTGGAATGAAATTTTGCACGACGTGTTTTGTTATGATATCCAACAACTGTGTCAAGTATGGTTCAAATCGGTCCATAACCTGATATAGCTGCCATATAAACTGATCTTGGGTCTTGACTTCTTGAGCCTCTAGAGTGCGCAATTCTTATCCGATTCGCCTGAAATTGTGTACGACGGATTCTCTCATGACCATTAACATACGTGTTTACTATTGTCTGAATCGGTCTATAGCCCAAAACAGCTCCCAAATAAATCGATCTCTCTATTTTACTTCTTGAGCCCACAAAGAGCGCAATTCTTATTCGAATCGGCTGACATTTTACACAGGTCTCCAACATAAATATAATTTAATTGTGGTCCAAACCGGACCATATCTTAATATCGCTCTAATAGCAGAGCAAATCTTTTCTTATATCCTTTTTTTTTGCCTAAGAAGAGATGCCGGGAAAAGAACTCGACAAATGCGATCCATGGTGGAGGGTATATAAGATTCGGCCCGGCCGAACTTAGCACGCTTTTACTTGTTAAACGCTGGATCAGTCATTTCGCCCATAGTGCATTGGTGGCATCGTATTAATAAGTAGGAGGTGGTTGTATGCACACGTGGCCTGTGTAGCGTGCACGTGTGCCTTTCCAATACATCACTGCGACAACTTGTCATTGTGTGGCATTGCAATTAATTTGAGGAACTTCTTCGTTTCTATTTTCTAACGCACTGTTGCGAGCAATTTAAACTTAAAACCCTTTGCTCATGGGCCCATCACATCGGCACCATGGCCTTCGTTGCCACTGCCACCAGCTATGCCACATACTTGCGGTATAGCTTCAGCGAAAACATTACCCAGATTATATGGCTTAAATTTGCTGTGGCTTAAAATTGTGGCATACAGAATGCAGCAGCTCATATTGGAAAATGTTGCTGTAAATATCTGTCTAACTATCACTGGCGTAGTGATGATTTTTTTATGGGGGCTTCAGTCAATTTTCATCGTATTCTTTACCACGCAGGTGTATCAATTCCCACCCACACGCATTTAGCGGTGATCACAAATCTTTTTGAGGAGCAGGGTACCAAGAAAATTGTTGGCAACAGCGCTGGGTAAAGAAAGTCACATTACACTTAGCATACAACCTATCCTTAATTACTTTTCAAATCAGCAATGGGCAAACAAAAAGACTCATTTACACATTATTTTCCACTTTCGGGGACATATTGTACACTTTTACATTTTAAGGAACATATTGCCCACTTTTTAACGCAGTGATGGGCATACCAAAAGATTTGCACATTAGACCCAAACCCATGAACTCGAGCTTCAATGTTTGTTTAAGGCTTAACCGTCAGTTGTAGCTTGGTTTTAGTTGATGCCTTAAACCCTGAATAGTACAGGGTAGCTGACACGAAGTGTTACCAATTCAAACGACCACATTTATCCAATAAAAAGGAGATTTTTTATAAAATATTGTTGAATCTACAAAAAAAAATTACTTTTTAATCCACTTCGTCTGTAAAGAAATTATTTTTTCTGTGATTTTATTGTTGACCTTCGGAATTTTATAACTTTGTCTTCTTGGTTTGGCTCGAGGTCATCGAACAATTTACAAAAACAGGTGTTGGTGTTTTAACTAATTGCTTTATTTGTAATTTTTACCAATATTTCGACCACCGCCGGTTATCTTCATCAGGGTTTTAAATGTTGAAACAAAAAATCGTCTTTTCCTTTACAGCGCACAACTGTCGACTGTCAACGGTTTGAAAATGTCGAAAAACTTTCTCAAAACTCTTAGGAGAGAGATTTCTAGAATCCGTTTTAATGTCTTGCATTTGATGGTTTCTATTTTAAAAAAATAAATTTGGTACAATAATCCTACTTCTTTTGGCAGCAGATGCGATTTCATGCCAAAATTATGAAATCCAGCTTTCTTCTCCAAATAGTCATAAAATATTAAGAAAATTATTTTTTTTTTTGTAGGCTTTAGAAATAATTTATTTTTTTTTGTTTTTTTCATTTCATTTTGTCATTCCGTTTGCAACACAACGAAATATATTTTTCCGACCCTATAAAGTATATATATATTCTTGATGAGCGTAAAAATCTAAGACGATCTAGCCACGTATGTCCGTCTGTCTCTCTGATGAATTCACGCTACTGTCTTTAAAAATAGAGATATTGAATTAAAACTTTGCACAAATTGTTTTTTTGGTCCATAAGCAGGTTAAGTTCGAAGATGGTCTATATCGGACTATATCTTGATATAGCCCCCATATAGACCGATCGGCCTATTAAGGGTCTTAGGCCCATACAAGCCACATTTATTATCCGATTTCGCTGAAATTTGGGACAGTGATATGTGTTAGGACAGTCTACATCCTTCGACAGTGAGTTATGTTAGGCCCCTCGACATCTTTTTGTAATATCGCACAGATTGGTTCAGATTTGGATATAGCTGTCATATAGACCAATCACTCGATTCAAGGTCTTAGGCCCATAAAAGGCAGTGAGTTGCGTTAAGCCCTTCGACATCTTTCCTTGCCCCATAAAAGCACATTTATAATCCGATTTCGCTGAAATTTGACATAGTGACATATGTTAGGTTTTTCAACATCCGTGTCGCATATGTTTCAAATCAGTTTATATTTGGATATGGCTACCAAAACCACCAATATTTTGAACAATGACTTTAACTTATTATTTATTCCAAATCGGACCAAATTTTGATAAATCTGCTATGGGGCATAAATTATGGATTTTTCGCCGGATTATGACGAAAGGTGGTTTGGGTACCCAAAGGGCGGCCCGGCCGAACATAACGCCTTTTTACTTGTTTAAATTCAAAATATTAAAAAAAAAAGGTTTTATATGAATATAAATTCTTCAAATTATGAATATAGAGAGGATCAGGCGTAATGGGCTAATATTTTGTCTTTAAAAATATTCACTAAAATTTGTCTGTGGAAAAAAAATTTAGGAAAATGTTGCTTGGCAACATTTTTTTATATCCTTTAGGCAAAAAAGGATATAAGAAAAGATTTGCTCTGCTATTAGAGCGATATCAAGATATGGTCCGGTTTGGACCACAATTATATTATATGTTGGAGACCTGTGTAAAATGTCAGCCAATTCGAATAAGAATTGCGTCTTTTGGGGGCTTAAGAAATAAAATAGAGAGATCGATTTTTATGGGAGCTGTATCGGGCTATAGACAGATTCAGACCATAATAAACACGTATGTTGATGGTCATGAGAGGATCCGTCGTACAGAACTCGACAAATGCGATCCATTGTGGAGGGTATTTAAGATTCGGCCCCGAACTTAGTACGCTCTTACTTGTTATATTTTGTAAAGCGATACTACGGTTTTTATGACATCCTGTAACTACTCAATAATCCTTTAATGGTTGGCAAGTATGTTCCACATTTCTCTGGCGAACTCTTTTCTACGCTTATGATATTCACAGAATTTGGAATATATTGCTACCGCTGCCACATTCTCGTAGGAGGTTTAGCTACCATGTACTCACATGAGTGGCATCAACAAAGCTGACTATGGCGACAACGCTTATCATAATATAAAGTTTGTTTTCTTAAAATGAAAATATACTTTAATCATTGGAAAAGTTTATCGCTTTAATTTTAAAACTTTGATAATGTTTAGGTAACGTTATGTGGCATACCTTACCGCAATTACCTGTGTCACATTGTCATTATCTGCCACATAGAGTCTGCACTCTGTGATTGCTTCTTATCCCGATAACATCTAGTTTTTCCCATATGATGGCAGTTGGTTCTCATTAAAGGAATATGTGGGTGGTTAAAAAAAATTACTTTACTGTTAAGGAAAGAATACATATTTCAAACTTCCAAAAAGACAGGTTAAGTCTATTATGACTTTATCTACGAGGTTTGTGTTACATTTTGTGGCCACAATCGTTTTAAGAAATCCTCATGTTGTCGATAATTTTCTGCAATCCACCCTGGTATGCTGGTACACATGTATGCATCTAAATGAAAATTGATGTCCTGATGTTTACCAGGATCAACTGAATTCATGTTGCCATGGCATCTTCGATGTTCTTAATTCAAGATTTCGTTCTTCTTGACAAATGATAATGCATTGGCATCGTATGTTTGGCATAGCAAACACAAAATTAATGAAGTTTCTGTTTTCACATCCATTCCCACTTCCCCCATTGCATGTTGCACAATTTCCTTACCCTCTTCCTGATGTGCATGGTGGCATTCTGTTCTTGCCATACTGCATGCTGTGGTAATACGAAAAGTTCTCTCTTTCTTAATGTGCAGCATTTTCTTCAGGTTACCAAGGTTGTCAATGGCATTGCAACAGTCAACATGGTTTAAAGCAATATTAAACAAGTAAAAAGGCGTTAAGTTCGGCCGGGCCGAACTTTGGATACCCACCACCTCGGGTATATATGTAAACCACCTTTCATCAAAATTCGGTGAAAATTTCATACCTTATACTCATATACCTCATACCGATCTGAACTATATACGACACGGATGTCGTAAAGCCGAACATAAGTCACTGTGTCAAATTTCAGTGAAATCGGATTATAAATGCGCCTTTTATGAGGCCAAGACTAAATCGAGATATCGGTCTACATGGCAGCTATATCCAAATCTGGACCGATTTGGGCCAAGTTGCATAAACATGTTGAAGAGCCTAACACTAAGAACTGTCCCAAATTTCGGCGAAATCGGACAATAAATGCCTCTTTTATGGGCCCTAAACCTTAAATCCAGAGATCGGTCTATATGGCAGCTATATTCAAATCTGGACTGATCTGGGCAAATTTGAAGAAGGACGTCGAAGAGCCTAACCAAACTCACTGTCTCAAATTTCAGCGACATCGGACAATAAATGCGTCTTTTATGGCCCCAAAACCTAAAACCTAGCTATCGGTCTATATGGCAGCTATATCCAAATCTGGACCGATCGGTGCGATATAGCAGAAGTATGTGAAGGGGCTTAACTTTACTCACTGTTCCAAATTTCGGGGACATCGGACAATAAATGAGCATTTTATGGGCCCAAAACCATAAATCAAGAAATCGGTCTATATGGCAGCTATATCCAAATTTGAACCGATCTGGGCCAAATTGTAGAAATATGTAAAAGGGCCTAAGACAACTCACTGTCCTAAATTTCAGCGAAATCGGACCATAAATGTGGCTTTTATGGGCCTTACACCATAAATCGGAGGATCGATCTATATGGCAGCTATATCCAAATCTGGACCGATCTGAGCCAAATTGACAAAGGATGTCGAAGGGCCTAACACAACTCACTGTCCAAAATTTCAGCGAAATCGGTTAATAAATGTGGCTTTTATGGGCCTTAGACCCTAAATCGGAGGATCGGTCTATATGGCAGCTATATCCAAATCTGGGCCGATCTGAGCCAAATTGACAAAGGATGTCGAAGGGCCTAACACAACTCACTGTCCCAAATTTCAACAAAATCGGATAATAAATGTGGCTTTTACGGGAGTAAGACCCTAAATCGGCGGATCGGTCTATATGGGGGCTATATCAAGATATAGTCCGATATAGCCCATCTTCGAACTTAACCTGCTTATGGACAAAAAAAGAATCTGTGCAAAATTTCAGCTCAATATCTCTATTTTTAAAGACTGTAGCGTGATTTCAACAGACAGACGGACAGACGGACGGACATGGCTAGATCGTCTTAGATTTTTACGCTGATCAAGAATATATATACTTTATAGGGTCGGAAATGGATATTTCGATGTGTTGCAAACGGAATGACAAAATGAATATACCCCCATCCTTCGATGGTGGGTATAAAAATGGGATTCCTTTCCGGAGTATGTAGACTTTTTTCAGTTCGAATCATCATCTTCGGAAAGCAAAGTTTAAATGAGCAAGTAAAAGCGGGCCGAATCTTATAAACCCTCCACCATGGATCGCATTTGTCGAGTTCTTTTCCCGGCATCTCTCCTTAATCAAAAAGAAAGAAAAGATTTCCTCTGCTATTAGAGCGATATCAAGATATGGTCGGGTTTGGACCACAATTACAATAAATTATATGTTGGAGACCTGTGTAAAATGTCAGCCAATTCGAATAAGAATTGCGCCCTTTGGGGGCTCAAGAAGTAAAATAGAGGGATCGATTTATATGGGAGCTGTATCGGGCTATAGAATGATTCTGACCATAATAAACACGTATGTTGATGGTCATGAGAGGATCCGTCGTACAAAATTTCAGGCAAATCGGATAAGAATTGCGACCTCAAGAGGCTCAAGAAGTCAAGATCCCAGATCGGTTTATATGGCAGCTATATCAGGTTATGAACCGATTTGAACCTTATTTGGCACAGTTGTTGAAAGTAAGAATTAAATAAGTCATGCAAAATTTCAGCCAAATCGGATAGGAATTCCCAGATCCCAGATCTGTTTATATGACAGCTATATCAGGTTATGAACTGATTTGAACCATACTTAGCACAGTTGTTGGGTATCATAACAAAATACTTCGTGCAAAAATTCATTCAAATCGGATAAGAATTGCGTCCTCTAGAGGCTTAAGAAGTCAAGACCCAAGATCGGTTTATATGACAGCTATATCAGGTCATGGACCGATTTAAACCATATTTGGCACAGTTGTTGGATACCATTACAAAACATGTCGAGCAAAATTTCATTCCAATCGGATAAGAATTGCGCGCTCTAGAGGCTCAAGAAGTCAAGACCCAAGATCGGTTTATATGGCAGCTATATCAAAACATTGACCGATATGGCACATTTACAATACCAACCGACCTACACTAATAAGAACTATTTGTGTAAAATTTCAAGCGGCTAGCTTTACTCCTTCGGAAGTTAGCGTGCTTTCGACAGACAGACGGACGGACGGACATGGCTAGATCGACATAAAATGTCGCGACGATCAAGAATATATATATATACTTTATGGGGTCTCAGACGAATATTTCGAGTAATTGCAAACAGAATGACGAAATTAGAATACCCCCCATCCTATGGTGGAGGGTATAAAAACTGAAGCTAGCTCTACATGCATAACATATACCTACTATATGTATATGTTATGCATGTAGAGCCGAAACCGTCTAACAACTGCTGTATTCTAGGTGTTACCATATATCCCAAGAAAGTACAACTTAAAGTTGTTGAACGATTTGCCATTGTTGTTCACTATCGACGCATTTAATTTAATTCAACAGCGCGGGGTAACATTGAAATTCAATTTATATTCACCACAAAACAAAGAACAACGCAATAGCGACAGCATGAAAATAATGAGGAAACTTCAAAAAATTGAAAAGGAAATTACAAACGAAAATTGCATATTGAACTCTTTTAATTAAATGTTTCCTCTGATAGGTTTAATAATTACACTTCCAACTGTGTGTATCACATACGGGAGCTACATATTCCGAAAATTTCAGTTTAGTGTCTTAAACTGTTTGCACATTTTCTGCTTGAGAAAATACATTACAGTTAGTATTATAACTTGCTTTAAAGATTGAAACAAATTATCTTTCGAGAAGGATCCCAAAAGTGGAAGTGATATCTCTTCTACATTGCATTATAACCACATCGTCCCCTAACCGACATATAAAGAGCCAATATCAAAACATTAAAGGAGAAGGTGTTTATTTAATAAATCATAACATAGCGTTGGTTGAAATGTCATTTTTACATATGTGTAACGTCTTCGGCTGATGCATTTAGTGAATGGCAAACAAACGCATTTGCATTTATATTTATATAAATAACGGTATTGTTGTTACATATTTTTAGCTGTCATATGAATGACCTAGTGTTAGGGTCTTCGACACATTTCCTGAATAGGATCCATATCGGAACATAAAGATTGATCTCCAGAATAAATATCAAAAGTATGGGTCCAAATTGGACTTTTTCCCCGATATATGTAGACTGGTACTATGTTCGGATTTTACGATATTTTATCGGGAATACTTTTTATACCCTCCACCATAAGTTAGGAGTATACTAACTGCGTCACTTCATTTGTAACAGGTCGAATTAATGGTCTAAAACCTCATAAAGTGTATATATTCTTGATGGTCGTGACACATTAAGTCGATCTAACCGATCGTAAACTGTCCGTCCGTCCGTCTGTCGAATGCACGCTAACATTCCAACGAGTAAACCTAGATGGATTTGTAAATGGGCCAAATCTGTCCTTGTTTACATATAGTCCCATATAAACCGATCTATCGACTGTATTTCTTAAGCCTCTAAAGGGCGAAAATCGTATCCGCTTTGGCTAAAATTTTACACGACGAGCTTTCTTATGGCGTCCTAAACGGCGCATAACCTTATATAGTTCCCATATACATCGATCTCAGTTCTTGACTTCTTGAGCCAATAGGGGGCACAATTATTATCCCATTTGGCTGACATTTTGCATGAATTGTTGCAACAACTATCCGAGTATGGTCTAAAACTGTTAATAATATGATCCCCATCTCTTAAATAAACTGTTTTCCCGATTGTACTTCTTGAGCCTCTTGAATTCACAATTGTTATCCGATATGGCCGATTTTGTACAACAACTTCTATGAACTTCAACATACGTGCCTAATATAGTGCGTATCGGTCCATAACCTGATATAGCTGCCTTATAAACCAATCTTTGGAGCCCTTAAAGGGTGCAATTCTTATCCGAAAAGACTGTAATTTTGCACAACAAATTCTCCTGAAGTCTTCAACATCCAAACAAAGTATGGTTCGAATCGATCCATAATCTGATACAGCTCCAATAGCATAGACATTTTTATCCATTGTCCTATGTTTGCCTACAAAGAGATGCCGGTCAAAGAACATGACAAATGTGATCCATGGTGGAGACTAGATAAGATTCAACCCGGCCAAACTTAGGACGCTTTTACATGTTATACCCACCACCGAAGAATGGGGGTATATTAATTCTATCATTCCGTTTGCAACACATCGAAATATCCATTCCCGACCCTATAAAATATATATACTCTTGATCGTCGTAAGATGAAGTAGCCATGTCCGTTCGTCTGTCTGTTGAAATCACGCTACATTCTTTGAAAATAGAGACATTGAGCTGAAACTTTGCACCAATTTTTTTTCCATAGACAGGATAAGTTAGAAGATGGGCAATATCGGACTATATCTTGCTGAAGCGCCCATATAGACCGATCTGCCGATTTACGGTCTTATGCCCATAAAAGTCACATTTATTATCCGATTTTGATGACCTTTGGGACAGTGAGTTGTGTTGGGCAATTCGACATCATATTTCAATTTGGTTCAAATCGGTGAAAGTTTGGATATAGCTGCGATATATACCGATCTGCCGATTTAAGGTCTTGGACCCATAAATAGCGCATTTATAATCCGAGTTCGCTGAAATTTGGGACAGTGATTTGTATTAAGCCCTTCGACATCATTTTTTAATTTGGACCAGATCGGTCCACATTATGATATAGCTGCCATACAGACCGATTTTTCGATTTAAAGTCTTGGGGCATTCATTATTAGGAGGCCATCGTAGCGCAGAGGTATGCATGTCCGCCTATGACGCTGAACGTCCCTTATCATTGAGCTTAAACTTGAATCGGACTACACTCATTGATATGTGATAAGTTTGCCCCTACTTCTTAGTGGAATGTTCATGGGCAGAATTAGCAATTTTTATTTGCATTGAAATTTGCCAATAATTATTCTCTTGTGTCCCTCTTACTAGAGAGAAAGAGGGTGAGCGTATAGACCAGTGATGGATAGAAAGTGATGGGTGAATGGTAAACTCGGAAGTTGAAAATGTTTAAGGTTTCGCCATAGGTATGTCCAATTATAATCAAATATCATCACATCGAAATAAGTCAAATATATTCTTGAAAAATTTGAATTACCGATTTATATCTGCTTTAATTGGTGAAAATTTAAAAATTAAAAAGAATATACATATATATTAGCATGACGTTATATTAATTTATAAATAAAGAAAAGTTTCAACCCCGAATAAAATTTTTATATCAGTTATGAATGTATTGTCAATTTAAAGCAAAACTTTATATTTGTCATAAATTCTTGTAAGAATTAATCGAAAAAAACGTGTTCTTTTATCGTAAACAAAATACAGCGAAGTGGGCTGGACTATAAAACAGTCCAAGACAAACAGGATAGAGGGTATAATCATTTAGTCATTCCGTTTGCAACAAATCAAAATATGCCTTTCCGACTCTACAAAGTACTTATATATCTGACCGTCGTAAAATTCTACGACGATATCCGTGTGTCTCTCTGCCCGTCCGTCTATGTACCTTTTGTTGTAATCACTCTACAATCCTCAAAAATTTAGATTTAGGCTGAAACTTTGTACAGATCCCTATTTCATTAATACGCAGGTTGAGTTCTTGAACAGGTCAAATCGGATCAAATTTGGATATAGCTGCCATATGGACCTATGTTCTGTTTTAGGATCTTGAGCTCATAAAAGACGCATTTATTATTCGATTTCGCTCAAATATGTAACGTGGTGACCTACGAGGACCTTACAGCGAAGTCAATCCATTGATCGGTTCATGAGGGGTTATATCTACATATAAATCTATATGCACCATAATTGATGTGGATATTGGACGGTGTCAGTATAGTCCCTAATCATTGAGCTTACAAGTTATGGCATGGTATTCCATAGTGGGCGTACGATATGCACCCATAATAATTCATATATGAGAAGTTTACGCCTGTTTCTTAATGGAATGGACACATTTGCATCAATATAACTTTAGCTTCATTGGAATCTTTTAAAGCCTAAGAAGTCAAGCCAAATGGTCGAAATATTGATCGATGGGGCCCTTTTTCAATTTTCAATAACCTAAATCAATTTGAAGTATCCGTACCAAATTTCAAACAAATAGCTTCCGGTCGAAACGACCGGAATATTTATTCCGAAATATAGTTGGACGGACGTGGCTAGACCGACGTTAAATGTTAAGCCGACTTAGAATATGCATCTTTACAGGGTAGCCGACACAAAGTGTAACCAAGTTAACATTGGTATCATTACATTATTTACAAGCAACCAAAAATATATCTTTCTGAGATTATTTAAAAAGAAAGTTATTCTTGAAGGAGTACAAGCGTAAAAGTGTGATTACATTATATTTGGCTGTAAAATCACAACCGGCCATTTTTGAAAAAATATTTGTGTATCGCACCATAAATCGCTATGAAGATACTGGTAGCGTTGCCAAACGCCATGGTGTTGGTCTAAGAAATACTGCAACTAAAGGTTTAACGAAATCCACGACGTAGTGGCAATCAAAGGCTAAAGATCGGAAAATATACCATGAAAGGATGCAACATATATTGAAAAACGAGCTCAAAGAAAAGCCTTACAAATTCCGAAGGCACACGATCTTGCACCAAACAAAAATAGATATACTCACAGGAGCAAATGAGTTGAGCCCACGCAGGCAACCCAAAGTAATTTTCCATCTCGAGCGGCGGTATGGGCAGCAGTAACATCTGATAGCCGCTCTCCAATCGATTTCATCAAGCCTAGCGTTTATGTAAATGCGACTTATTATCGGGAAAACATTTTAATACCCACCACCAAGATATGGGATTGTACTAATCTTGTCATTCCGTTTATAACTTTGAAATATTGATCTGTGACCCTGTAAAGTACATACACAGATAATAATAATTTTGGAAATCAACACCTTTTGTTGAAAAAACAACTACGAAATTTGTTTCATTTGCTTTGAATCTCATCGACCCAAAGTAAAATGTTGTTGAAACGCACTCGCATTGCCAGTCAACATACAACGATAACAACAATACTAGTCATAAGCAAAACAAAAAACCATTATAACTAACAACACATGTGCTTGCTTTTCTGTACAGCTTCGATGTGTGTGTTTAGTGGTAGTTTATTTTTTTAGATCGGCTCGCGGTGCTTCGTTAACTGCTGCTCTCGATTTTTTCTTTGTCTTGTCTCTCTACAATAACCCTGAAAACAATTTTATTCATTTTAATGCCGCCAAAATTTGAACTCATGATGTTATGTTTGGTTTCTTGTACGCATCCTCTAGTCCACCGATATCACTTTGTTGTTGATGAAATAATTCAATAAGCATTACTGCACAGTATTGTCTCAATAAAATTCAATTGTAAAAAATTTAAAAATCATTTTTAGAGAAATTTTTTTAAAACGCTATACTTATTTTTTAAGCAGAATTTTTTAAACTAAGTACAAAGAAAAAAAGGTTTTGACCGTCCGGGGTTTCGAACCTTGGTTTGCACATCATCATCAACGACTGCACGCAACAAAATTATTCGCTTGACACGAAGGAAATTTTCGCCAACTAAACTTCTTTACGATAAAAGTACATGCTTTTTGCGATAAATTCTTGCAAAAATTTGTAACAAATATAAACTTTTTTGACTAAACAATACCTTTCATTCTTTATATAGTTTTGCTTTATTTATAAATACGTCAAACATTTAAAATGGATTGTGCATTTCGAAAAGGATGCCGAAATCAATTTCATGTTGTAACATAATTCAAACTAAATTTTTTTGAATTATAAAAAGATCTCAGTTGGTAATTCAAAGTCTCTCAGAGTATATTTGCATTTATTTCAATGTTATGATACAAAATTATATTAAAATCCCTCCATTTTCGAACAACTCCATTATGGTTTTTTATTACGATCTGCAGTATTCGTTATGCTATAAATAAAAAATTGGTTGTTGTTTTTTTCGCACATTTGAATACCTACTTTGTGATGTATGTGCCTTAGAAATTAAAATGTGCCTTAGAAATGCTTGTACCTGGCAGTTATTTGTGTTGCACTAATATTTTTTTCATTGGACATACCAGAATTTTTGTACCGAAACATTAAAAATTTGCACTTTCCGAATTTACCATCCGCATTCGTCCATGCTACTCAATATACTAACAAAAAAGAAAGAAAACAAGTAAAAGCGTGCTAAGTTCGGCCGGGCCGAATCTTATATACCCTCCACCATGGAGCGCAGTTGTCGAGTTCTTTTCCCGACATCTCTTCTTAGGCAAAAAGTGATATAAGAAAAGATTTGCTCTGCTATTAGAGCGATATAAAGATATGATCCGGTTTAGACCACAATTAAATTATATGTTGGAGACCTGTGTAGAATGTCAGCCAATTCGAGTAAGAATTGCGCCCTTTGGGGGCTCAAAAAGTAAAATAGAGAGATCGATTTATATGGGAGCTGTATCGGGCTATAAACAGATTTAGACCATAATAAACACGTATGTTGATGGTCAAGAGAGGATCCATCGTACAAAATTTCAGGCAAATCGGATAATAATTGCGACTTCTAGAGGCTCAAGAAGTCAAGATCCCAGATCGGTTTATATGGCAGCTATATCAGGTTATGAACCGATTTAAACCTTATTTGACACAGTGGTTGAAAGAAAAAATAAAAAAAGTCATGCAAAATTTCCGCCAAATCAGGTAGGAATTGCGCCCTCTAGAAGCTCAAGAAGTCAAGTCCCCAGATCTGTTTATATGACAGCTATATCAGTTTATGAGCCGATTTGAACCATTTTTGGCACACTTGTTGGATATCATAAAAAAAACATGTCGTGCAAAATTTCTTTCCAATCTGATAAGAATTGCGCACTTTAGAGGCTTAAGAAGTCAAGACCCAAGATCGGTTTATATGGCAGCTATATCAGGTTATGGACCGATTAGGACCATACTTGGCACAGTTGTTGAATATCATAACAAAACAAGTCGTGCAAAATTTCATTATAATCGGGTAAGAATTGCGCACTCTAGAGGCTTAAGAAGTCAAGACCCAAGATCGGTTTAAATGGCAGCTATATCAGGTTATGGACCGATTAGGACCATACTTGGCACAGTTGTTGAATATCAAAACAAAACACGTCGTGCAAAATTTCATGCCAATCGGATAAGAATTGCGCACTTTAGAGGCTCAAGAATTCAAGACCCAAGATCGGTTTATATGGCAGCTATATCAGATTGTGAACCGATTTGAACCATATTTAGCACAGTTGTTGGATATCATAACAGAACACGTCGTGCCAAAATTCATTCAAATCGGATAAGAATTGGGCACTCTAGAGGCTCAAGAAGTCAAGACCCAAGATCGGTTTGTATGGCAGCTATATCAGATTATGGACCGATTTGAACCATACTTGGCACAGTTATTGGACATCATAACAAAACAAGTCGTGCCAAAATTCATTCAAATCGGATAAGAATTGCGCACTCTAGAGGCTCAAGAAGTCAAGACCCAAGATCGGTTTATATGGCAGCTATATCAGATTATGAACCGATTTGAACCATACTTGGCACAGTTGTTGGATGTCATAACAAAACACGTCGTGCCAATCGGATAAGAATTGCGCACTCTAGAGGTTCAAGAAGTCAAGACCCAAGATCGGCTATATCAAAAGATGGACCGATATGGCCCATTTACAATACCAACCGACCTACACCAATAAGAAGTATTTGTGCAAAATTTCAAGCGGCTAGCTTTACTCCTTCGGAAGTTAGCGTGCTTTCGACAGACAGACGGACGGACGGACGGACGGACAGACGGACGGACATGGCTAGATCGACATAAAATTTCACGACAATCAAGAATATATATACTTTATGGGGTCTCAGACGAATATTTCGAGTAGTTACAAACAGAATGACGAAATTAGTATACCCCCCATCTTATGGTGGAGGGTATAAAAAAAGTTGTATGTGAGAATGTGTCTATACCAGTGTACCCTGCAAACATTTTTAATCGTGCGAGTCACTAAATCTGCATTCAAGGGAGTTGAAAACTATCTCAGGCGGACTAAATAGGGACTAAAAAAGTTTAAAATTCGATTATCAACGTCATTAATTTTGCCCTATGTATTTTTTCCCCTCTTAGAGTGAAGCTTATTTTTATCTCTCTTTCTAATTTATTTCTTTTTCAAATCGAGATTAATAGTCTAAGATTTTATTTGCAATGATTCTCCCTGACTGGGATTTGAACAGCCAACCTTACGATTGTGCGGCGTATGCTATTCCTCTGTGCTACGCGCCTTTCTTCATAACAGAAGGCTAAGTAAACATACATTCTCTTGTGTGGGGTTTTTTGAGTTAGCATCCAAAACAACAACAAAAAATCTATTTTTAAATTTGTAACAATAACAGTTGATTATGAGAAACTAATTAGCGAAACATGAATGATAGAATTCCGATAGAAATGTATTTTGTTGTTTTAAATCATAAAATCTTTACAAACTATCATACAAAAGAGGCTAAAAAGTGACAATTCTGGGAGGGAGTGAGAAAGTCACTTCCAAATGTTAGGAGGGTACAAGCACACAATTGAGCACAAGTGCACGAGCACACAATTGCAACTATTTGCTAATCTATGGGTCTGCTTGGGATTATTTTCTTGTGTATATCCAAAGTAATGTGCACTGGAGTGCGTTTTGTTGCCTACCACTGGTCTACACGCTCAAATACTCACATTTTCTCTCTTTTTGGAGAGACACAAGAGTACAATTGTTGGTCCTGTACACGAATACTCGTTTGCGGCTATCGAAGCACTTTTGCAATTAAAGAATTTTTGGTTTTACCACAAAAAGATAGTCATTTTACCGTAGACGAAGCTGCTAAAGAGTTTACAATAAACAAAGTTAGTTACTACGCTTATGTCTAACGTTGGATTTGTTGAAGTGAAACTGTGCTCGGTTACAATAAAAGAAAAACTTCGTGATAAAAGTATTTTGTTTGTCGTAAAAAAATCCATTCCAAACATTTTATTGTTTGTGTGTGACTCAAAAAAGAATTTTTTGAAAATCCACAAAATTTTAACTATTTTGTTTGTCAAGTCTCTACAAATCTACTTCAACAAATAAAGTCTTATTTTCAATGTTAAAATTCGTTGAGAATTGACTATTTCACATACAAATTTGGTAGTTGGTTCTTTCTAAGGGTTATTTTTTTCTAAGTCTTGACATTTTAAGACCATTTAGTCGATCGTGAGGCCTTCGGTGTCGCAAATCTTGTCCGATTTTGCTGAAATTTTACAAGAAGGGTTATATTACGACTTCCGACATTAGTGGTATGTATGGTTCAAATCTGTCTATAACCTGATATAGCACCTATATACACTGATCTCTTGACAAGACTTTTTCTGCCCCAAGATTCTTAAATTTCTAGTCCGTTAACTAACCTCGATTGCGTCAATTATGAGTACAATCCATGGTGATGGGTTCCCAAGATTCGGCCCTGCCGAACTTAGCACATTTTTACTTTGCTGCTTTGGACCGTTCAAACAATTCAGTCGATGACTAGCAAAAATTAATGGTTACTGAAATTTAGATTACATCCACACATTATTGCCCTTTGAAGCAATAAAAAATTATTTTTACATAAACAAATTTAATCCTATTAATTGGTAACACTTCGTATCAGCTATTCCGTATTGCAGTTCGATGTAACGAGGTGTTACGAACAGAAAGACCCGATTAATCTGACGCTCATAGTGGGAATATTAAAAGTTAATTTTTAAGAGAGCGAAAAATACCTGTGTGAAAAATGAACATCTTCATATGGGTTATATGTGTGAGTATTTATGTATTGTATTGAGAACAACAATACATGTCGGCGCAAGGACGAGCACTGTTGAAATTGGTTTACATTCAGATATAGCTTCCATATATATACGTCAGATTTGATTTTGCCATTAAATTTGCCATTAAATTTTCATGAAATTTAGCACATAGATACCTCCTGGGATACTTGCGAATTTCGTAAAAATCGGTGAGTGTCAAAATAACGTATACGAAAATGTATATTTTAAAAAGGTTTTTGTTTCCGCCTTTAAGTTTACTATTTATACGGAATACGAAAATAAAGAAGTTTCTTTCTTGAACAACGTTTTGTTTAGGGATGAAAATAAGTTTGATATATTAAAAATTTAATCAAGTATTTTATTACCACAAATGAGACGAATCAGTCCCCTTTAATACATAGCCCCACCCTTTGATTGAGTTTTTTAAGCCTCTGAAATAGCGAAGAAGACTTCAACAGTCCGACATTCTTGACTTCATCGACTAAGAATATCCGAGGTAGTAAAAGTGGAATGTCGAGATTTATACACTCCCATCAAATGGCGGTGGGCATCGAAAGGAGATACATTAGGCATGTCAAATAACATTTTGCTCAGTGATTTGTGAAGCTTTAGACTTGTAATAGGCAAAGTAAAGCAATTTTATTTAATAATGCTAAAACTTGTAATTAAAGAATTAAATGTGGTGCATACTTGATTATTCAATTATAATAAATAACAGCATTTCTAAAAAAATATATGTATATCTTTCAAATTTATCTAATACAAATCTCAGGTTTACAAATCGCTGTTGCCATTATCATATTACATATTAATTTTACCGGCAAACACGTATCCAAGCATTTTCTGAACTTTTAACCCATTTCTCTTTGTTTACGACCGCCTTCGCTTTCTGTCGCATAATGAAACGGATGAACGCTTCATTGGATTCAAAAATAAAATCCATGCCCCCTTGAGACTTCAATTACTTTTGGCTTAACTCTCGGGCATTGCGTAATAAGAGTTTCGGGGAAAATGTGAGAAAAAAAATAAAAGCTCCATTTTATAAAAATCTTTCACTATCAATTATGTATTTGCCACCAAATAAGCAAAAAAAAAAAAAAAAACAGCAAAAATAATAATAACAACAATACCAGCGGCAATTAAACACCAGATACTTGAACTTGTGAAAACTAGAAAATAACAACCAGTCAGTTTGTCATTCAGCCAGACAACCGACCAACGAACCAAGGCAGCCAGTAAAGAAAACATCCACTCGCTGCTCATGCTGTGCTCCATTCACCCGATTACAAGACGCGAATGCAGTATACCACGCTCCACAATGCTCTTACCACACTTTGCCCCATCACTGTCATTCACATTAAACTGCAATATGGCGGGAAAACGAAATAACCGGCGCAAAGTCAAAATATAAAGAAATGTACCAAAATTAAACAAAATCATCAAAAATAAATACATCGACGGCAACATTAAATTGAAACGTGCAATTATTATTAAAAGCCAAAACAAAATGCAAACAAATGAATATCAGCAGCAGGCTGGCAACAACGGCAGCAACTAACGTTAACAACATAAACTACGTAAAAAATCAACTTCGTAAAAACAAACATACCAATTTTAAGTTATGGAATTATGTTTTTTGAAATTTTCTCTTTGGAAGTGGAAAACACTACTCCATCTACCCTCTGAGCTTACTTAACATCATAGAGCTAAACACAATCTCGAGACATATTATTATTAGAGTTCTCAAAATGGTCAAGATATAAAAGTATTCCTAAAACTGAGTTTTTATATCAGATTTTGAGTGTTATATTCACAGTTGCATTTATTAAGTTTAGAATATAACACTCCTCGAAATGTTGCTCTGCTGTTAAATCTCTGTAGGTCGGAAGATTCCAAGGTATGCTACTAAAATACATCTTTTAGTGGCGGGTTTTAAATACGCTTTTTATACCCACCACTAAAATATACACTCTTGAAACTCGTAATCGCTCTCAATTAAGGAGTAAGAGACTCAATACAGCCTAACGAACAGGAACCCGATGATGGATCCATTACAGACTTTCTCAATATACGAAAGACTAGGAGAGGCGAAGATCCTAATATTAAAAAAAATATCAATCACCGTAGTGACTAGATACTCAATGTAGCCTAAAAAACGGAGCAGGCGTTGCAGCTCACGTCAGAGCTGCAACGGCTGGTGAGGAAAGCAAAACCGACATGAAATGTGGTACTAATATGAGGATGCAATGAGAACGCCCACCACATTTCGTGGCGCAGTACCAACATTAATAAGCGGGCCAAGACTTGTCAGAATTATTGAATACTAACGACCTAATAACCCTCAATATTGGCAATAACGCTACCTTTTTTAATAAAATTAGGGAGGAGGTTTTAGATGTGACAATATGTTCGTAAAATCTAATCGATGAAGTTCAGGATTGTAGGGTCTCCATGGAACTCCCTTTCTCTGACCATCGCTACTTTAGGTTTAGAATAGCACGGCCAACGCCGAATCCAATAAACTTCCCGTAATAAGTTGAAAATCAACTGCACAACATTCGGAAAACTAATCAGAAGAAATCTTGGGTAAGAAAATTTAGATTATCCAAGCATAGAAGACATTGACGATAATGTCAATAATTTTACGACTGTAATGGTGAGAATCTTCGAAGATAGTTGTCCTCTTCAAGAAAGGAAATAACCCAAGAAAATCCCTGGATGACCGGGGAGATTCGCAACATTGGAAAAGAGGTCCTCAAACTTTGCAACAGAGCACGTCATAAAAAAGTGAACGTTATTTGGGATAAGTATTACACACGGCTCAAAGAATATAATGAGACCAGGGCGGCAAAACGTGCCTCCTGGATACTCTTCTGCGATGGCGTTAATGACGCTGCTGAGTAAAAGGTTTAATTCAAAAACTCATTTCAAAACCGAAACGTTAGTATACGACATGCGAGTGGGAAAAGAGACAACGCAGGACATATTGAGGCCATTGATGAAAACGCATTTTTAGCAGGATACGACGAGTCTTACGGAGATACCGGAATCTTTGAATAATGAGGCTGATCGGCTAATCATTACCATTTAAGTCATCCGGATCTGATGGAATATTTCCAGCATAACTTCAGAAGGAGGCCGACTATCTGGCTCCCCATCTGGCCACTATTTTCACAGCTTGTCTATAACTTCCATATACCCGGAAAGCCTGGCAGGAGGCAAGTGTGGTAATTGTACCCGAGCCCGGCAAGACAAGTTATGCGACACCAAAGGCATACAGATCTATACGCCTAACGTCCGTTTTACTAAAAACCATAGAACGTTTTGAGGATACCATGATAAAGATAGAATATCCAGGGAACTGCTCAAGTACAAACGGCACATCAATGTCGAGGGATAAAAAAGAATATTCTTGGACAGGAAAACGATTTGAGAGTGTCACATTCAGGAGCGTACGGAGAAGGCTTGAAATTAGTCTGAGGCTTGTAATGAGGAGCATGATTAGAGCAATACTTATATACGTCTCACTAGACGGAGAAAAAGTTCAACATTACTAAAATGCATCAGGCTCAAAGAACACGTTGTGTTGTTGTTGTTGTAGCAGTGTGTTGTACACTGGGGCTGCAGCCCTTGACGATGTAGGACTCCATCGGTTAAATCGGGCACGTACAACCGGCTGCCATGGGATTGACATGTTGTGTTGGCATAGGTGAGGCGATGATGACCACGCCCAATAGGGTGCTGGAGACTATTCTATATATCCAACCCACAGTGTGGTGCAGTCACTGCGGCTATGACACACAAGGGAGTGGATAGAGGATAGGAGCCGGTCTGTCAGTATAATCGAGGCGACCATAGGAAACCTGGATGGAATAGAAGAGGTTTCCGATCGGATACCTGGGATGACACTTGAGGTCGAGTCCGTGATACGGATGCCAGAGGTACAGTCTTCGGATTGACGGAATTGTGGCATTGCCTTCTGGGAGATCATGCTACACAGATGGATCAATGCTAGTGGAAAGTGTGGGCCCGGGGGTCTATGTTGAGAACCCACGGACGAGATCTATTTCCGAATTCATTACCATAACCGGCCCTGCAGGCGGAGATCCGGGTGATCACCGAATGCGTAATTTGGTGTGGTGTTAACGCGAGGATGTCGAGTGTGAACATTTTTACGGACAGTAAAATTGCCATAAGGGCAATAACAACAAGGACGGTAGGTTAGGTTTAAGTGGCAGTCCGCCATCAGACTCAGACGTTTTCGTCCATTGTGATTCCACAGGAACAGAAGAAGGAAGATGCTTTCTAGTTCCTACCGTTGAACCATCCAGATCGCTTTAAAAAGCCTAATAACTTGCGAATGTTCACATCCACTAAATCAGACAGGTTCTCAAAGAAATGACAATCTAAAGTGAAACTCCTTCTGACTTCCAGTGCGGGACACGCACACAGAAGGTGTTCTATAGTCTCTTCTTCCCCGATGTTCCTACATTTTCTGCAAAAGTCGTTGCTGGCCCATAAAAGCTTTATTTTTTGTCCAATTTCGATGAAACTTGAATTGAAACAGTAAGTAGTTTTAGGCCACCCGCCATCTGACCCAAATGTGGTAAAGATCGGACTGTATTTAGATATAGCTGTCATATAGAACGATATGCCGAGTAAGGGTCAGATGCTCATAAAAGCCTTATTTGTTACCCGATTTTGTTAAAATTTGAAATACAAAATTCAACAGTGACTTACATATATACCCGAGGTGGTGGGTGTCCAAAGTTCGGTCCGGCCGAACTAAATGCTTTTTTACTTGTTTTCTAGTGGGATATACAGACGAGAATAATTAATGGCCCGGTAAACGAATAATCGTTTGCGGCTATCAAAACACTTATACTATTAAAGAGTTTTTTGTTTTACAAAAAAAGAAAGGTCTTTTTTCCGTAGGCGAAGCTACTAAAGGGTTCATAAAAACAAAGTCAATTGCGTTCAATAATGCTACGTTTACCGCTAACGTTTATTATGTTGAAGCGAAATGTTACACAGCTACAAGAAAGGAAAAACTTCTTTTAAAAATATGTTGTTTGTCTTGAAAATGTCCCAAAACGTTTTTTTTTTATGATATTTAAAGAGCAGTTTTTTTTAATCTGTGCATTTGGCTGTGCTTCATTCCAAATGGGACAGTTTTGCCAATCTCTGAACACAATTTTTTGTTAAAATAATAGACTTCCGTGTATCACAGAGCAACATGCTAAAAATATATTTGAATGATTAGCAGTCGTTGCTCGTTGGTGAGTTTATTCGTGATGAAATCACAGAGTATACTGAATGCTTCTCAATTTCACAGATGACGTTTGGACACAATCGTCAACAAGTGCTGCCACCCTGACAAATTCAGGTAAAAAAAATCAACCTTTATCTCGAGTCGTCTCAATTTTCACTAATATAGCTGAAATTTCATTTGAAAAGTCCACCATTATCTACATCAAATACAGTCTCTATAGGATTATAACTAGATAAGGTGAACCAGGTGGGATTCGCAGCGCCTTCTTGTTTTGGGTTTGTTTTAGCCTTTTTATTGTAAATGGATTATTTATTCCGTTCCTAAAAAACCTTTCAATAAAACCTATGACAAGATCCTGAACTCATTTTAGATGTCAGACTTTTACCAAAATATCTTTAATTTTTTTTAAAATTATATTTTCATTATCATTGTTTTTAGACAGGCACTAGTACTCATCGCCCAAATACCTTTCATTTGATTTCCATTTCTTTATTTTCGGTCAACATATCCTTAATCCCAATGTAACCCCTTCTTTTTGGTCTAAATATACGTCTGTGTCCGAATTTTATCAAAATTAACACTAAGGACGAGAGTCATAAGAGAATGCAAAATTAAGCCAAAATTTGTAAGAATCGGTTAACAAATGACAGTATTTTTGCAATTTTAATTCAAATGGGATAAATATGGGAGCTCTATCGATTTCAATTCAATTTTAAACATGTCAAAACAGGCCAAAAATTGGCTAGTTGTGGACTCTATTACAAAAAAGTAACCTCGAAAACGAAAATTGAAGTCAGGTAATCCAAGCTGCTTACAAAATCCCTAATTGTTTTCCATACCACTCCTCTTAGTTGGTTTGACATTTGAAATTGTGTACAACGGTTTCTCTCAACATACGTGTCAAATTTGTTCTGAATCGGTCTATAACCTAATATAGCTCCCCTATAAAACGATCTCCCTATTTTACTTTTTTAGCCCCTAAAGGGCGAAATCCTTATTCGTTTTGGCTGAAATTTTACACAATGACTTCTACTATGGTCTCCAACATTCTTTCAATTATGGTCCGAATCGGACCATAACTTGCTAAAGCTCCAATAGCATAGCAATTATTTTCTTTTATCCTTTCCTTTCCTTTCCTTTGTTTACCTAAAAAGAGACACCGGGAAAAGAACTCAACAAATGCGATCCATGGTGGAGGGTTTATCAGATTCGGCCCGGCCGAACTTAGCACGCTTTTACTTGTTTTAGTTGTTATTGCCCTTATGGCCAGTTTACTGTTCACACTCGACGTCCACTCATTAGCAACACACCCCCCATGCATTCCGCGATTGCCCGGATCTCCGCCTGCAGGACCATGTTGTGGTCAGGCAGTCTAAAGTCAATGTAGACCCCCAGGGTCACTCTGTTCTCTAGCTTTGACACATCCGTGTAACATGATCTTCCAGATGGCAATACTAGGGCTTCGTCAATCCAAGACTGTGCCGCTGGTAGCAGTGCCTCGCTCTCGACCTCAAGTGTCGTCTCAGGTATCCGATCGGAAACCTATTCCACACCTTCCAGGGTGCTGGTACTCTTTCAATTCAGTTTAAAATCACTCCTCCTTCTAAATCACTCCTACCTATTTGTCAGATATCGAAATCTTTCTATTGACGAAACGTGATGCGTTAAATTGGCCCACCATTGTGTTCCTCGTCAACAAGCATATTTCGTTTTTTTTTGGGTTAACATCGAGTCGTCTTGCCCAGTAGTGTGCCATCTATAGCACCCTTTCGGCCATTCTGCATAGCTGGATCGGATCCTTACTTCTTAGAAGTATTGTAACATCGTCTGCGTAGCAGACGGGTTCAAAACCCTCCTCAGGCAGCATCCGTAATAGGTTATTAATGGTGGTCACCCATAGGAGTGGCGATACAATGCCACCTGCGGCGTGCCCTGTGCCACTTTCTCCCTTATATTGTATTTACTTCATAGGATCCACAATTTATCTACCCGCTCCTTAGCATGTGGTTTATGCAGTCTCTAAGGACCCGGTCCACCTGGTACTGGTCTAAGGATTGGATCAGTGTGTGAGTCAGCACATTGTTAAAAGCGCCCTCGATGTTAATGCGTATTGCCAGTTTGTACATCTTGGCATTGAAGGATTCTTTTAGTTTATGCACAACCTCGTGCAGGGTAATCTCCAACGACCTTCCCTTGACATAGGCATGCTGTTTGTATTTAAGCAGTTCGCTGGATGACCTACTCTTTATCATAATATCCACAATGCGTTCCATGGTTTTGAGTAGAAAGGACGTAAGGCTTATGGGCCTTCGGTGCCTTCGGTGTCGCATTACTTGCCATGCCGGGCTTGGATATAAATACCATCCTTGCCTCCTGCCAGGCTTTCAGAGTATATGCAAGTCCTCGGCGCGCTATGAAAATACAGGCCAGATGGGGCCCCAGATATTTCGCCTCCTTCTGTAATAACGCATAATCAGGTCCGGGTGACTTAAATAGTTTAAAGCTCCTCAAGACTTCCTTTACCATAAATTCTGAATGATAGGCCTTCGATCAATCTCATTATTCCCAAGTTCCTTGTACACAAACTAACATGGAAAGACATACAATGCGGTTCACCAGGATAAAACCACTGGAATATTGGCTAAAGGAAGCATCGTATGTAAAGTTGGGGGAGAGTACTTGGATTTTATTTTATAAAATTTGTGAATGGGATGTGATGCTTTTTCTATAGTTTTCGAAGCTGCAGATGGCCAGCACTCATAACAGTATCTCTAACAGCGGATTTACTTACAGTAACTGAGGCCAAATCCTTAACTTTAGCAGTAGAATGCGATACATTTGAAGTAATTCGAGGAAATTTTTGGTTTGTCCCAAGACGTAAGAGCAGTGTAGACATCATTTGCACTTTTTATCATAGCTTTCCCCTCTTTAAATATAATTCGTAACAAAATTATGGCATAGCCCGATTTTTCTGGCGATTTTTAACCATATTTGGTGAACTCAAAATATGTATTCTTCCCATTTCAATATTAAAAGTACTTCTTGAGGTGTCAATGTTCATTTCATAAGAGTTTCAATATCGCTCCCAAAGATGTAGGGAGCCAAAAACTTAATTATTCCATAGACTACTGTATTTCAATCCGTTAACAGAAACAAGTAAAAGCGTGGTAAGTTCGGCCGGGCCGAATCTTATATACCCTCCACCATAGATCGCATTTGTCGAGTTCATCTCCCGGCATCTCTTCTTAGACAAAAAAGGATAAAAGAAAATATTTGCTCTGCTATTAGAGCGATATTAAGATATGGTCCTGTATAAAATTTCAGCCAATTCGAATAAGAATTGCGCCCTTTGGGGGCTCAAGAAGTAAAATAGAGAGATCGATTTATATGGGAGCTGTATCGGGCTATAGACCGATAAAGACCCTAGATTAGTTTATATGACAGCTATATCAGGTTATGGACCGATTTGAACCATACGATTTGAACTATATCCGGTTATGGACCGATTTGAACCATACTTGGCAAAATTGTTGGATATCATAACAAAACACGTCGTGCAAAATTTCATTCTAATAGGATAAGAATTGCGCACTCTAGAAGCTCAAGAAGTCAAGTCCAAAGATCGGTTTATATGGCAGCTATATCAGGTTATGGACCGATTTGAACCATACTAGGCACAGTTATTGTATATCATAACAAAACACGTCGTACAAAATTTCATTCCAAGCGGATAAGAATTGCGCACTCTAGAGGCTCAAGAAGTCAAGACCCAAGATCGGTTTATATGGCAGCTATATAAAAACATGGACCGCTTTGAACCATACTTGGCACAGTTGTTGGATATCATAACAAAACACGTCGTGCAAAATTTCATTCCAATCGGATAAGAATTGCGCACTGTAGATGCTCAAGAAGTCAAGACCCAAGATCGGTTTATATGGCAGCTATATCAAAACATGGACCGATATGGCACATTTACAATACCAACTGACCTACACTAAAAAGAAGTATTTGTGCAAAATTTCAAGCGGCTAGCTTTACTCCTTCGGAAGTTAGCGTGCTTTCGACAGACAGACGGACGGACGGACAGACGGACGGACATGGCTAGATCGACATAAACTATCGCGACGATCAAGAATATTTATACTTTATGGGGTCTCAGACGAATATTTCGAGTAGTTACAAACAGTATGACGAAATTAGTATACCCCCCATTTTATGGTGGAGGGTATAAAAATATTTACTTTAAATTTTATTGAAATACTAGACAAAATATACATTTCAAATAATAATGTTAGGCTTTAAAATAATGTTTATAAATTTCATTATCGAGTTTGCATTGGCAGAAGTGACAGTGTGACGAAATACTGCGAAGCAGACAGAAGAGAAGACATTGTGACAAATAGACGCATAATGGAAAGGCGAACGAAACCGACTTTCGAACCGGCAAACGCAAAGACAACAAAACACTGGAAATAAAAACATAATGCTCGCAGTCCAAACAACAAAGCAACCAGATACAAAAAAATTTAAAGAAAAGCTTGCGAAAAACAGATGGAAACCGAGCTGAACCGATGACGAGCAAAACAGAGCTTAAAGAAGATGGTAAAAAAGGCTACACAGCCAACCAAAATCACAGCTGCTTAAAACGGAGCTCACAACCAGGCATAACAACAGTAACAACGATTGCGCAGCAGTCAGACGTTGGTATTCAGGCAACCTCCATTGTAGTCACAGTCATGGTCGTTGACTAAACGTGTCAATTTAACAATTGTCTGTTGTTTCTGCCTTGACAGAGAGCGAGAAAGAGCTCTGCTTCATAGATTCTGTGTGAATGGCAATGGCTGGGCGGATGAGCCAGTTGATAGTAACTACGAAGAAAAGAAGCAGAGCTGCTGCAGGAAAGATAACACAAGAAAGTCTTACAAAAGACTGACTTAGTCACATTGGCGGGTTGTCACCACGATGGATTGGCCTTAAAGAAGCACAACACTCGTCTGTCCGTCCGTCTTTCTATTTGGCTGTCTGTTTTGAATTAATTTCTAAATAAACTTTTATTTATGAGCAGTTATGGATTTTTACATTCGCATGAACATCCCCAAACTTGCCAACCCCCTGCCCTACCATCACATCATTATCATAATCGGTATAACGTGTTGGAAAATCTATTCACTAAATGAAAGCTGCTAATTTTCATGGAAAATTTTGCATTTCAAATTAGGTTCCCTTTCACAAGGCAACATTTTCAAATGACTGCCAAGTGAATTTGCCTTGGACTTGTGTTCTGCACTCATTTCTGGGATAAATTTGAGGCTTTCTTACACTTGGCGGAACTTTCTTTTATGATCTAACCCAAAACGGAAAAAGAGCGTTAATTTTTGTTTTACCGAGCAACTAACCGACATCTATAAGTTGCCAACCGCCATCGAGTTTATTCGACAATTTAATTAAAGTGAACTTTAATTAAAGTGAACTTTAATTAAAGTGAACTGAGGTGAACTTCAATTGAAAGAGCAAATTTGGCAGTGGTTTCAATTATATCCAGGAATAAACACAAAAGGGGGGCTGTAACTAATTCTGAACCAATTTTAATGGACCTCGGCGGATGTATTCAGATGGGTTATTAAAATTCCTATGTCAAATTTCGAGCAAAGCAGTTCAGATGGGGTATGTAACGTTCAAAATGTAATAACTACGGTTGACAAATGACAACCAATTACCCAAAATCTAATGAACATATATATGGGAGCTACATCAAAATCTAAATCGATTTTGACCGAACTTAGATATTGTGGTAGTTATTGAGGAAAGCGTTGTGCACAATTTTGGTGGGATTGGTCAATAAATGCGTTTGCAGTGGCCTTAGAAGTGAAAATCGGGCGATATATATAATTGACAGCTATATCTAAACCTAATATAATTTCTATGAAATTCTCCAGTAATATAAAGAGTCATAAGAAAATCATTCTTTCCAACTTTCGAGAGAATCGGTTAACAAATGACCATTTTATAGTAGTATTATTGCAAATCGTACGAACATATATATGGAAGATATATCCAAATCTGAACAGATTTCTATGAAATTCACCAGTAATTTCGAGATTCATAAGGAAATCCTTCTTTCCAAATTTCGAGAGAATCGGTTAACAAATGACCATATTATTGCTGTATTACTGCAAACCGGACTAACATATATATGGAGCTATGTCCAAAACTGAACCGATTTCTATGAAATTCACCAGTAATATCGAGAGTCATAAGAAAATACATTTTTCCAAATTTCGAGAGAATCGGTTGACAAAGGACGATTTTATTGCAGTATTACTGCAAATCGGACGAACATATATATGGGAGCTATATCCAAATCTGAACCGATTTTGTCCAATTTTAATAGACTTCGTCTCTAGCCCGAAAAACATGCCCATACCAAATTGTAAGACGATCGGATGAAAATTTCGACCTGTAGTTTGTACACAAATTAACATGGGCAGACAGAAGGACATAGCTAAATCGAATCAGAAAGTGATTTTGAGTCGATCGGTATACTTATCAATGGATCTATCTCTCTTCCGTTTAAGAGTTACAAACAAATGCACAAAGTTATAAGTCTGTTCCCAATATGGTTTCAATCGGTCTGTATCTTAATATAGCCCGTCGAGTATGGTTTAGATCGGACCATGTTTGAATATAGCCCCCATATACACCGATCTCCCGATTGAAGGTCTTTCACCCAATAATAGCGTGTTCATTCCCCGATTTTGCTGAAATGAATGCAATGGGGCTTGGGGTGGTCCCCCTAGCACTTGGTCCGACAATTGGTTATCAGATACCTTTTCTTATACTAAATACCTTTCATTTGAGTCCCATATTGACGTGATTGGTCTTAATATATGTTTGGTAGGTTTTAGGGTGGGGCAGCCCCCCTAGGTACCCCATCCAAAATTTGGACACCAAATTTTTATTTTTAGGGTACTATATGAGAGCACACAATTGCACCACCCATCTTCGAGATCTGGCGTTTCTGAAAATTAGGGTAAGGGGGAGGGTCCGCCCCCCCCCCCTCCCCCCCTAATGGATTTTAAATTTTCTAGTGGCAAATCTTAGTGTTATATAATATTTTTTCTACATATAAAATTTAAATTAAAATAATTAAACAAAAATTAAGGGAAAATTTATATGAAACTGTGACTTGGAGTTATTTTTGTTAAAATTTTGTCTTTTTGACGGAACAGTTTTTGAAAAACTTTTTGCAAAAAATTCCATAAAGATTTTGGCTTAGAGAAAATCTTAATATTTTTATTTGTTTCTCCTTCGAGACGAACTCAATGATCGACGATTTTTCTTTGCAAATGGAAAAGAAAAGCTAGAGATCGCAACACACATTTACCACTATGGGATGGGTTTCGCTATCTCCGATCGTTGAGCTCGTCTCGAAAGGGAAACAAACAGTAATTGAATATTTTATGATTTTCGCCTTAATAGGAAAAAAACTTGAAATGAGAAAATTTTTCAAATTCTCTTGAAAACTACATTGAAATTTTGTCCTTACAATGAAAAAACGTTTGTGCTAATTTTAAATATTCGAGCCAAAGATAAGCAAACTTAATTAAAGATGATAAATTTTTCACGTTTTTAAGGAAACATTCCCTTGGTGAAAAATATTTTCCTTCATATAAAGGATTTTCCTTCATATAAAGGATTTTTTATTTTAAATGGTAGATAAATAAATCCTTAATTTTGCGTCTCGTTATTAAAGACAAAAATCTTAAATTAGGGCCTTGGGACAAGACAACAGTGACGCAAAATAGCCTTACAAAGTCGCAAAATAGCCTTACAAATAGGAGCGTCTGTAATGTTTAATTTTTTAGGTTAAGATGCTAAGTTTAAAAAAAAAGAATTTTTCAAAAAATAATATTTGGACAGTCATCTATGAAGTAAAATGAGAATCAATCAGCAATAACATTTTGAAACGGATGGTTGTTGTTGTTGTTGTAACCATATTTTCATGTGGAGGTGGCGAGCTCCTGTAGATGAGTAAGCTCGTTCCGGTCCAAATCTGATCGCTGCGGGAACAGGTTGGCCATTGGTTATTAAAAGGCACCAATAACCCGCACAGTCATCATAGGCACTCAGTATTTGTGTAAGAGTCGATGAGGCCGGCCTCTCACTGAGACTCTCCGCTCGATGCCGATGATTGCCCGCGACTGCCGTTGCAGCTACTCCGTATGGAGCATTCCATTATCTGCAACCTGTGGACCCCCGGTAGCACGCAGCTAAGCTTTTCGTGACAGCAATGAACACCGCACAGATCGGACCTCAATGTTCCAGGCTGAGTGGTGCTCACAGCAATCCCGTGCCGGGAAACGGATGGTCATGTCCGTTAGTAAATAGGAAATTAAATTTAAGGGGCCCAGACCTAAGCAATACTTTGTCTTTAGGCAAAATTTGATAGAAATTTTTCATTGTTTAATTTCAATGAAGTATTTCAATCAAATATTGCCAAAAGACAAAATATTGCTCAGGCCTTGGCCCTTTTGAAAAATTTTTTTAAGAAAGGGTTCAGTAAATATATTCCTTAATATTTTCTATTTTTTCAATAAATGTTCCTACACTGAAAAAAAAATGGCGTAAAAATTTAAGATTTTTAAAACCTCAGAAAATATTTTATTAAAATGTAAAAATGTTGTCTTTACAAAAACATGTATTTGAAGTTTTATCTTTACAAAGAAAAAATTGTTTCTTGTTATTGGAATTATGTCCAGATTAGACCAATGGAGTTTGTTTTGTTTCTATTTAGAATACAAAAGCCAAATAAAAATAAAAAAAGCGTGTTAAGTTAAGCCAGGCCGAATCTTGGGAACCCACCACCATGGATTCTGCTAAAATATGGAAGCTATATGTGGTTATAGACCGATTTCCACCGTACTTGGCAAAGTTTCACGAAGTCAAATCGGGAGATTGGTTTATATGGGAGCTTTATCAGGTTCTTGATCGATTCAGACCGTACTTGGCACAGTTGCTGAAAGTCGTAACATAACACTATACGCTCAGAATCTCGAGACGATCAAGAATTTGTATACTTTATGGGTCCTAGATCAATATTTCGAGGTGCAACAAACGGAATTACTACATTAGAATATCCCCATCCCCATATTGTCGCAAAGTGGATTGAGCACGAATAAATATTTCACATAAATTTAATCTTAAGGCTGGTACTAAGTTCTTTTTTGTGGAAAAATTTCCAAAAATCGTTCTTTCGGACAAAGTTACAACATTTGATTTTTTTTTTTTGGTTTCTTTGGCCACAATGTTGCCATTTACATATAAAATTTAATATGACAATATGGCTTACGTGAATGTGAGTGTTTGGGTCGCACTAAAATTCATGTATGTTGTTGTAATTTTAACCAAAAACCATCCCTTCGTAATTAATAAATAATGAAACACAAAACAATTTAAAAAGAGACAAATTTAGCATTTATTTATAACAATAATTAGATTTTGTAGTATTCTCACTGATATAAGTTAAATAAGCGCATCTTTCCAAAAGCCTTTGTCATCATCTTCCACTTTTATCCAAATATTGTTGTTGTAATTGCAGACCAAAAACACAACATATTCTTTCACAAACCTTTTTATTTCGCACAGATTGATAGAGTTGCTTGTTATGCTAGAAATACACTGGACAGGCTTTGGAGATCGCAATTTCGAAGATGACCAAAGCTACATCATCTCACCTTCTCACTAATTAGTGAGTTTTGCAATGGTAGAATCATGCCTCTTTTAGATGAACATTGGATACTTTCAGGTTCTCTTTGGATAGAGTTGTTGGCGGTTGGTGGTTTCCTTTCGAACTACAAATTAAAAAAACCAAAATTAAAAGAAGCAGTTATTGTTTTAAAAAATAATTTTGAGGGGGGGGTCAAACCCCGGCTGAAGTTTGTCGTCAGATATGGTCACTCTGAAATTTTGTCTTTAGGAAATAATCCATTAAAAATTTCTCATAAATAGCGTTATTAAATTTTTTTTTCATAAGAATTTATTACATTTTTTCTTTAGGAAAAATAATTTTGAGGCGGAAATAGGATATTTTGTCATAGAAGAAGAATTAACTGAAATTTTGTGTTTAATTAAAATTTATTTTTTTAGACAAAGTAATTTTGTGGAGATGTGCTCGCCCCAATAGCCCACGCCCTGGCTACGGCCCTGATGGAAGCTATGTCTAAATCCGAATCGATTTTTTCCAATTTTAAATTCTTTCATTCCTGGGCCAAACAAAAAAGTTTCCTAAATTTTATCCAAGCTTGGACGCATCCCTGAATTAATCTCCATTTTGGATGCCAAATACCCCATTGTACAATGTGGGAATCTAGTAAGCTCCCAGTCTGTTGGCACCGGTGTTGTTTTCTCTTGTTCTTCTCTTTCTGTTTTCTCGTGAGGCCCATATTTCCCAGATATATAAATATGTCCAGCTTATACAGTGTTTTAAGGGGGAGGCGGCCACCCAAACACTTGATCATGAAATATATATCAGTTTTGCGTTCTACTTTCAAATACCTTTCATTTGTGTCCCATATTGCAAAGGTTGATTTTTTGATAAAAAAAAAACCACATAAAATTCTGAAAAATTTATCAAATCTTCATTTGAATCGATATTGCGGGCCACATAATTTAATATTTGAAGAATATTTCATGCAAATGTTGACCGTGACTGCACCTTATATGGTCCATCCGCTTAGTCCAATTTTGGCATACTCTTTCCAATATTTCGGCCGGTATCTCACGAATAAATGCTTCAATGTTTTCATCCAATGCGTCAATTGTAGATGACTGGTCTGTATAGACATTAGCTTTAAAATAGCCCCAAAAAAATAGTCCAAATGCGTTAAATCGCGAAATCGTGAAATAAAATGTTAACCGAACTCGCCTCTCAATAAGTCCATTGTTACGCGTGCTTTGTAGCATATGGCACCGTCTTGTTGAAACCATATGTCATCGAAGTCTAGCTCTTGCATTTCGAGCAAAAAAGTTGGATTTCATCTCACGATAACGCTCAGCATTGACGGTTTCATTACAATTCGCATCATCATTGATGAAGTACGGTCAAATGATGCCACCAGCCCATAAACCGGGATGCATTAGTAGCTTTTCAACTTTCGTATGCATCAAAATGCATGATAATAAAATTCAATAATTGACACGCGTTGTTCGTTTGTAAGACGATTCATGGTTAAATTATAGACCAAAGTGTATTTTGCTATTTTGATTAGATTTTCATTTTGATCCAAATTTCTTATTTTGATAGATAGCGCTCAAAAATCCCTACAAAAAATGTCTCTTATGTTATAAATACAACATCTCTATTGGTTTCAGGGGTAGTCGATTATTAATTTTAAAACCGGGTCACCACCGGAACAAGGAGTTTTGGGTGTGTCGTTTTTCGTCTTAAAGACATTTGAGAGATTGTTGGATGGGTACATCAGGGATCTTCTGCCTACACCAAGGGTTGATCAGTTGATAATGCCTTCTGCAGGGTCTGCGGGGATAAGGAGGAGTTGGAGACGGTTGAACATCTGCTTTCCCCGTAACCCGCGATGATGGGAAGAAGGCGTAGGTTTATGTTTAACACCTTTTCTCTTCGCTGAGCTCTTTACAGTTTTTCGAACTCCAAGTCATTCTGGACATCTCAAAAGATCTGGGATGGCTGACGGGGATGCCCCTTGATCGGTGGGAGTTCTATCGGTCTCAATGCCAGATTTTTCAAGTGGCTTTCGTCACTGTATTCTTTCCTATTTCATTTCTTTCTAGGACGAACATATTGTACCAGAGATGTCCGAGTGACATCTAACCTAACCTAGTAAATAAACACCTACTTTCCTGTAATATAAATAATTATCCCGATGTTAATATTATAACAGAATTGCTTATCCTTTCGCAAATATTCAATTTACGCTTAAAAAAATACCCTTCAAGTCCAAAAACACGACATGGTCCAAATCAATGGCTCTCAATGTTATCAACAAAGAATTCTCATGAAAAAAAACTTTTCACTTGCTTTCTTTGGAAACCCATTTGTTTCACAATAAAAGGCCATGCTATTTTTTGTTCTTTTATAACTTCCGTTTAGTTTTCCGCTTTCAGCGTATTATTAATTGCTATTCTACAATAAAAGCACACCGCTAAGACAGCCAGCTATGGCCAAGGTAATGGCGATGGCCATTGTTTTTTAAATCTTTGTAAACACCTGAAACACTCCGAAATGGCTTTCTGGTATAGAGAAAGAAAAATGTTCTCAACATAAAACATGGTGGATTTGTAACAACTCAAGAAAAATTAAAAGACGCAACTTTGCATAATTATTTTGTCTGGAGATAAACAGAAACGAATTGCGACAGACGCTGAATGCGCCAACCATCCCCGGGTGGTGGCGGCTCCATGGTACTTGTCGTGAGGACATTTCGTATTATTTAATAGTGACTTTAATTGCAGATTAGAACAAAAAGGAAAATTGTAAAGGATTTTAATTAGAAATTATTTGTTGTGTTCTCTGTGAGAAAAACAAAACTGAAAAAGCGAAAAAGCAGATCATTATAATTGCTGCATATCCAACAATGTAGACATTGGTGGCAAGGGACAAAGGACAACCGACTAAATCAAGCTTGATGGATTTTCATTTACAAGCAGAAGCCTAGATTGCTCCACTCCAAACAAACCAGAATTTATAGGTTTTCAAACATTTTGGGGAAATGTGTAGAATATCTTGGTTATGACCATTTTACGATTAGTGGTCAAGCCATGACAGATGACCATCTAAAAAGCTTCGCAAAACTGTTTTTTTTTGTGCTCGACATGACTAAGCAAAAACCAATGTTTGTATGCAAAGACTCGTTCACAATAAAAATATCCAATCAAGCTATTGCAGAGGCTAATAAAATACTTAATTTTATGAATATAACATCAAGTAGTAGAACACGTTCACCATATACAACACATTCAACATCTTGCAAAGATGTACGAGTGAGTGCCATTTAACGTAAATGTGGATCAATACAAAAATAACATATATTACTTGTACCAATATTCATAAAAAATACTGACAGCATTTTATGTCAATAAATCAAATTTAAAGGCTGTATTCGTCATGGACATTGGATATGATAATATAACTCAACTTCTCAAATTTCATTATGTAAGGGATCAGAGAATGGAAAAAATGAGAGCATAAAAGGTAATTCAATAGATATGAGTGATAGTTATTGACATTAAGTTTGAATCGATTTCCCATACGAACCGTTCGGTCGATAAACGATTTATCTCAGCAATGCATGGTGCTGAAAATTGGTCAATTAGTTATAAAGTTGGCATGCATCCTAACAACAGGAATTATAAGTAAATGCTTGCTAAATTCGGCCTGTGATCGGAGACATGCAATGTTTATACCAAACTCTGGTTGTCTCGCAGATCTCTATATGTCTGAAAGAGTTGTATCCTACGGAGTCAACGAGCTGAATGTGTGTATAAGCGGTGGGGTTGAGAAGTCAAGACCCGACCGCATCTCTCCAGTTTGACGGATTGCAGGAGACTGAAAATCCCCCTATCACGGACAAAAGGATAGGGGAAGGCGTCGAGAAGGAACCCTTTAAACTCTGTGGGGTGGGCCATCCGGTTGGATTAGGGTCAAGAAGTGCACCAGCTGGGAAGAAGGAGGGAACTCAGAGAGTACTTCGATATCAGCAGCTGGGAAACCAGCTAAGGAGAAACCGTCCACACCGCAAGTGTCCTAAAGAAGAGTGGTTCCACTGCCCCTGCATGCGTAAGGAAATTCATCACGATATGATCGAAAGAGTCTTGTTAGGATGAGAGTGGTGGAAAATCAGAGCGCTGACTATGGTCTGATTTCAGCATATAAATCTCCACCATTGTATGGCCGCTTCGGCAGCACTGAAGGCCGGAGGATTGAATGTTGTTCATATCCAGTAACCATGGGCATGTGAAGGAGTGGCTCGTGGAATTAGGGAATTTTTGGATTTAAACTACTCTAGGTTACGGTAAATGCGAGACACAGAGATTTTATTCTTGCAAAGAGTAGTCAAAATAAGTAGTGAACTGTTGCTAAGCACAGGAGATTCAATAGTAGCCAGCATTAAAATAAATCTCACTAATGGCCTAGGGTCATAAGTTGGGGCGAAAATCTACTTTTTGACTTTTCCATTTTTTTTTTTTGCAAAAGGTTTACTTTTCGACTTTTTCACAAAGTCGACATTTCGTATTTTTTATTCTTTTGTCAAAAATTAGCGAAATAAGATACTGTTATTTCCTACAAATTTTCGTAAACTTTTGCTGTAAAGATTTAATAATTTCTTTGTATTTTGATAAAGGGGAGGCATAAACTTTTTTTAATATATATATATATATATATATATATATATATATATATATATATATATATATATATATATATATATATATATATATATATATATATATATATATATATATATATATATATATATATATATATATATATATCCTAGCTGACCTACGATCAAGTGCATTTTTCATTTTCTCTACCAAATCAAAATAAAAAAACACAAGTCACTGCATCTCCAAACTTCGTTGAGTTTAAGAAAGGCGCTTCTACCCTTGTTTATACGTACTCGTATGTCTGCCTCTGGCCTTTCGCCCTTTGTTATTTTGCTGCCCAGATAGCTTTAAGTGAGCGGTGTCACATTTAATGTTCCTATCCTCATCAACTTGGCAGCATTCTCTTTCAGTCGTTCCAGTTTTGCTTTCATGTGTTCGACGCGGTGCGCAAGGAGGCATATATCATCCGCGTAATCGATGTCTCCGAGGAAGTCCTTAATACCCCAGCGTATGTCATAGGGTGCCTCAGCATTAGTTGCTTCTAATACGGAGTAAAAAATCGTCGGTGACAGGATGCAACTCCTTTATCGATCCCGAAAGTTCGGCTCCCTTTTCCATTGAACGAAGTGAAACTTCTGCATTCCTATACAGCTCCCTAGTTAGTGTTGCGATTTTTTGAGGAATGCCCTTATTCAACAGCATGCTGCACATAGAACTTCGATATATTCGCAGTTTATAGGCTTAAGATATTTAATATGGAGGTCGATCTAATCATCAAATCGATTCAATCATTTAATTATATTATCAAGTTGTGCCTTTAGTATAAATAACGTTTAAATGTTTAAATAAACACCCAATTTCACAATTATATATATGGAAAAAAATAAACACAAGAGCAATGAACCGTATCACTTGAGAATAAAGTGCCCAACTAAATCTCAGAAAAAATGGAAACAATTCTTTTTTTGATTAAGGTGATTTTTTGCAACATAAGCAGAGCAAAACTTCTATCTCTTTGCAGCCTTCTTTTCGACTTCAAAATCGATTATTCGACTTCTTAATTAGTGATAGTTGGCTTCGACTTTTCTACACAACAAGTCGATTAACCGATTAGTCGAAAGTCGACTTTGGGATCCCATACTGAGCTGCTCATTGTGGGAAGTGATGCTAATACATATCATCAGATATGGGGAAGCTCGGATATTAGAGAAAGGGATGAGGATGTTATAAAGGAAATAAACCGAACTTTTTTAACAAGGAACAGGCAGAAGGTACTAGTTTTTACCCTTGTACCAGAGAATATCAACGGAAGTGTATATGACTGGATGGCCACAGCTTCTGTTATCATCTATACATTAGTTTAAAGAAAATACTGCAGAAATGGTCCCTTGGGTTAAAAGAGGTATTGGTGCAAGATTCAGCACACAATCCGTCCGGCTATATCCTCTAGACCCGAAAATGAAGAGGAAACTGCATAGTACATTGATATAAAGGTCGAGTTGATCTCAAAAGCCCTGAAATATTCGCTCAAGTCAGCATGAGTTAGAGCAAAGCCATGGCGGTGAATCCTCTTCGTTCTCACAGCTCCTGCAGGAAACTTTTTTTTGTATCCATTCGACAATCACCGTGTTTTCCGATCAGAGTGTGAGGCGTCATGACAGACACGCTGAGTGTCCAATCTTAACCTTTTCAGGTTAAGATTGGTCCTCATGATCTTTGAGCGTCCATCCGCAGCCCCAATTCTTGAAACATTCATTCATTTCACACATTCATTCCTCCGACATGTTGAGTCAACATGTCGGTCAACATTGTTGACCTTTTTAAAACCATATTGATGATTCAACAGATGGAACAAAAAGGCATCTTCCATCTCTTCATCCTGTGGTATCACAGTAGACGATTACTTCTAAGTGAGTTTGGTAGAACAATGCCATCTAAACCTGACCTAGAAGACAGGGTGATTTTCTAAGAGAAACATTTTCAAGAAAAAAACACATAAAATTCAGAAAAATTCATCAAATCTTTATTTTATTCGATATATAATTCAAGGTTTGAAGATTATTTCATGCAAATGTTGACCGTGAGTGCGCCTCAATTGTCTTCAAATGCGTTAATTGAAGCGGGCTTGTCTGTATAGACATGAGCTTTAACATAGCCCCACAAATAATAGTCTAAAGGCGTTTAGTAGCACGATCTAGGCGGCCAATTGACCGGTCCTGAACGTGAAATAAAATGTTCGCCGAACTCGCCTCTCAATAAGTCTATTGTGACGCGTGCCGTGTGACATGTGGCACAGTCTTGTTGAAACCACATGTCATGCAAGTCAAGTTTTTGTATTTTGAGCGAAAAAAAGATAGATATCATCACACGATGGCGCTCACTATTCACAGTTACGTTACGATTCGCATCATTTTTGAAGAAGTACGGTTCAATGATGCCACCAGCCAATAAACCGCACCAAACTGTAGCTTTTTTTGTATACATTGGTAGCTCTTGCAATGCTTCTGGCTGATCCTCACTCCAAAATCGACAATTCTGCTTATTATTTATACAATATATATAAGCGCGCAATGAACTTTCTTAACAGAGCAAGTATTTTTGATAATAAAATGCAATAATTTGCAAGCGTTGTTCGTTTCTAAGACGATTCATGGTTAAATTATAGACGAAACTGAAGATGTTTGACAGTGAACCAAAACCTGAAACGTGCGTGAGCTGCTTAAACCAGTGTTGCCAGAAAGATAATAGCTAAAAAATCACCCCTTATAAAGTAAAAAAACAAGTAAACCTTAATGGGAGATGTGGGCTTTGCGTTTTGAGAACTTGATTTTCTAATTTTTATACCCACCACCGAAGGATGGGTGTATATTCATTTTGTCATTCCGTTTGTAACACATCGAAATATCCATTTCCGACCCTATAAAGTATATGTACTCTTGATCGTCGTAAAAATCTAAGACGATCTAGCCATGTCCGTCCGTCTGTCTGTTGAAATCACAATACAGTCTTTAAAAATAGAGATATTGAGCTGAAACTTTGCACAGATTCTTTTTTTGTCCATAAGCAGGTTAATTTCCAAGATTTGCTATATCGGACTATATCTTGATATAGCCCCCATATAGATCGATCCGCCGATTTAAGGTCTTGGGCCCATAAAAGCCACATTTATTGGGCGATTTTGCCAAAATTTGAGACAGTATGTTGTTTTAGGCCCTTCAACATCCTTCTCCAATTTAGTACAGATCAGTTCAGATTTAAATATAGCTGCCATGCAGACCGATCACGCGCTTGAAAGTCCAAGGCCAATAAAAGGCGCCTTTATTGTGTGATTTCGCCAAAATTTGGGACAGTGGGTTGTGTTAAGTCTCTCGACATCGTTCTGGAATTTGCCCACAATCGGTCAAGATTTAGATATAGCTGGCATATAGACCGACCTCTAAATTTAAGTTTTTGGGGCCATCAAAGGCGCTTTTATTGTCTGATATCTCCGAAATGTGGGACAGTGAGTTTTGTTAGGCCCTTCATCATCCTTCTTCATTTTGGTCCAGATCGGTTCAGATTTGGATATAGCTGCAATATAGACCGATCTCTAGATTCAAGATCTTGGGCCCATAAAAGGTGCATTTATTGTGTGATTTCGTCGGAATTTGAGACAGTGAGTTGTGTTAGGATTTTTTCAATAAAGACTAATTAAAGAAACATACTAATCAAATCTGTAAAGTTTTTAACTAAATTATAGGATCTGGGCACACTTTGCAGCAAAAGCGTAATAATTTATATTTTTAAATTGTGTCAACAATCCAAATCATGTATCAAAATGAAAATCAACCCACAAATGCCTTCATAAATGGCAAAACAAGAAGCCAGTCTCGACCGAAATTCCGAAAAATAAAAATTGTCGAAGTCGAATATCCCCGAAACCAAGGAAGATATTGAAGACCTCAAGCGGGGTTTTGAGTACTTTCTATTAAAATTTTAGAAATTGAACACCAAATGAAGATTTGGCAGTCCGAACAATTTTTCGAAATGCTGAGGTGACCAAATTTAGGGCTCTGCCAATTCTTGAAATTTTGCACTTCATCTCGATAACACCTCTGATCTAACCATTCAAAATTTCAAAGTGTTATCTCTACCCTTTCTCAAAAAGGATATTTTTTTAGTAGTTGCTTTTTTTCGATTTTGTCCCACAGTGCGCCGCATTGGGCAATAAAATGAAGGTTCTTTATCATTGACCTTAATTTTAAACAGGAGACTACTCATATGAGCCATATGTTCCTTTATGGGATCTTCATAACTACAGATTATAGTTCCCCCGTAATCTGTAACATAGTTCCCAGTCTTGTAAGCTCTTCTGCTCTACACTTCGAAAAATGCAGGCTTTGACAAACGCATGTACATGGTACCGATAGCTAGGATCCAACCCATGACGTCCACTATTATTGTTGTATGTTCTTTAGATGTAATTATTCTAGTGAGCTTTTTTCCTCCTGTGAGTCCTAATCTTATCGTAAAATGAGTGCTATGTTGTGTCCGTGAGTTCAGGTTTTTTTTAGAGCTTTATCATGTCACACTCACATCTCTACTATTCACACATATTTCACTTTATTTGTACTTTGAGTGACAACTAACAAGCAGCAACTTTTCTTTTCCCCAAAAACCTCAGTATTAGCAATTATTACTAAAAACATTAACTTGGTTATGTGACGTCAAAAAATGCAAACAAGTCATAATTAAAATGTACCACATTTAAAGAATTAACCGGCTTACTCCGTTCTAACAAGCCACTTATTTTCTTTGCCTGACTATTTCTTAATCAAATTCTGAATTAAGTGTGGGAATTATGACTTTGTGTTAAAAGTTTACACGTTCCAGCGAACAACTTTGATTTGTGTAACAAATTTTAACTGTTGATTTTTTGATTATGCAACTAATTAAAGAAATATGTACAAAAAACACTGTGGAAAGTTTGAATAGGGCAAATAAATAAAAAACTCACACCATAAATCTCTGCTGGTGAAATCTTGTGAACTTTAAGTTGTGCTGTACATTTATAAAATTCATTTCCAAATGATTGGTGCGAAAAACTCCAAAAAGGACTATTGTGCTCTAATAAGAGAGTAGAAGTGATTTATTGAAGCTTTGATCGCAAAATGGTAACACTATGATACAAAGCTTGAAAAAAAAAATATTCAAGGGTTCTGATTTACCTATTCTGTTTCGAGTCCATGGAAATGAAGGGGATTTCATAACGGTAAATATAGAGAAAAAAGGTTTTCGTAGATTTTAAATTTTAAATTATAGCAATTTTTGGAAAAGTAAATACAAAACATGAAGCACATACGCTGCAAAAGCCTCGCCATATCAGATTTCACTTGTGTAAATGATGGGCATTTTCTCTTAACAAACATTTTTTGCTCTTAGAATAGATTCGTATAAATGAAATACTGTGCCAAATTTAGAGCAGCAAATTGTTTGGAATCCGGATCCGTTGAGAAACTATTTCCTTTTAGTCAGTTATATCAGGCTTGCACAGTAGTGCATTGCAAGTTCTAAGGAAATTTCACTGGGCGACCACGGAATGCATGTGATGGTGTAGTGTTAACGCGAGGGCGTCCAGTGTGAACATCTTTACGCACAGTAAACTGGCCATTAGGGCAATAAGAATCCGGACGGTACGGCCATAAACCGTCCTGGAGTGTAAGGAGATTAACGCCTTCTCTGAGGATGGCAACGTTTGGGTGCCTGCCCATAGTGGAGTAGGGGGCTATGAAAGGAGAGAGGTTTTGGCAGCGAAGACAAAAGAACTTTACTTAATTTTACTTTAATTCGCCATTACAGAAAATATATTTTTCTAGCCGAACGTATAACAAATTTCCAAGCGCCTCGATCGTCTGCGCTCCTTCTCCAATCTCTGACACGCAGTTTCGGGATGTCTTTCTCCACTTAGCCACACCATCGAAGTTTTGGTTCTGCCCTTTTGCGTGCTCTATTATGGTCGCCTTCAAAAGACTTCTGAGCTGGAGCTCCTTCATTCATTCTGACAACTCGACCCAGCCATCGCAACCATTGTACTTTTATGCGTTTAACTATGTCATACAGCACGAGGTTCATACGACGCCTATATTCTCCGTTAACGTAGACTACATCCTATATTTAACGATGGATCTTTCTCTCAAACACTACAAGTGCTGACTTATCTGCTTTCGCAAGTATCCACGATTCGGAACCATACAACAGTACGGGTTGCATCGGTTTTTTTATACCCTCCACCATAAGATGGGGGGTATACTAATTTCGTCATTCTGATTGTAACTACTCGAAATATTCGTCTGAGACCCCATAAGGTATATATATTCTTGATCGTCGTGAAATTTTATGTCGATCTAGCCATGTCCGTCCGTCCGTCTGTCTGTCGAAAGCACGCTAACTTCCGAAGGAGTAAAGCTAGCCGCTTGAAATTTTGTACAAATACTTCTTATTGGTGTATGTCGGTTGGTATTGTAAATGGGCCATATCGGTCCATGTTTTGATATAGCTGCCATATAATCCGATCTTGGGTCTTGACTTCTTGAGGCTCTAGAGTGCGCAATTCTTATCCGATTGGGATGAAATTTTGCACGACGTGTTTTATTATGACATCCAACAACTGTGCCAAGTATGGTTAAAATCGGTCCATAACCTGATATAGCTACCATATAAACCGATCTTGGGTCTTGACTTCTTGAGCCTCTAGAGTGCGCAATTCTTTCCCGATTGGAATGAAATTTTGCACGACGTGTTTTGTTATTATATCCAACAACTGTGCGAAATATGGTTCAAATCGGTCCATAACCTGATATAGCTGCCATATACACCGATCTGGGGTTTTGACTTCTTGAGCCTCTAGAGTGCGCAATTCTTATCCGATTGGAATGAAATTTTGCACGACGTGTTTTGTTACGATATTCAACAACTGTGTCAAGTATGGTTCAAATCGGTCCATAACCTTATATAGCTGTCATATAAACCGATCTTGGGTCTTGACTTCTTGAGCCTTTAGAGGGCGCAATTCTTATCCAATTTGAATTAATTTTTGCACGTAGTATTTTGTTATGATATCCAACAACTGTGCCAAATATGGTTCAAATCGTTTTATAACCTGATATAGCTGCCATATAAACCGATCTGGGATCTTGATCTCTTGAAATTTTGTGCAACGGATCCTCTCATGACCATCAATATACGTGTTTATTATGTTCTGAATCGGTCGACAGCCGGAAACAGTTCCCATATAAATCGATCTCTTTATTTTATTTCTTGAGCCCCCAAAGGGCGCAATTCTTATTCGAATTGGCTGACATTTTACACAGGTCTCCAACATATAATTTAATTGTGGTCTAAACCGGATCATATCTTGATATCGCTCTAAAAGCAGAGCAAATCTTTTCTTATATCATTTTTTGCCTAAGAAGAGTTGTCGGGAAATGAACTCGACAAATGCGCTCCATGGTGGAGGGTATATAAGATTCGGCCCGGCCGAACTTAGCACGCTTTTACTTGTTTTCGATTACATCGGTACTGGGGAAGATAAAGTTGCTGCCTATCTCCAAGTTACAGTTCCCAACTTTTACCATTTTCTTAATCTGCTCGGGTGTACACGACTTTGTGGAAGTTGATACCTTTCACTTTGTCTTATCTCCTTTAACTGCCAGACCCACTTCGTTGATTCTCTTTCGATACTTTCAAAGGCTGTAAATGCTTCTTCCGGTGATGCACTCATAATATCGATGTGGTCGGCATAGGCGAGTAGCATAGTTAGTTAGATTGAAAAGAGGGTGCAGATATTAATCCGCCTCATGCCACTATGGGCATACACCTAAGCCAGTAATCGGTGCTACTTACAAAATCCTCAATTGTTTTCCGTGCCACTCCCCTAAGTTGGTTCATGTCTGGTATTGTGTCCCGACCGAAGTGCCGGCATCAGTTGGACGCGACTGCCGGGCAATAACAAAGGAAATGCTCCAACGGCTCATAATCTTCCCGCATGCCCTAAACCTTGCCTAAGTGAGCTCGTAGTCCTGTGTGTCCCGTTATGATACCAATAGCTTCGTGTGTATGATCTTCCAGATGGCAATACTAGGGTTCCGTCAATCCAAGACTATGCCTCTGCTGCCAGCGCCTCGCACTCGACCTCAAGTTTCATCTCAGGTATCCGATCGGAAACCTCTTCCCTTCCTTCCAGGTTCCCTGTCGTCGCCTCAATTATACCGATATTCAGATATCTGGAATACTACCCTAGTGGGCGCTGGAGAGTATTCTAGATATCCGCCTATGCCAAGACAACATGTTCTTTGAACCTGTTGTATGGTCCTTATGTTGCACTTTTTCTACATAGCAGTCCACCAAACTACTGAGGCGTAACTAAGTATTGGTCTAATCACGCTCCGTAGAGCCAGTGGACTATACTCTGATTCAGGCCCCATTTCGAGACTACGGCCCGTCCACATAATGCCAAACATCTGTGAGCCTTCTCAGTACGCTCCTGAATATGACACTTCCATTTCAGTTTCCTGTCGAAGATCACACCTAAGTATTTGACCTTGTCATATATCGAAATCGTCTTATTGAGGAAACGTGGTGCGTTAAATTGGCCCACGTTCGTCTTCCTCGTGAACAGGCATATTTCAGTCTTCTCTGGCTTACCATTGAGACCTCGGGGTCCAGCCCAGTCTTATGCCATATGCAAGACCCTTTCGGCTGGTTCAGATCCTTATCCCTTAGAAGTATTATAACATAGGGCTGCCATCAGTAAACTTGATTAACCCGAAGGCTTTCGGGTTGATTCAGTCCGAGTTAAGGGCATGGGCTACGAACGAGTATGTTACACTGTGAAACAGCGAAGCACAACGAAAATTCTATGGCTAAATACGGACCGTGAGATGACGAGGCTATTACAGAAAGGAAGTAAGAAGGAGGTCAATATAGCTTTCGGTATCATGACGGGACACATAGGACTACGAGCTCATTTATCCGAAATAGGTGCGGCAAGTGATAGCAGACACTGACACTTTGGTGCGGTTACAATACCAGACATGAACGGACATGTAATAGAAAACAATTAGAGATTTTGTTAGTAGCACAAAATTCCTGACTTCTGTTTTCTTTTTCGAGGTACTCCGTGTGCTTTCCGTATACGAGTTATTTAATATGTACCAGGGCTACCATTCTCTTCAACCACTCACACACACGTAGACCTCACATATACTTATGATTATATGGTTAAGTCATGATTTCTGTTGTCATTGTTACTTTTGCAACACCTACAATTACCGTTTATTTAACAGCGAATTTGCTGCTCCATGTGGGAGATAAATGTTTCTTTTTTATTTTATTTTTCTCTGTGAAAAAACTTGACGAACCATGGAAACCGTAACATTCGTCACGAAAAAAGCGTTAACAAGTCAGTGGTTTGCAGATGATAAAAATGATCAAATAAAATTTTAAGGTGGGTTGAATGCAGGATGACAGCTACCTGCCTGCATTTGATTTCATGGAAAAGTGTATTTTTGAGCTCATTGACAATGTTAATGTTTAAACAAGTTGGATTTCAAATGTTGCCAGTGTTGTCAGATTAGGGGAAATTCCCCAAACAGGGGATTTTTTCATGATTGGGGGAAAATGTTTCTTTTTTGGGAAACGGGGATTTTGATGGGGAAAAAAAGTAAAAATTGGGGGTTTTCTAAGGCAAATTCCATCAGCATAGCTTATATATAATTTTCTTGAGTATACCCTTGGATTAGGTGTGCTTTAATAGAAAGCATATAAGCATATGTGAGAAGTTTGCCACTGTTACTTAATGGAATGTTAATGGGCAAATTTGTATATGCACCAACAGTGGTGTCTACTGTAGAAACGTATCATCCGAGATGAGAAATTGTACACGAATATAGACATAAGCTGTACATAAACATAGACATAGCAATAGGCTTTACTCCATCGTACTAAAGCCGGAAATGTTTCCAACAACTTAAGTTGGCGGCATTCAAAATACCAATATAATTTTTATACCCTCCACCATAAGATGGGGGGTATACTAATTTCGTCATTCTGTTTGTAACTACTCGAAATATTCGTCTGAGACCCCATAAAGTATATATATTCTTGATCGTCGCGACATTTTATGTCGATCTAGCCATGTCCGTCCGTCCGTCCGTCTGTCTGTCGAAAGCACGCTAACTTCCGAAGGAGTAAAGCTAGCCGCTTGAAATTTTGCACAAATACTTCTTATTAGTGTAGGTCGGTTGGTATTGTAAATGGGCCATATCGGTCCATGTTTTGATATAGCTGCCATATAAACCGATCTTGGGTCTTGACTTCTTGAGCCTCTAGAGCCTCTAGAGTGCGCAATTCTTATCTGATTGGAATGAAATTTTGCACGACGTGTTTCGTTATTATATCCAACAATTGTGCCAAGTATGGTTCAAATCGGTCCATAACCTTATATAGCTGTCATATAAACCGATCTTGGGTCTTGACTTCTTGAGCCTCTAGAGGGCGCAATTCTTATCCAATTTAAATGAATTTTAGCACGTAGTATTTTGTTATGGTATCCAACAACTGTGCCAAATATGGTTCAAATCGGTTCATAACCTGATATAGCTGTCATATAAACAGATCTGGGGACTTGACTTCTTGAGCTTCTAGAGGGCGCAATTCCTATACGATTTGGCTGAAATTTCGCAAGATGTTTTTTATTGTTACTTTCAACAACTGTGTCAAATAAAGTACAAGTCGGTTCATAACCTGATGTAGCTGCCATATAAACCGATCTGGGATCTTGACTTCTTGTGCCTCTTGACGTCGCAATTATTATCCGATTTGCCTGAAATTTTGTACGACGGATTCTTTCATGACCATCAACATTCGTGTTTATTATGGTCTGAATCGGTCCATAGCCCGATACAGAACCCATATAAATCGATCTTTCTATTTTTCTTTTTGAGCTCACAAAGGGCGCAATTCTTATTCGAATTGCCTGACATTTTATACAGGTCTCCAGGTCTCGCTCTAATAGCAGAGCAAATCTTTTCTTATATCCTTTTTTTGCCTAAGAAGAGATGCCGGGAAAAGAACTCGACAAATGCGATCCATGGTGGAGGGTATATAAGATTCGGTCCGGCCGAACTTAGCACGCTTTTACTTGTTTATACTCATCACCAGAAGATGGGTGATGTCATGCGTAACACCTCGAAATATGATGGGCGACCCCATAAAGTGTTTATATTCTTAATAGTCTTGACATTCTAAGTCGACCTATCCAAGTCCGACCCACCGTCCGTCTGTGGAAATCACGATAGTAGTCGAACTAATGGGCCATTTGCAAATGGGTCATATCGGTTCAGATTTCGATATAGCTCCCATATAAAATGGTCTCTCGTCTTGACATCGAGGCCCCTAGAAACTGCAATTTCTATACGATTGGGCTGATATGCAAGTAGTGTTCTGTTACGACTTCTAATAATATTGCCAAGTATGGTCCAAATGGTTTTATAGTCTGATCTTATAGCAACCATATAAATAGAGTAAAACTATCTCCCGATTTGTCAACTTGAGCCCTGTAAGACGCAATTGCTATTGGCTGAAATTTTACACGTAGTGTTTTTTGTTACTTCCAACGAAAGTCCGAATCGGCTGACCTTCATTCATTGCTTGTTTTACTTTATTGCTCCAAAACTCTTAAGGCTTTTTTCTAATATTTTTTTTTTCTTTTGTTTTTTAGGTACGTCTTTACATTTATGGAATGTGGATATTTATTCTAAAACAACAATTAAAGATGGTAAATGTGAATGAGTTTTTTTGAGGATTTGTGAACACACTTGTCACTTTTTTTCACTTGGGAAAAGTGTAACCCAATGTACATATATAAATGTTTTGGAATCATGTAGTATTAAATTGTTTTTATTAGAAGCTTTAGGGATACTTTAAGCATATTTTTCATTGTCCTTTAAAGAGATTTTGCTCTACCTTGACATTTCGCTCAAATTAAATGCGTAATTACCTTGAAGCACAATTCTTACATTTCAACTACGGCCACGTCTTCTTTGCCATTATTTTTAGTGACTTCATTTCGGGTGCAATGATCGAAATAATTTCAAACATCTTTTTGCTTTTCTTTTTGTTTTAATGGGGAAAGAAATTTAATAGGTCTTTGAGGTAAAGCCGAAGCCGAAGAAAGTGGGTGGCGATGTAGTGAAAAGGAGTTCATATTTGAAGGCCTTTGCATGCAGTATCAGAATAGAAAAAAGTAAAAATCATAAAAGTAGGGCAGAGCCTTACTGATAGAGAACACCTTGTGCGAAATTTTGTAAAGATAGTACAAACTTGTGGATACTGCAGTATTAAAAGTATAAGAGTCATCAACTGGAGAATATCAGAAAAAAATTCTACTAATGTGATATCGCTCTGCGGCAAACCGTTTGGACTCGTTAATAAAAAAAGGCACCTTAACATGGAGCTTTTCATCTTAAACGGAATGTTCATGAGAAAATTCGAAATCTAATTCGGAAAGTACTTCAATCAAATTCTGTGATAGTAATTTTACGAAATTAGCTAGAAATGATAAAAGTTATACGAGAATGCAATGTTTTAAGATCTATTGAGAAAAGTGCATAAGCTGCAATATTCCAAATGGACAATAATATGAATTCTTAATTCTCAACAAATTTATTTTGATAGTATGCATTAGATTAGTTTTAAGTGGCAATCTGCAATCAGTCTCACTTTTTCATTTTAGTCCATTATGTTAACACAGAAAAAGAAGGAGAAAGGTGCCCTTTCAGTCAAACTGTTTAACCAGCCATATACATCTAAGAAACCTAATATCTTGTGAATGTTCACAACCGCTTATTCAGAAAGTCCTCAGCGCTGGAAAGGCATAAGGCAGATATTCTATATGTCCTATTCTTCGACGTTCTCACAGTTTCTTAACAAATTGTTACTGGCAGAGTCCAATCAATGACCTGTCACGACGTACATGTCACTCAACTCCTGTTGTAGACAGCCATTAGACCTTATCATGTTTTATTGTGGATGTGACGTTGGAGCATTTCCTTTGACACTGCCCTTTTTTGGCGGCTAACAGACTCCACAATACTAGACATAAACCTACTTATTGGCTTGGAGTGGAGAACAGTTAGGGATTTTGTGAGTGCCATGTTATTTCTGACGAAGATCTTTTCAAGGGTACTTTTCAAATGTTTAGAGCGCACAACAAGCCTGGCTTACTTAGGTGTATTTCCATGGTGTCATGGGGAGGATTAATATCCGCACCATCTTTTCAACCTAACCTATAGCCGAGTATATATATAGTGCGACACCTCTTTGGTGGGAAGTTTTTACATGGCACTGTACCTCACAAATTTTAGGAGGGAATAACCACCGCTGACAATTTTTTCGGATGTTCTTGTCAGGACTCGATCACGGGCGTTCAGCGTCTTACAGTTGCATGCTTTAGAATGAAAATGACCTTTGTTTCCCTCCATCCCACAGGTATACACGACATTCCTTAAATTTTCTGAAATGGTTGTGGTAACAAGATGATAAATGAGCCATAATTTGTTTTGGCTGTCTTAAAATATCCATTTGAAACTACATAGCTGTGAAATTTTTTGTTCGACAGCAGTATATTTCATAACATATGGATTGATTACTACAGGCTCCTCCTCCTCCAAGCAAAAAAGGCCCAAAGGTCAACACTAGTTTTTTGTTTACATGCAACATCAATTACTATTGCTACATAGTATACAATGGGATGTGTGTGTGTGTGTGTGTAGTACTTAACTTCATGCTTCACATACCCAAGTTGCAATTAGTGATATAAACGCTTATTTGCGCAAGTATAAAAGAAAACTTGTATGCGCTTTTACAATAACAATCATGAAGAACATCTACGAATCCCAATAATGCTGCTCCAATGGATTTTCTACCCTGAGTTGCCACCTGCCGCGACATTTTTACAATTTAATTAAAATAGTTTATAGGCCCTGACTGCAGCAAACCACCAACACATATGTATGCCGCAAACGCGTCATTGCGTGATGCATTCATTGACACAGAAGATGTTGTAATGTTGGAATGCCGCTTGAATGAAAGTTGTCCATGACATTGGCGCTAACGTTGCCGGATTCATATAACGACAAACAACGAATTGTCATCGTTGTGGTTTAAGTTGTAGTATCGGTTGTTATATGTGGTGCAATGTGGTTTTCAGGCAGATTCAGCCCGTGGGTCATAGGAAACGGATATGCGAACATTCGATGAGACAAATGTCTTCGAGTATGGCAATCGTGCTAAGCCAAGAGATGTATAATCTTCAAAAGTTCATGAAAAGAGAGAAAGAAAATAACTTGTGATTGGAGCAATAAAAAAGTACAAAATAATATCTACGAAAACAACTTCGGAATTTTAAGTAGAAATGTGCTATGTTCGCCCGGGCCGAATAGTGGGTACCCACCATCATGGATCTGCAAAAAGTTTACTTATTATAACTCAGTTTGTATTTGAAATATTTTGTAAAAATCAAATCGGGAATTGATTGCGGCTTTATATTGGGGTTTCGGTATTGAAGGGGGCCAGATAAAAATTGGGGCTTCTAGAGACTCAAGAAGTCAAATCCGGGAATCGGGCTATAACAATTTTTAGACCAATTCGAATTGTACTTGCCCAGCAAAAAATTTTTCCTGCCGTGGAAGCAATACGAAAATATTCAAGCATACTAATGCGCATTTTGAATTCTCAATAAGTATGCATGAAACAATAATATAATGTAAAGTAATATTCTTTAAAATTTTTACAGAAAAATATGGTTATAACATACTTTTGTGCAGTAATCTATTACATAGGGTATGCATGAAACATGGCTTCGAAGTATGGTAAAGACGAATTTGGTTTGCATCCATATTGCTTCTGATCAGCAGTTGTGTATGTTAATAAAGTTTTGAGCTCATTGAAGGAAGATCAAGTAAAACAATTCGTGCTTTACGAAAGCTGAAAAATTGGTGCGAAATTTAGCCGTGTGCTTTAGAGAAAGTCTAGTATCTTCAGATGAATTTGCGAACTCGGACAAAAAGGTTATCGCGCTGTTGTATTTTTATATTGTATTTTTCCTTATGTTGTTGTTGTTTTTTTAGCGCATTATTCTTAAAAGATTTTGGACTAAATTCAAATTTAAATACTTTTATATTATTTCATTTTTTTTTTTTTTTTTAATTAATAATTATAAAACGCCATCTGAGTCTGAGCTTTGTATGTTAATGACAATTTTTTTAAAGTACACACTGCAAATAAAAACAAAATAATAAAAAAAAATTATTTTCTGGGGAATTAGTCGCAGAAAACTGTGTTTTCATTGAAAACATTCCTTGCATGAAAAAGGCAATTTAAATTCGTGCTGCTTATGTTCCATTTTTGATGTTAAACAAGAAGCGCATTTTGGATCTTTAAACAATCGCATTTAAGTGGGACATCGCCCACAAAAATCATGTATGCCGGAAGCAACTGTGTATGCTGATGTCACGATAGTTTTAACTTACACTATTGCATCCAGGGGTGCAATATTTTCTGCGGGGTGGCATGGGTGTTTAAAGTCTGAAGAGAACTGCTTGTACCACATTTAAGGAAAATCGAATAAAAATTGAACCCTCTGGGGCTTAAGCCACCGTTGGAGGCTACCGTAGCGCAGAGGTTAGCATGTCCGCCAATGACGCTGAACTACTGTGTTAGAATCCTGGCGAGAATAGCAGAAAAAAATGTTCAGCTGTGGTAATCCCTTCCCCCATTGAGCTTAAACTTGAATAGGACTGCACTCATTGATATGTGAGAAGTTTGCCCCTGTTCCTTAATGGAAAGTTTATGGGCATATTTGCATTTTCAGAGACTCAAGGCATTAAGTCCTATCCGTATACATCATATTAGAGATCCCATACCAAATATCGATACTCCAATATTGGTCTGACCAAAGAAAATAATAATTTAGTCACATAGGGATCAGAAAATTCCTTCGCCCAACGTTTTATAAACCCAATAATCCCAATAATTTGATCATTATAATTCAATTTACCATCCACGAAAATGCAAAGATTAACGAAAGAATCGAAAAAGTTCAATTAAGTGTTACATAGACTAAATGTAGCATCGAAAGATCTTGATCTAGCAAAACGCAAATGTTTACTAGGGTGAAGACTTTAAAAAAAATATATATAAAAAAATATCCCTGTATCATATTTTAATCAGTTTTTATTTAAGATTAGATAAAATCTTACATAAAAGGTTATTCGTAAAAAATGGTTTAATAAATTCAAAAAAGTTTAGTTTAAAAGGTTTGTGCGTGACCTTTTTTAATATTTTAATAGAATTAGTGTTTAATAGACAAAACTTCTTCTCGACACTCTGTCTGCTAACTGTTCCTTTCCCAATGCATGTGTTTGTGTTGTTGTGACAGATATTTTTTTGACGCAACTTCAACTCAGAGGGAAAGTTCAGGAGTAAAAGCTGCATACAAAATTCCTTATTTTAGAAACAGAAGACATGTCAGAGGCATTCCCTACACCTTGTTATGTGAGAAGGCGTGCCTAAAAATATAGCACCTTCCCTTCTCATATCCAAAAATAGGGATTTAAGAACGCCATTTTTTTACGAAAACTTAATGTGCCTTCGCCGGGATTTTATTCACTGACCCTCTAAGCCGATGTGCTATTTACTGGGCTATCACACAACGAAACATGATGTCGTCAAAAGCCTAATATGTGTTTGAAATCGGCTTGATATTTGTTTACATCTTCTTTTGTTTACTTGTGCAAAGACATGATGAATTCTCAGCTAGGTAGTACACCTTATACAAGTAAAGAGTGATTTGTTAAGAGCTTGATAACTTTTTTTTTAAAAAAAACGCATAAAATGTGCAAAATCTCATCGGTTCTTTATTTGAAACGTTAGATTGGTCCATGACATTTACTTTTTGAAGATAAATTCATTTAAATGTTGACCGCGGCTGCATCTTAGGTGGTCCATTCGGAAAGTCCAATTTTGGGCAACTTTTTCGAGCATTTCGGCCGGAATAGCCCGAATTTCTTCGGAAATGTTGTCTTCCAAAGCTGGAATAGTTGCTGGCTTATTTCTGTAGACTTTAGACTTGACGTAGCCCCACAAAAAATAGTCTAAATGCGTCAAATCGCATGATCTTGGTGGCCAACTTACCGGTCCATTTCTTGAGATGAATTGTTCTCCGAAGTTTTCCCTCAAAATGGCCATAGAATCGCGAGCTGTGTGGCATGTAGCGCCATCTTGTTGAAACCACATGTCAACCAAGTTCAGTTCTTCCATTTTTGGCAACAAAAAGTTTGTTAGCATCGAACGATAGCGATCGCCATTCACCGTAACGTTGCGTCCAACAGCATCTTTGAAAAAATACGGTCCAATGATTCCACCAGCGTACAAACCACACCAAACAGTGCATTTTTCGGGATGCATGGGCAGTTCTTGAACGGCTTCTGGTTGCTCTTCACTCCAAATGCGGCAATTTTGCTTATTTACGTAGCCATTCAACCAGAAATGAGCCTCATCGCTGAACAAAATTTGTCGATAAAAAAGCGGATTTTCTGCCAACTTTTCTAGAGCCCATTCACTGAAAATTCGACGTTGTGGCAGATCGTTCGGCTTCAGTTCTTGCACGAGCTGTATTTTATACGGTTTTACACCAAGATCTTTGCGTAAAATCTTCCATGTGGTCGAATAACACAAACCCAATTGCTGCGAACGGCGACGAATCGACATTTCACGGTCTTCAGCAACACTCTCAGAAACAGACGCAATATTCTCTTCTGTACGCACTGTACGCATTCGTGTGGTTGGTTTAATGTCCAATAAAGTAAACTGAGTGCGAAACTTGGTCACAATCGCATTAATTGTTTGCTCACTTGGTCGATTATGTAGACCATAAATCGGACGTAAAGCGCGAAACACATTTCGAACCGAACACTGATTTTGGTAATAAAATTCAATGATTTGCAAGCGTTGCTCGTTAGTAAGTCTATTCATGATGAAATGTCAAAGCATACTCAGCATCTTTCTCTTTGACACCATGTCTGAAATCCCACGTGATCTGTCAAATACTAATGCATGAAAATCCTAACCTCAAAAAAATCACCCTTTAGAAGGTGCCCTTGAACGAAGTGGAAGGTTTCTAAATGAGGGTACTTCTAAGTTTCCTGCTGGGAATGTCTTCCATGGTATACACATGTTTCTGTGCATCTTTCGGAAGTTGTATCAATGGCCTCGAGCCCTAGATAACGGCAACGGCTCTCGTTGTCCCTCCGATTGTCCAGGTTCAAATCCCGCCCGGGCTCCGCCGAATTTTATTTTTCTTTTTTGCATGTTTTCGTTTGATTTTAAAGGCGCTAATTTTTCCTGCAAATCCCCTGAAAGGGGTCGGGATTGTATGAAATGGATGAAAATCCCCACTTACAACTCTCGATATTCCCATCGAATACGGTTCAGATCGAGCAATATATTGACATAGCCCTCATACAGACCAATCTCCCGATTTTAGGTCTAAGGATCACAAAAGCTGCATTTATTGCTTGAATTTGATAAGATTTGGCACAGTGAGTTCTCATAGGACCCGCGATATCTGTATCGAAAATAATCTTGATCGACCAATAATATTTTATGTCTTTCACTCATAAATTGCGTTTTCGTTATCTGATATTGCTGCAATTTAGTACGGTGAGTTGTATTAGACCCCTACACACCCTTGCCGAAATTGGTACTAATCGGATCTTTGGATATAAAAGGTGATTTTTAAGCTATTGTATTTTTGACAACACTGGTCTAAACAGCTCACGCACGTTTCGTGTGTTTCTTCAGCGTGAAATATCTTCAGCTTGGTCTACAATTTAACCATGAATTGTCTTACAAACGAACATTTTTGCCTCATAGGTACATAAATAAACAAAATTTCCAATTTCTGAGTGAAGATCAGTCAGAAGCATTGCAAGAGCTACCAATGCATCCCAAAAAGTCACGGTTTGGTGCGGTTTAAGGGCTGGTGGCATCACTGTGATGCGAATCGTAACGTAACTGTGAATGGTGAGCGTCATCGTGGGATGATGTCTAACTTGTTTGCCCAAAATGCAAGAGCTTGACTTGCATGACATGTGGTTTCCACAAGACGGTGCCACATGCCACACAGTATGTGTAACAATGGACTTATTGGAGGCGAGTTCGGTCAACATTTTATTTCACGTTCGGGACCGGTCAATTGCCCACCTGGGACTTTGTTGATGCGCTTGTCTATACAGACAAGCCCGCTTCAGTTGGCGCATTGGAAGACAACATTGAAGCATTTGTTCGTGAGATACGGGCCGAAATGTTGGAAAGAGTAAAATTGGACTAAGCGGATGGATCATTTGAGGCGCAATCACGTTCAATATTTGCTTGAAATAATCTTGAAAACGCCGAAGCGCAGAGGTTTGCATGTCCGCCTATGACGCTGAACGCTTGGGCTCGAATCTTGGCGAGACCATCAGAAAAATTTTTCAGCGGTGACTTTCGCCTCCTAATTGGACTAAGCGGATGGATCATTTGAGGCGCAATCACGTTCAATATTTGCTTGAAATAATCTTGAAAACGCCGAAGCGCAGAGGTTTGCATGTCCGCCTATGACGCTGAACGCTTTGGCTCGAATCTTGGCGAGACCATCAGAAAAATTTTTCAGCGGTGACTTTCGCCTCCTAATACTGACAACATTTGTGAGGTACTTCTCTCCAAAGAGCTGTCGAACTGTGGCACGCCGTTCGAACTCGGCTATAAAAAGGAGGCCTCTTATCATTGAGCTTAAACTTGAATCGGACAGAACTCACTGATATGTGAGAAGTTTGCCCCTGTTCCTTAGTGAAATGTTCATGGGCAAAATTTGCATTTGCAATTATCGAGCATTAAATTATATGAACCGTACTATCGATTCAAATAAAGATTTCATGAATTTTTCTGAAATAAATAGGTTTTTTCACGAAAAAAGTTTCTATGGCTCTTAAAAAATCATCCTATAGCTGTCATTTACATTGATCTCCCGATTTACGGTCTTTCGCCCATAAATGGCTTTTACAGGATTTCACTGAATTTTGGAGCAGCGAAGTGCATTAGACCCTCGATGTCCTAGATTGGACTATATTTTGAAGAAGGTGCTACGTGTTCATAAATGGTACACCGGTTTTCCCGAAATATGGTTAATATATATATACCTGAGCCAGTGGGTATCCAAAGTACGTCCCGGCCGAAATCAAAAACTTTTTACTTGTTTTTAATTAATATAGGAAATGCTTTTGTAGTAAAGAGCATATATTCCCCTCAATACATAGTTAATGAGTATACTTTAACACCATTAGCGTTCATTCGTTCAATGCAATATGTAATATCATCAACATCAGTTGTCACAAGATTTTTGCAACATATTGCACTTTATTTCCCAACCAAGACTAATAATTTATGGCCCTCAGGAAAAATAAATCATTTATATTCAGAGAAAAAACGCCCATCAACTTTTTTCTCACCATATAACATAAATTAAATAGCTTCGATAAAAAACACACGTCCACATAATAAATTGTAACCAAATTTAAAAATTAATAATAATAAAAAAAAAAATTATAAAATCCATAAAAAAAAATTGCTAAAACAATTATCTCACCAGAAAAGGCAGAACAAATTGTGCTAAAACAATTTACCCCAAATCCTCTACAAAACTTTTTTGAACAATACCACTGAACTCGTGAAAGTAAAAAACAAAAACGAAAATCTCATTCATTTCAATATTGATCCTTCAATTTAAATGTTCAATGCGGCGCCTCCACCATAAGCGTATTAGGTTCCCCTTTTTTACACTGCAAAGTCTCTGCAACTCAATCAGGCTAAAATATATGCGGCCATCAAATCTAGCGAAATCAGCAGTATGAATGGCTAAGCAAAAAAAAAAAAAAAAAGAAAAAAAAAAAGCTAACAAATGGGCCACTTTTGTTTTTAACAATCAAAGCACGAAATCAGTTTACTACAAATTTACTATTAAAGCCAGGATATCACCACCGCCCATCATCATCATCAGCTTAGGTCCAAATGCGAACAAAAACTGAACAAAATGTATTCTATATGTATTTGTTTAATACATCGCATATACATATCTATAATAACGTACTTTGCTCAATTTGTGCAATTTTCCCTAGTCGAATTTATAAAACTGGAAACATTCAACCATTTAACCATGTGTCCTTCCTCCGACTCATCGACCGTATCGACTTTGCAGCCAGCTACCAAGTCATGTACGAAACTCCTTTAAAACGCGCAAACACCACCAGCCAAACAAAGCAGAAAGATGAGTAGGACGGACAGCAAATTTTAATGACGTTTTGCCTATTAAAACGAGACCTGTATCACAATAAGCTAGCATAGCATAGTGTAGCCACACAGCCAAAGTACAAATTACAATTCAATAGAGGAGCAGCGCAGCCCATTCCATTCCAGCCCGGCTGAAAGTGTGGTTAGATAGGAGGTGGTGACTTAATCGACCACTAAGAACCACTTTGGGAAATAAGGAAGAAAATAAGCACCTAATTAATTGGAATTAATTGTGATAATACATCGTTGTTGTTGTTTAAGAACATTTCCATTTGATCCTTAATAATATCCTGACAAATAATTAAATAATATCATGTATATTGAGTTGTTGGTACTGAGTTGGAAATTATTGGTGTCAGTGGATTAATGATAATTACCAAGAACTGGCACAATCCGCATCGTTTTGGTGCCGTACCGTAACGGAGTAAGGGGCAATGAAAGAGCAGACAATTTGGCGGTGAAGGCCAGACGACTGCCATCAATAAACTTGGTTAACCCGAAGCTTTTCGGGTCAACGCAGTCCGAGTTTAGGGCGTGGGCGACTACCGCCCGAATGTAACACTGTGGAACAGCAAAACAGTCGGTAGGATGGCGAAAATCCTATGCAGTGACCCGGGTCGTGAGAGGACGAGGCTATTGCTGAAAGGATAGCTTTTGGTATCATTACGGGACACATAGGACTACGAGCACACTTATGCAAAATCGTTGCGACAAGTGATAGCATAGTGTAGGGCATGTGGGGAAGATGATGAGACGTCTAACAGATACCTGTACTTAGGTAGGACACAATACCAAACATGAACCAACTTAGGGGAGCGGAATGGAAAAATATTAAAGATTTTGTAAGTAGCAAGGAATTCCTAACTTAAAATAATTTTTTTTAGAGCGCACAATAAACCTAAGGTGTATGTCCATAGTAGCATGAGGCGGATTAATATCCGCACCCTCTTTTCAACCCAACCTAACCAAGAACTTAATTTGGATAGAAAGTAGTAATTAACTTTTTTTTAAAAGCTCATTGCAAAACAAACCTATATAAAATTATTGAGAAGATTTTAATTTTTGGAAGGAAGCTGAAAATGATTACAGCCAGAATAAATGTATAAGGTTTCCAAAACTCATGACCGTCACTCTCTATCTGTATGTTTATGAGACGTATATCTAAGATTGTCCTCAGTGCCTTTGTGGGCGTTACCATCATCGCCCCACCTATACCGAGACAACATGTTCACTGAACCTGTTGTATTCTTGCCATTTCCGTTATTATAACATCGTCTCTACCGCTAAGAAGTATTTTAACAGACTGGTTCAAATTCCTCCTCCGCCAGAATATGTAATAGTTTACTTAGGAGTGGCAATAACATAAAAAGTTAGGCGAGTTACAAATCAAAAAATGTCAAAAAGTAAATTTTTGGCATTTTTTCGTAGAAAAAGGCAATTTCATGGATTCGTCCTTTACTGAAAACGTGGCCCAGCGCTATCAATTTTGCTTATTGAAATGTATAGACTTAATACAGATGCGTTTCAAGTGTAATTTTTATAAATTGTGTTAACTTTAATATGAGATTTTTTAAGTACAATACTGGTATTTTCTACAAAAAAAAAAAAAAAAAAAAAAGACTGGGAAAACCCTTCGAGTTCTCAAAACGCAAAGCTGAGACCCCCAAATTTATAACATCTTTTCATTGCCCAAGTAATAACTAAACTAATTGAGGCCTCTACGGACATTTTACTAAAAAATGCCAATTTTGCAAACATCTCTCCCCAGTCTGGGGATTTTGGGTATTTTTCATCAAGAAATATGGCCAAAATTTGTACTCATTTTTTGAAAATGATATCCATCTACTAATTTGTGAAAAATTAGAACGATATCTTCTGTAGTTTTTGTTTTATAATATTTTCAATTTGAATTTTATTTTTCACACAAGTGCCTTATCACAAATGCCTTTTAAATTGAACAGTAACAATGAGTGACAATATCACAACACATTTCGTGTTGATCAGATAAAAATTTCCCTATTATTAAAGTCGTACATGGATAAATACTTCAACAATAGGGACATTTTTCATCAGATCTACAGGAAATGTCTTGTGATATTGTCACTCACTGTCACTGTTGGATTTAAAAGGCATTTGTTTAGATGTAAATATTACTCCTATATATACGTTATTTCTCACAGATTTCTTGTGATCTATGGTGTATGTTATCCAAAAGTCGGCTTCGACCGGCTTAAGTCTACATTTACATCTCGTGATGTAAATGTAGACTTAAATCGTGAGATTTAATACAGCCCATGCATAATTCCAAAAATTTTTCTTCGAGTGTTTGATACTGTGCGATTGTACTGTAATCATAGCCATACATTTAAGATCATCACGATAGAATATATAAATGTGTTAGTATGTTTACAATGCATACAAATGCAAACGTTTGCCCATTCAAAAATATGCGAATCCATGTACGCGTATGTGCCAATAGAAATTGAATTCGGTATAGTAAAACTACAAACTACCATACAAAATGGTGGTACGTCGTCTCCATCCCAATATACCACATATCTGCCCAACTTTATATATATCTCCTCATGTATCTTATTCATTTCTCAGTCATATGATTGCCCGCCTGCTCCTGTTCATCCTGTCATCGTGCATTGCTGTTGGGTTTGTTGCTGGTTTATATGAACATAATAACTTTCATAACCATATCATTCGCTGAAAATTGTCGCTGTTAGTTGTTCAACGAAGGAATAAAGGAGAATGCGAGCTTCGCGTCATCTCCTCCCTTGGAACTTGAATTAAGTCCATATACACACTTGCACGCATATCTTTTCAACGTTATGACTGTGCCGAAGGAGACTTTTTTTGTGAGTTGTTGGAATAGCATTGAGGTTATATTGCTGCCGCCTCTTTCCGATTTGCCAACGCTGCATTGCTTAACTCGGTATGGTGCTAAATAAAATTTTAACTCCATTCATTCATCCATTTTCACAGCCGTTCAACTTATTTTTTCCGTTTGATACTTTTCACGTAGAGTTTAGAACGTGAACTCATAAAATAAACCACATTTTCTGGTTGCAGTTGCAGTTGTGCCAGGATATTCAGTTACACACATACTTACACATACCCAAGTGCTCATGTGCTTGAGAATTCATATGTGTGTTAGTAGCCATACAAATCTAAGGTTCTGTTTTCATATTTATTCACTTTTTGGTTTTAAACGCAGTTTCAATATGGAACCATATTTTGTATTACCATTTTGATGGTTCATTGCAAATAAAGACGATATAAAAACTTCTAGAAGTGGAAAACATACACTAAAACGCTTTTATTCGTTTGTTAAATTCAATGTTCATAACACTTAATTAATAAATTCCTATTTCGTCCCATTCAAAGTAGGTTATGTTCGCCTTAGTAAGAGTTGTCGTTTATTTTCTAAACAGATTCACTAAGGCTAGATAAGTGCATTGTGATACCACAGTAGCGGCAGACAAGCCCTTTTGTGGGAATCGAACCCACGATCCCTGCACTTGTAGTGCGAGGTAGATTATTCCAAAGACGTATGTTGCTAATATAAAATTGTCGTTCAGACATAAGACTCCGTCTTCTAAAAGGTATTGACTTTCTTTCTCTATCAGATTGAGCAAATCACAGTCTCTCACACAAATATCTGGGTTTCTTTTCCACAATATTTTTATGTAAAAATATTAATGATTTGGTATGTAGCACATTGTTGAAACTAAATCCAAATAGAGCATCTACATATTGTGAAACATGCTGACTCATTTCTAAACCATACACATAACGGACTATGCTGTTAAAAGCTACATTAAATTTTCGGAGGCTCGAAGAATCACAATTCGAAAAAAGTTCACAACCATATATCAAACCTGGAACTAGGAATGTTTTCGCCAGAAGAATTCGGATATTTATGGGTGTAAAAGAGTGTGTGATCCATAAAGCACGAAGCTTTGCATAAGTCTGCCCGGCTGCAATGTTAGCATGATCGGACCAGCTCAAAGAACTGTTAAAAACCACGCCTAAATTCTTCGCACTAGATACAATATCGATCCTCTGACCATTAACGTAAATATCCGGTTGTCGCATGTTGAAATTCTTGTTTTTGTGAACAACCAAACATTTGGATTACTTGGATTTAACAACAAAACATCTGCAGTCGCCCAGTCATAAACGCGATGTAGGTCCGTGGTAAGTTTACTTATGCAATCGTCTACATTGTCCTCAAAGCCGCTTTAAAAAATCTGCACGTCATCAGCATACATCATAATCTGACCGTGTGTTAGTTGACGAGGCAAGTCGTTCGCATATAATGTAAAGAGAAGTGGACCTATAATCGAGCTTTGGGGAACCCCCTTAGGTACGAACAAGGGGTTAGATAATATATTCCCTGCGCATACAGACTGCCGTCTATCGCTCAGATACGACATAATCAGACTCGTTGCCGTTTATGTGAAGTTAAAAAAATTCCATAGTTTCATGCACAAATTCAGGTGATCAACCGTGTCGAAAGCTTTGAAGTTATCCAAAAGAACCAGAAAGCCAATTTTGTTCTCATCAATGTCATTTCTGATCGATTCAGCCACTTCAACCAATGCAGTAATGCAACTATGATCAGAACGGAAGCCGGACTGTCTTTCTGACAACAGGGACTCTTGGTGAAGATATACCGTCAGGAAGATAGCAATAAATTGATATCGGCCGATAATCAATGTTGCATTTGGGAATGGGGATAATCTTTGCATGCTTCCAAATAATAGGATACACATTGGAGCACAATCTGGAGCTTTGTCATTCAACAGCCCAATACGGCCACTAATCGATGTTTCAATATTCTGGCGACAAACATAAGAGTAACATAAACAAGTAAAAAGGCGTTAAGTTCGGCCGGGCCGAACTTTGGATACCCACCACCTCGGGTATATATGTAAACCAACTTTCATCAAAATTCGGTGAAAATTTCATACCTTATACTCATATACCTCATACCGATCTGAACTATATACGACATGGATGTCGAAAAGCCTAACATAAGTCACTGTGTCAAATTTCAGTGAAATCAGATTATAAATGCGCCTTTTATGGGGCCAAGACTTTAGATCGAGATATCGGTCTACATGGCAGCTATATCCAAATCTGGACCGATTTGGGCCAAGTTGCATAAACATGTCGAAGAGCCAAACACAAAGCACTGTCCCAAATTTCGGCGAAATCGGACAATAAATGCCTTTTTTATGGGCCCTAAACCTTAAATCCAGAGATCGGTCTATATGGCAGCTATATTCAAATCTGGACCGATCTGGGCAAAATTGAAGAAGGACGTCGAAGAGCATAACCAAACTCAATGTCTCAAATTTCAGCGACAAACCTAAAACCTAGATATCGGTCTATATGGCAGCTATATCCAAATCTGGACTGATCTGTGCGATATTGCAGAAGTATGTCAAGGGGCTTAACTTAACTCACTGTTCCAAATTTCGGCGACATCGGACAATAAATGAGCATTTTATGGGCCCAAAACCATAAATCAAGAAATCGGTCTATATGGCAGCTATATCCAAATCTGAACCAAATTGAAGAAACATGTCAAAGGGCCTAAGACAACTCACTGTCCCCAATTTCAGTAAAATCGGATAATGAATGTGGCTTTTATTGGCCTTACACCATAAATCGGAGGATCGATCTATATGGCAGCTATATCCAAATCTGGACCGATCTGAGCCAAATTAACGAAGGATGTCGAAGGGCCTAACGCAACTCACTGTCCCGAATTTCAGCAAAATCGGGTAATAAATGTGGCATTTATGGGTCTAAGACCCTAAATTGGAGGATCGGTCTATATGGCAGCTATATCCAAATCTGGACCGATCTGGGCCAAATTGACGGAGGATGTCGAAGGGCCTAACACAACTCACTGTCCCAAATATCAGCAAAATCGAATAATAAATGTCTCTTATGGGCCTAGACCCTAATTCGGAGGATCGTTCTATATGGCAGTTATATCCAAATCTGGCGCGATTTGCGATTTGACGAAGGATATCGAGGGGCCTAACATAACTCACTGTCCCAAATTTCAGCAAAATCGGAAAAAAAATGTGGCTTTTATGGGCCTAAGACCCTAAATCGGCGTATCGGTCTATATGGGGGCTATATCAAGATATAGCCCATCTTTAACTTAACCTGCTTATGGACAAAAAAAGAATCTGTGCAAAATTTCAGCTCAGTATCTCTATTCTTAAAGACCGTAGCGTGATTTCAACAGACAGACGGACAGACGGACGGACATGTCTAGATCGTCTTAGATTTTTACGCTGATCAAGAATATATATACTTTATAGGGTCGGAAATGGATATTTCGATGTGTTGCAAACGGAATGACAAAATAAATATACCCCCATCCGTCGGTGGTGGGTATAAAAAAATTACACTTAAAGAAGAAAACCTGCTGACTAATTGCTTGTAATAAAAACCTTATCTACCCAAACCCATTCCCAATTTAGGATGTTTTGGAATTTTTATACCCTCCACCATAAGATGGGGGGTATACTAATTTCGTCATTCTGATTGTAACTACTCGAAATATTCGTCTGAGACCATATAAAGTATATATATTCTTGATCGTCGTGAAATTTTATGTCGATCTAGCCATGTCCGTCCGTCTGTCCGTCCGTCTGTCCGTCCGTCCGTCCGTCCGTCTGTCTGTCGAAAGCACGCATACTTCCGAAGGAGTAAAGCTAGCCGCTTGAAATTTTGCACAAATACTTCTTATTAGTGTAGGTCGGTTGGTATTGTAAATGAGCCATATCGGTCCATGTTTTGATATAGCTGCCATATAAACCGATCTTGGGTCTTGACTTCTTGAGCCTCTAGAGTGCGCATTTCTTATCCGATTTGGATGAAATTTTGCACGACGTATTTTGTTATGATATCCAACAACTGTGCCAAGTAGGCGCAATTCCTATCCGATTTGAATGAAATTTTGCACGACGTGTTTTTTTATGACATCCAACTACTGTGCCAAGTATGGTTCAAATTGGTTTATAACCTGATATAGCTGTCTTATAAACCGATCTTAGGTCTTGACTTCTTGAGCCTCTAGCGTGCGCAATTCTTATCCGATTTGAATGAAATTTTGCACGACGGGTTTTGTTACGATATCCAACAACTGTGTCAAGTATGGTTCAAATCGGTCCATAACCTCTAGAGCCTCTAGAGGGCGCAATTCCTATCCGATTTGAATGAATTTTGACACGTAGTATTTTGTTATGATATCCAACAACTGTGCCAAATATGGTTTAAATCGGTTCATAACCTGATATAGCTGTCATATAAACAGATATGGGGACTTGACTTCTTGAGCTTCTAGAGGGCGCAATTCCTATCCGATTTGGCTGAAATTTTGTACGACGGATTCTCTCATGACCATCAACATACGTGTTTATTATGGTCTGAATCGGTCCATAGCCCGATACAGCTCCCATATAAATCGATCTCTCTATTTTGCTTTTTGAGCTCACAAAGAGCGCAATTCTTATTCGAATTGGCTGACATTTTACACAGGTCTCCAACATATAATTTAATTGTGATCCAAACCGGACCATATCTTGATATCGCTCTAATAGCAGAGCAAATCTTTTCTTATATCCTTTTTTTGCCTAAGAAGAGATGCCGGGAAGAGAACTCGACAAATGCGATCTATGGTGGAGGGTATATAAGATTCGGCCCGGCCGAACTTAGCACGCTTTTACTTTTTTTTTTTTTTTAATATTATGAGAATTTGAATTTTCCATTTTCACCACAGTTATACATACACAACGAAATTTTTGTTCCCAAAATTGTTCTATTGAAAAAACTTTTCTATGGGAAATACTTTTCATTAAGTAAATATTATTGTTAAATAAATTTTTTATTAAATAATTAAATTAAAATTATTAAATACCATGCATTTATTGTGTGTATAAAAATGCAAAAAAATATATATAGGGATTCTTTAAAACAAATTGAAAAAATCGAAAATTTTAACAATTAATTTTTTTTTTTCATTTTGTTATTGGTTTTACGTCCAGCATAGACTAATGGGTTATGTTTCTATTTTTTTTGAATAGAAAAACACAACAATGAAAACACTTTAAAAAGTCAAGGCAAAATGTAGTGTGCAAAATACATTGGACAGGCAACATTGATCGCGATGTTGGGCTTTCCAGGGGCCTCATCAGACAGTTTATCTCATTGCCTTTAGAGAGGAATGCTTTTACTATTGCACTGCTCACTAATTAGTGAGTGGAAGTTGTGGAAGCTTGTAACGTTTTAAAAGCAAAACAGTCTGATGAGGCCCCTGGTAAGGCCGAAAACGGAACCACTGTAGCCTGCCCAAAGCATTTTCCTTGACTTTTAAAAGGGTTTTTATTGATTTGCTTTGACGCAAATCCAATAAAAAAATTAAATAATTGTGTGACTAGATAAAAGAAGAGCAGGAACAATTACTTAATGTGTTATTGTGCCTTAGTCCACGGTCAAAGCTTACGGAACTTATTTCCTATTTTGGAGCTCGGTGGTCCCGTATCAACTACTACGAGACAAAAAAGAAAATGGAAAATTGAAAACAAGAAACACATTTTTGGTTGTTGTTGTTCTAGTAGTGTGCTATACACTATGCCATAGCCCTTGCCGATGAAAGTCTCCATCGGGCGCAATCGGGTCGTGTTTAAAAATCGGGCTTTCCGGGTAGTTAAATTTTCAACTAGTAAAATATAAGTTCGGTCGGGCCGAACTTTGGATACCCACTACCTCGGGTATATATGTAAACCACCTTTCGTCAAAATCCGGTGAAAAATGCATACCTTATTCCCCATTGCAGCTATATCGAAATTTGTTCCAATTTGGACCAAATACTAATAAGTACTAGTCATTGTACAATTTTGTATAACAAAATATTGATCCTTTTAGTAGCTATATCTAAAAATAAACTGATTTGACCTTTTATGGCCCCAAAACCTTAAATCGAAAAATCGGTCTATAAGGCAGCTACATCCAGATCTGGACCGATCTAAGCCATATTGAAGAAGAAAGTCGAAGGGCCCAACACTACTCACTGTACGAAATTTTAGCGACATCAGACAATAAATGCGCCTTTTATTTGCCCAAAACCTTCAATCAAGAGATCAGTCTATATGGCAGCTATATTCAAATCTGGACCGATCTGGATCACATTGAAGAAGGATGTCGAAGATCCTAACAAAACCCACAGTTCCAAATATGGACCGATCTGGACCAAATTGGACTGGGATGTCGAAGGGCCTAACACAACTCACTGTCCCAAATTTTGGCAAATCGGACAATAAGTGCGCCTTTTATGAGAGCAAGACTTAAAACTGAGAAATCTGTCTATATGGCAGCAATATCCAAATCTGAACTGATCTGGGCCAAATTTAATAATGATATCGAGTGACCTAACACAACTCATTGTCCCAAATTTCAGCAAAATCGGATAATAAATGTGGCTTTTATGGCCTTAGACCCTAAATCGGAGGATCGGTCTTTGTGACAGCTATATCCAAATCTGAAACGATCTGGCCCAAATTAAAAGAGGATGTTGAACGGCCTAACACAACTCACCGCCCCAAGTTTCAGCAAAATCGGACAATAAATGTGCCTTTAATGGGCCTTTGACCCTAAATCGGCGGATCGGTCTATATGGGGGCTATATCAAGATATAGTCCGATATAGCCCATCTTCGATCTTAACTTGTTTATGGACAAAAACAAAATCTGTGCTCAATATCTCTACATTTAAAGACTGTAGCGTGATTTCAACAGATAGACGGACGGACACGGCTAGATCGTCTTAGATTTTTACGCTGATCAAGAATATATATACTTTATAGGGTCGGAAATGGATATTTCGATTTGTTGCAAACCGAATGAGAAAATGGATATACCCCATCCTTCGGTGGTGGGTATAAAAAATTCATTTTATTGCTACTATAATTCGTTTCTAAGATGTTCTATATTTAATTATTTTTACCAACCATATTTATTAATAATTAAATATTCTAAATTAAATTGTATTTCAAGAAATTTTTTACTTAAATTTTTTTAATGAAAAATTTTATAAAAATATTGCCTTAAAGAAACTTTTCATAATATTTGGTGTAAAAAAATCCCCAAACTTTTATCGTTAAAAAAATGTTCAATCCAATTTAGTATTTAGAGAAACATTCGTTACAATTTGGGTTTAAATGAAAATTGCATTTAATTTTGTATTAAGAAAACATTGCATTGAAATTTTTTCTTTAGATTTTTTTTTTTAAATTTTGATTTTAGAATAATTTGTTTAATATTTTTCCTTTAGAAAAAATTGTATTGCTATTTTTTTTTTTTTTTTTTTGGATTATTTTATTATTAAAATGCCTTTGAGAAAAGGTCATTGACATTGATTTTGAAAAAAATCTTTGCATTTTGGTCTTTAAATAATTGGATTGCCTTTAGAAAATATTGAAATTTTTGTCTGCAAATAAAAATTTAATGAAATTTTTTCGAATGAATTTTTATGAAATTTAGTAGAAATTTTATAAGTAGTCTTTAGAAAAATTTCGATGAAATTTTGTATTTATAGAACATTTGTTTTAAATTTTGTTTTAGAAAAAAATATTTCGGGTAGGCTGGCCCGGAGAAAGTTTTGTTTTAGAGAATACAAATTTCATAATGGCAATAGAAAAATTTTTTTGATTAGCATTGTCAAAAATTTCGTCTCAAAAGAGAAACAAACAAAAAATTGTGAAATAAAATGATCTACGTCTTAACAGGCAAAAAACTTGAAAGCAAATATTCGGAAGAGCCCGGGCGGGATTGCAACCTAGACACACGGAACAACAGAAGTGCCATTGCCGTTGTCTAGTGTTCGAAGCCATCAATACAACTTCTAGAAGATGTACAATCCACATGTGTAAGCCATGGAAAATAAGTCTAACACTACAAAACCACATGCGATGGAAGAGAACAAATAGTGTGAAAGGTGTCAAACCTGTGCTAGTGTCGTGCTTACATAGTAGACACATTTTCGCGGTATATTCGATATATGGACCTGGAAGCCTCCACACCTGAAGTGTGTTCGTGTACTCAAAAATTTGTGCAAATTTGCACAAATTATTACAGAAAGTCGTTCGCGTACTTTATCTGCCAGCAGAAGGGAGTGGGAGCAAGCAATATTTTGAGAGTTTGGTAATTGAGATTTTGCAAATTTCTACTGGAGGATTTTTCCCATCAGAAATTTGCAGCATTGAAAAGCTGTTTTATGAAAACCAGCTGTTTTATGAAAACCAGCTGTTTAATTCAAATAAATAGCAAAAGAGAGTAAAATAAAAAAGTGAAGAAATGACTGTGCTTACTCCTCTAAAAATTTGTACTGGCGTCCCGTAGTGGTTGGTCTGTTGTGATCTCTGGCTTTCTTTTTCCATTTCCAAAAATCTACGATCATTGAGCTCGTCTCGGAAGAGAATCAAACGAAAAATTATGAAATTAAATGATCTTTGCCATAACAGGTAAAAAAGGTGTAACTACAAATTTTGTTCAAATTGTGTCTTTAAAAAATTTTATTCCGAGGGAGTCTTGGTAAAATTTTGCCTTAAGATAAGTTTTCAATTAAATTTGTCTTTAAAGAATTTTTCAATGAAATTTTGTCTGTAGAGAAATTTTCTTTGAAATTCTGTGTGTAGAAAAAACTTCATTGACATTTTGTGTGTATAAAAAATTTCATTGAAATTTTGTGTGTAGAAAAAATATAATTTCTATTTTGGCTTAAGAAAAAAAATTACAACAATTTTATTTTTAACACAAATATATAAGGGAGAAAGTGGCACAGGGGAGCCTTTTATCGCCAATCCTATGGGTGAGCACCATGAATTACCTACTACGGAGCCTGACTGAGCAGGGATTTAAGCCCACAGACGATGTTGTAATACTTCTAAGGGGTAGGAATCCAACTCAGTTGCGCAGAAAGTGTCTTGCAGATGGTATAGGACTGCAATAAACCTAGGGCTCTGAATGTAAACCCAGAAAAATTGAAATCTGACTATTTACGAAGGTGGGCCAATTTGATGCGCCACGTTTCCTCAGCCTTCTCGGTGCGAAATACCATTGCTTATTATTCGCGGCGACTGCAGAAACAATGGATGAAGGGGAAGAGGATTCCGACCGCGTATCTGAGATAACATTTACCATCAAGTACGAGGCTCTGTTGACTTGCATCGATGGAATTCAGGTATTGCCATCTGGAAGCTTATGCTTTCTTAGCATCGTGCTCAATCATAGCGTCTTCCTTTCATTAGCCGCTTCAGTTGTAGGAGCAAAAAAGTTACAGGGTGCCAGGTCTGGACAATATAGCATTAATGTGTTGTTGTTGGCCAAAAACCCTTATTTTATGTGCAAAAATCAATTTTTTGTTTTTCCACAAATCCAGTCGTTTCTGGCAGAATGCTTCGCGCCAATCGGGTCTCGAAAATGGAGGCAAAAAAGTCGCGTTTCATGCCTCGATATCGTACACCGTTGAAAGTAACGTTTCTTCCATCGTCTTCAAAGAGAAATGGAATGCTACTAGCGCTTAAACCACATCGAGCTGTCGTTTTTTCGGGATGCATTGGCAACTCTTGTATGGCACGTGGTTTATCCCAGATGCGACAATTTTGTTTGCATCTATTTAATCAGAAATGAGTCTTATCGCTTAACACAATTTGTTGCCATTTGGACATTTGTTACTCCCAACCCGTTATATATGAAAGTTTTAACCGATTTGGATGAAATTTTGCCCATCAATTTCTCTGATGACTTTTTTTTCATTAAACTTATTTTAGCAAATTCGTTATAAAAAATTAATTTCAAATTCAAAAAAAAAATTTTAGAGTGGTTTTTACCATTTTATACCCTCCACCATAAGATGGGGGGTATACTAATTTCGTCATTCTGATTGTAACTACTCGAAATATTCGTCTGTGACCCCATAAAGTATATATATTCTTGATCGTCGTGAAATTTTATGTCGATCTAGCCATGTCGGTCCGTCTGTCCGTCTGTCCGTCCGTCCGTCTGTCTGTCGAAAGCACGCTAACTCCAAAGGAGTAAAGTTAGCCGCTTGAAATTTTGCACAAATACTTCTTATTAGTGTAGGTCGGTTGGTATTGTAAATGGGCCATATCGGTCCATGTTTTGATATAGCTGCCATATAAACCGATCTTGGGTCTGGACTTCTTGAGCCACTAGAGTGCGCAATTCTTATCCGATTGGGATGAAATTTTGCACGACGTGTTTTGTTATGATATCCAACAACTGTGCTTAGTATGGTTCAAATCGGTTTATAACCTGATATAGCTGCCAAATAAACCGATCTTGGGTCTTGACTTCTTGAGCCTCTAGAGTGCGCAATTCTTATCCGATTGGAATGAAATTTTGCACGACGTGTTTTGTTATGACATCCAAAAACCGTGCCAAGTATGGTTCAAATCGGTCTATAACCTGATATAGCTACCATATAAACCAATCTTGGGTCTTGACTTCTTGAGCCTCTAGAGTGCGCAATTTTTATCCGATTGGGATGAAATTTTGCACGACGTGTTTTGTTACGATATCCAACAACTGTGCCAAGTATGGTTCAAATCGGTCCATATCCTGATATAGTTGCCATACACACCGATCTGGGGTTTTGACTTCTTGAGCCTCTAGAGTGCGCAATTCTTATCGGATTGGAATAAAATTTTACACCACGTGTTTTGTTACGATATCCAACAACTGTGCCAAGTATGGTTCAAATCGGTCCATAACCTTATATAGCTGTCATATAAACCGATCTTGGGTCTTGACTTCTTGAGCCTCTTGAGGGTGCAATTCTTATCCAATTTGAATGAATTTTGGCACGTAGTATTTTGTTATGATATCCAACAACTGTGCCAAATATGGTTCAAATCGGTTCATAACCTGATATAGCTCCCATGTAAACCGATCTGGGATCTTGACTTCTTGAGGCTCTAGAGGCTCTAGAGGTCGCAATTATTATCCGATTTGCCTGAAATTTTGTACGACGGATTCTCTCATGGCCACTAACATACGTGTTTATTATGGTCTGAATCGGTATATAGCCCGATACAGCTCCCATATAAATCTATCTCTCTATTTTACTTCTTGAGCCCACAAAGGGCGCAATTCTTATTCGAATTGGCTGACATTTTACACAGGTCTCCAACATATAATTTAATTGTGGTCCAAACCGGACCATATCTTGATATCGCTCTAATAGTAGAGCAAATCTTTTCTTATATCCTTTTTTTGCCTAAGAAGAGATGCCGGGAAAAGAACTCGACAAATGCGATCCATGGTGGAGGGTATATAAGATTCGGCCCGGCCGAACTTAGCACGCTTTTACTTGTTAATTTTAATTAATTGAGGCACTTATTACTATGCAGCAGTACTTATTGATTTATTTCATCATAAAGAAAATGAGGTCGGTAGGCTAGAGAATGCGTGCAAGACTACCAAACATGAAATCATGAGTTCAATACTCTGAGGCACCAAAATTATTAAGGGTAATAGTAGAGAGTGACGGAGGAAACCCCGAGAGCAACGCTAAAACGAACGAGACAATGCAGCTCGAGCCGAACAAAGAAAACAAAAACCCCACCACCCGAAGCAAAACACATGCGTTGGCTGTTACGATGGTTTTTTGCCTTGCTTATGTATATATTGTTGTTCTTGTTATATGTTGGTTAGCAAAGAGTTCAACAAATTTATACTTTGGGTCGTTGAGATTCAAAATAAATTGTTGCAGGAAAATTAACAACTTTCGTAGTTGTTTTTTCGACCAGAGGCTGCAAACGATTTGACTGATATTTTGCAATTTGACTTCTGTTATGACTTTTAACATATGTGTCGCTTATGGAGCAACCCAGTCCATAATCAAATGAAGCTCCCATATAAACCAATCCCTAGAGAGAGAACAAATTGTCAGACTTAACTGAATTTTTGTGCGATGACTTCCGACAAAACTTCCTATAATCGTGATAACTCAGAAACTCACAATAAAGTTAGAATCGGTCTATAATCTGATATAGCAAATTGCAAATTTGCTCATGAACATTCCATCAGGAACCTGGGCCACCGTTGAGCAAAGGTTAGCATGTACGCCTATGACGCTGAAGTTAAAGATTAACTAGTGTTGGAGTTAAAAATTTTTTGAGCTCAGATTTACATATGGTTAGGTTAGGTTTATGTGGCAGTCTGTCATCAGACTCACTTAGACGTTTTCATCAATTGTGATACTACAGGAACAGGAGAAGAAAGATGCCTTATAGTTCTTACCATAAAACAATCCATTCGCAAAGCCCAACACTTTGCGAATGTTCACATCCGCTAAATCAGACAAGTTCTCAAAGATATGAAGACCTAAAGTGGAACTCCTTCTGACTGACAATGCGGGACACACTCAGCAGATGTTCTATATTATCGGTCGTTACAGGCAACCTTAAGTCCGTCGGCGTGTTATCCGATCAGACAGTGATCTGTCATGATGGACTAATTAGTGCGACATCTGTTCTAGCCGGTGACAACAAAGCGGTAGACCTCTTCAAATCTAGACCAGTTCACATAATTTTGGGTTGCCCAAATATTTATATTAATATATACTGCAGAGGTGGGGTAACCTTCTCGACATAACCAGTCCTAGATCTCCAGAGTACACCTCAAGTCTAGTTTGGAACGATCCGTATAGAAGTATATGTAACTTCTATTAGCAGGGATATTGTAGTTCCAATGGGTTCTATCAGGAATAGTGATACAGTATTTTTCTTCAAAAAACGGCTCAGGAAACGTGTAATCCACACTGCTTGGAACATCGGACATTGCATCAGGGATAACAGTGTCCCTAGGCGCCGCATGACCAAAGGGAAAACTCCCCTAACCTTACCGCAGCGGTCGCAACATTTTGTCTAGTCATGTAGCATTAAATTCGATGCACCACCATTAAATTCAGTGAGGTGTCGTCCTCAGTGCGGCTGTGATGCACAAACAAGTCATTTTTTGGATCCGTCTGAGTATTGAACAGTAGGTGGATTTTTGAAGCAACCCAACATTTGCCAATAGCCCTCCTGGAAGTATATAGAACAGTTGCCTTTCTTGTCCTTTCCAAGTGTTGGATTTGAAATTCAATTTTCTGTCTTGCAAAACGCTGGTATTTTTAGCTTTCAGTAAATGGAACATTCCATCCGTACATGCCTCCAGTCCTCAGGACTCCCACAGTCGCACAAATCAGTCGCGGACAGGTTTTTCTGATGCAAAAATGCATTACAGGAACCGTGTCCCGTCAGTATGAATCCCAGACTAAAGCTGAAATCAAAGTCCGGGAAGTCTCGTACGAACGTAGCGTCACGATTAAATTCATAAGTCACCCGACCAATGTCACTATTCGTCCATCTATTACCAATACGCTCCAAAAGAAACGTCTTGAGCCGCCCCATCTGCTAGCTCAGAAGCAGTGAGCCAATCCTCACGCACTAATATGTCCTCTCTCAAATATGTCCATTGAAATCGACAAGGACATATTTGGCGTTCGACTCTCTAACACAGTTCTGCGTATGGATCCAGGCACACACAACTCTTTTCCTCTTTAAAGCCTCCTCGTAGCCCTCCCTAAATCTTGTCACCATTATCCTCTCCAATATTTTGCCAGCACGGGGAAGAGACTGATGCCCCGATGCGATCTTGGATTGAACCTCAATCGATCGGGCGATTTCAGAAGGACTACAACTAGGGCACATTTCCACGTACGAGGCAAATAACCTACTTCGACACATTGTGTGAGGATCGACTTGACATGGTGCCACTGTCGGTAACTTGTATCTCCTGCTGAAAAGAACTACTTCGGCCTTGCACGGATTTGCGCCTACACCACTTTCGGCAGCTCACTTCGCTGCCGCACGTAGAGCTTTCTGAAGTATATCTCTAAGAATACTGGGAAACTTTCCCTTAACCTCAATAACCACGTCATCAGCATAAGCGACCACTGTTTTACCTTTTTCTTCCAGAGACAATAATATACCACACAGACAAATATGCCCGCTGTCTTTCACTCTTATATAAAAAATATATAGTTATTTAAGAGTGATTTAATGTATGTAGCAAGGCAGAAAAACTACCATATTAGTTTGTTTATTTGTCCGTAGATTAACTATAATCATATTAAATTATAATAATAATGCAAATATACTCGCATGCTTATACACTTTGAGTACAAATGATGTGCAAGTGCAAATAAATAGGCAACGGATGCCAAACTATCGAGTAGAAAATCGGAAATAATTGACAAACAAATATCAGACAATAATAGCTCCATAATTGTCATCATAATCATTGGGGTGTGACAATATAATGGACTCAACGAGTAGTTATGGGCCGGAATACTTGATTAGGTTATGCAAATGCATGAATGTGTCTTCAATTTGAGACAGTTTCAATACGACATAAGCCAATAATGCTACTTGTTATACATTTCTATTATAAGCTCAATTTAATGGACTCGGAAACATACAAGAGATTGTTTCAAAGATATAACTTTGATTTTAAAAGATGTCGCAATAAAGTTTTGTACAAACTAGCAAATCTTATTAATTAATGGAAAATTTTCGAAGCTTATTTTATCAATTGCTAATGTTTTGTGCTATGTGTACGATCCAAATCATAGCACTACAAAATAGCCCCCAATGAAATAAACCCCAAAAGCAAAAAATTAAATAACCCCTAATGAAATAATTCCCAACATAAATTAAATAAGCCCCAAATAAAAATAGTAAAATAAACCCCAAATTTTTGAAAATAACGCCCAAACGTCCTAGCCCCCGTCCCAAAAAAAAAATTTTTAATTAAATTTATTCTAAATAAAAAACGTCAGTAACATTTTTTATTATTACAAAATTTTATTTTTACAATATTCTACAAATACAACATTCTACTGAGGCCAGAACCGGCTTAAAATTATTTTTCTTAAGGAAATTGAAATAAAAAATAAAAGATTTTAGCGTAACGTTCTCTAATGACAAAACTTCAGGTCGGGCCGGACCAACCTCTAAAAACTTTCTTTAATTTTTTTTTTAATACATTTTATTGGATTTTGTAAGGACTAAACTTCAGCGAAAAAGTCTCTAATGACAACCTTACCTCGAGATTATTTTTAATGCCAAAATTTCAATAAAATTTTGCATTTTGCGACATTACATTTTACATAAACATTTTTAAAATTTTTAATTTATTTTCTGTCCCAAACAACATTTTTTAAACAAATTTTAATGAAATTTTTCTAAAGACAAAATTTTAGGGCGACACTCTCTTAACTTTAGATCGGGCCGGACCAACCTCACAATTTTTTTATGACAACCTTTTTTATATTTTTTTTTAAAGACAACAATAACATTTAAATTAATTTTCTTCAAGGATTAAATTTGTATAAAAAAATTCAATAAAATTTTTTCTAAACACTAAATTTTAATGGATTTTTAAAAGGACTAAATTTCTGCGAAAAACTCTCTACTGACCACATAACCTCAAGATTATTCTTAAGCAAAAGCCACAGCCAAAATTTCAAAAAAATTGGCAATTTGCGACACTACATTTTGCATAAACATTTTTAAGGTTTTTTATTATTATCTGTCTCAAACAACATTTTCCTAACATTTTTTCCACAGACAAATTTTAATAAATATTTGCAGATACAAAATGTTGGCCTATTACGCCTGATCCTCGATTAATTTTCTTTTTATGCATTCATAATTCAAAGAATATATTCTTCATGTATCAATTTTTTTACACCCCACCATAGGATGGGGGTATACTAATTTCGTCATTCTGTTTGTAACTACTCGAAATTTTCGTCTGAGACCCCATATATTCTTGATCGTCGTGAAACTTTATGTCCATCTAGCCATGTCCGTCCGTCTGTCTGTCGAAAGCACGCTCACTTCCGAAGGAGTAAAGCTATCCGCTAGAAATTTTGCACGAAAACTTCTTATTAGAGTAGGTCGGTTGGTACTGTAAATGGGCCATATCGGTCCATGTTTTGATATAGCTGTCATATAAACCGATCTTGGGTCTTGACTTCTTGAGCCTCTAGAGCCCGCAATTCTTATCCGATTGGAATGAAATTTTGCACGACGTGTTTTGTTATGATATCCAACAACTGTGCCAAGTATGGTTCAAATCGGTTCATAACCTGATATAGCTGTCATATAAACAGATCTGGGGACTTGACTTCTTGAGCTTCTAGAGGGCGCAATTCTTATCCGATTTGGCTGAAATTTTGCATGACGTATTTTATTCTTACTTTCAACATATGTGTCAAATAAGGTTCAAATCGGTTCATAACCTGATATAGCTGTCATTTTAACCGATCTGGGATCTTGACTTCTTGAGCCTCTAGAGGTCGCAATTATTACCCGATTTGCCTGAAATTCTGACGGATTCTTTCATGACCATCAACATACGTGATTATTATGGTCTGAATCGGTCTATAGCCCGATACAGCTCCCATATAAATCGATCTCTCTATTGTACTTCTTGAGCCCCCAAAGGGCGCAATTCTTATTCGAATTGGCTAACATTTTACACAGGTCTCCAACATATAAATTAATTGTGGTCCAAACCGGACCATATCTTGAAATCGCTCTAATAGCAGAGCATATCTTTTCTTATTTCCTGTTTTGCCTAAGAAGAGATGCCGGGAAAAGAAATCGACAAATGCGCTGCATGGTGGAGGGTATATAAGATTCGGCCCGGCTGAACTTAGCACGCTTTTACTTGTTTTTAATATTTTGAATTTGAAAAATTTTTGAAAAAAAAATTATTTCCTAAGCCACTAAAAAAAAAAATCATTGTCGTAATATTTTATGACCAATTGGCGAAGAAAGCTGGAATTAGTGATGTTGGCATAATATCGCACCTGCTGTCAAAAGAAGTAGAATTATTGACATGAATTTATTTCTTTAAGATAGGAACTATCAAATACAACTAGAGATTAAAATGGAATCTAGAAATCTCTCTCCTAAGAGCTTTGAGAAAGTTTTTCATTTGGTTTTTGGGATATAAAAAATTGCCGATTGCCAAAATCTTCATGGAATTTTCTTGCAAAATATTTTTTTTTTATAAAAACTGTTCCGAAAGATAAACAATTAGCAACAATTTTTCTAAGACATAATTCTATATGAATTTTCAATTAATTCTCGTTTTATTATTTTAACTGTAGAAAAAAAATATTTTAAAAATATCTTTAGACTAAATATTTTGCTTGTTAGTCTAAAAAACTTTTCTAAAGAATAATTAGTAATATTTCATTATAAATTATTTGAATAATATTAGCAATGAAATGAAAAATTGCAAGGATTCGGAAACCCAGATTCCATTTCGTTTTTTTTTTGTTTTGAAATTACATAACTTACAATAAAGTATTTAAGACAATTGATACAGAGCTCATAGTGATTAAAGAAGGAAAATTCTAGTGGAAATTTGTTAGTTCTGTTGGCTTTGACCCTAGAATTGAGCAGAGTGAAATACTTTAAAACATTTTAAAAATTATTTTATGAATTTTCAATTTTCTTCAATAAAAATCTTTTTACAATTAAAAAATGTTGGGAGTATTGATTTCCTTATGTGTTATGTACGAAAATCTTTAGCGAAATTCGACGAGTCGAATTGCATGTTTTCAAAAAGTTGGGTATTATGTTCGCGTTTCACAGTAAAATAGTTTTTCACGATTACTTTTTTGAAATACTACAAAAATATCACTGATAACATAACACTATTATTAAAATTTTATCATAAATAATGGAAATGCCCTAACCAATGAAATAAGAAATTTTTTTTTGCTTCAAAAACTATAATCTGTAAAAAGTAGTCATAAAAAATATTAATTTTCACTGTGAAACTCGAACTTAATACATACCTTTAGTGAGAAAATGTCCCTGCAAACAACAGCGATCACAATTTTCAATATAATTATTTTTGAGGTATCTTTACAAATTTTGGCAATTTCCGATTTTGAAAAATTTGGGGTGGAAGAACTCGACAAATGTTTTTTAATTCTTTCATTTCCTTATTTGGTAATTGTTTCACAATGAAATAATATCCAAACAGTATCGACGAAATAAAATCCATAAAATCAATGCCTGACTCCTTAATTTTCGAACTTTCCAGAACGATAAATAAAATGTGTGAGTACAACAAATCGCACTGAATTAATCTGTTATTGGAATGGAAATATTTTAAAAGTCAATTCAATTCATATTTCCCGCGGACATTCCATTAGGGACTGCAGGGAACTTCTTCCATATCAGTGAGGGCTTTTCGATTTAAAATTAACCTAAGCGATACCTACCGAACCGCTTGCCTTTTTCAGGATGTAGTCTTCTCAGGAGCTTATATTTTCCTCTTAGAGGCTTAAATTTTAGACTAACATATACAAATTGTACCTCTTGGTATAGTATTTTACTTCTTAGTTTGAATCAAACATTTTGAAATATCTCAAATGTAAAGCAAGGATACCAAGATGTTGATTATAAGAAGCAACTGAATATTATCCAAGCCACAAACTTCGCACTATTTTCTATTTTCATAGCTCCGACCCCAAACGTAACAAATGCCTTTAAACTTTTTTAAACGTTACCCCATTGCCACTAAGATCGGAACTGAAATAAATTGTTGAACCATTTTAAATGCGAAAATATACAACTCGTCGGAGTTAGGCAAAAAATGCAATCCTCCAATTTGGAACCATGGACACGTTATAATAATCATATGCCACAATTGCTATAATGTCATGAAACCGAAATGTGAGCGAACCAAGTAAACAAGTTTAAAGGCAACAAAAAGCTATTACATCTCGATCTTTAGTGGGGTTGCACGTTAAAACGATTGCAGCAGTAGCATGAACACTGATTCACAAACTATCTTCCCTACTTCCTCACACAAGCAGATATGGCAATTATTATGAGCGTTTCAAATGTATGTCTCATATTTTTCATACATTTGTCTGTTTATAGGTAGCAAGCACCAGCACGAGTATAGTGTTACACTTGCAGCATGCATTACAAGTAGTGCTCTGCTGCTGTATCTTCATTTGCTGCCTGGTAACATTGCCACAATGTGCACCAATATTAAGCTGCAGAAAACAAGTAACTAAACCAATCCGCTCGTACTTCTGAAATACTCTACCCTACCCTCGGATGCTCTATGACAAACTTATGTAATCTGGAAACTAACCAAAATTATGCTTGTTGCACTAATGCCCTGCCGCAGAAACAAATTGGGTGGCAGACCTACCGGACCTACTTACTAGTGCTGTTGCTCTATATAAACTAGCGTCGGCGACAATTCCCTATTCGTGTGCTTTTGTGAAGGAAAATGTATATGGCCAATAGTAACATTTTGAAAATTTTTTTATCTAAAGTAACAAGAAAAACGAAAATAATTAAGATCGGCCGCGTCGAACCGTAGGTATCCACCACCGATTTCCCATTATGGTCCCAACTAGACCATATCGGTGTCAAAAAACACATTGTATCAAACTTCGTTGATATCGGGTAATAAATGCGCCTTTTATGAGCCAAAATATGGACATCGGTCTATATGACTGCTATACCCAAATATGGTCGGCAAGGTCCAAAGCTTAACACCAGATCTTGTCAGACCTCGACCAAACTCTCTATCGAGTTTGACGGGAATTTCAGCGAAATGAGCCTTTTACGGGCTCAAGACTTCAAATTGGAAAAAAATGGTATCTCTATATCTATGTTTATAAAAGAGACGGGTGACTGACGGATTGCTGACTGACTGATCAAGGCTAAATCTGGAATCATGAAATTTGGTGCTAATGTTGGCCTGTGATCGAAGACTCGGGGTAAGACAGGGTTTAGGGATATTCGTACGTTTAGGTACTCAAAAGGATTAACCTAAGTTGGCAAACCTTATGAAGTTTTGGACATTTAGTTACTAAAAAGTACAAACAAGTCAAAGCGTGCTAAGTTCGGCCGGGCCGAATCTTGGGAACCCACCACCATGGATTCTGCTAAAATTTATAAAAAAAAAAAAATAAGTTGTAGGGCATAATTGTATTCTACGTACTAACCTTCTGTCAAACCGTCCTAGCAAAACATCGCATGCAAAATGTCAGCCCAATCGGACAAAAATTGAGGCTTGTAAGGTCTCAAGGAATCAAATCTGGAGGTCGATTCATATGGGAGCTATATTAGGTTAAAGACCTACTTGGACCGTACTTGGCACAGTTGTTGGAAGTCATATCAGAAGATCGGTTTATATGGGAGCTATATCAGGTTATACACCGATTTGAACCGTACATGGCACAGTTGTTGGAAGTCATAACGGAACACTAAATGCAAAATTCCAGCCAAATTGCGGCTACAGGGGCTCAAGAAATCAAATCGGGGGATCGGTTTTTATGGAAGCTGTATCTAAATTTGAACCGATATGGCCCATTTGCAATCCCCATTGACCAACATCAATATTAAGTATCTATGCAACATTTCAAGCGCCTAGCTTTACGCGTTCGACCTCTATCGTGATTTCGATAGACGGACGGACACGGCTAGATCGACTCAGAACGTCGAGACGATCAAGAATATATATTCTTTATGGGGTCTTAGACGAATATTTCGAGGAGTTACAAACAAGATGGCTTCGCAGCTTAGCAAAAATTATCGCAGTTTAACAAAAATACGATATGTCGTAATAAATCGTACCATGTAACGAAAAAAACGTAATTATTGTGATATAATTGGTACCATTTGGTACTGTCTTGACGGAATGAGCTACAGCTCTCAAAACTGGGATTGAGGTACCCCTTGGGAGATGTGTTATGCGTCAATAAGATTCTTGCGAAATTCGTATATTAAGGTATAATAAGTACAAAACTGCACTTTCTTTCCGGTTTGGGCTAGAGCTCTGATATTTGGATACATGTACACCTTGACGGAATATACTGGGCGACAAACCAACTACCCTATACAAAGACTATGGTACAGGGTATTAAAACTTTGTACATTTGTTTGCAAAGCTAAGACGGAGACGAGGTAGGCTTATTGATAAGTATACCGATCGGCTTAGAATCACTTCCTGATACGATTTAGATATGTCCGTCTGTCTGTCCATATATTCTTGTAATCAAGGTACAGGTCGCATTTGTTGTCCGACTGTCTCAAAACTTAGCATAAGTTACTTTTTTGGCCAAGGACGAACGCTATTGATTTTGAAAAAATCGATCTAGATTTATATATGGCTCTCATATATAGCTTTCATCCGATATGACCTTTTAAAGCTGTAGAAGCCACAATGTTGGTCAAATCTTTACAAAATTTTGCATAAAGTTTTTTATTAGACTTTCCAATATGTGTGCAAAATTTCATGAAAATTGGTCCAGATTTAGATGTAGCTCATATATATATCTTCCATCCGATATGGCATTTTAGGGCTATAGAAGCCACAAATTTGGTCCGATCGTCCGAATACGTGTGCAAAATTTCATAAAAATCGGTTCAAGATTTTTTATAGCTCCCATATATATCTTCCATACGATATGGAATTTTAAGGCTATAGAAGCCACAATTTTGGTTCGATCTTTACAAAATTTTGCATGAAATGTTTTATTTGATGTCAGTTCACATTTAGATATAGCTCCCTTACATATCTTCCATTAGATATGGTCTTATAGGGCTATAGAAGCCGCAATTTGGTTGAACTATATAAAATTTAGTGTGAGTTGTTTTATTTGATGTATTAGTACGTGTGCATAATTGTATCAATGTCCGTCCAGATTTAGATATATATAGTCCTTAGCCTTATATATTTTTTATATGATATGGTATCGTAACGAGATCTTTTCGGAAGTTATATGGAGTGGTTGACATGATTTCGGAACAAAACGTCTAAGTATCGGAGGGAAATTGGAACAAATTCGTTCCGGTTTCGGAACGACATCTGAAAAAAACGTTGGGGAAATTCGGAAAGGGAAATTTCTTGACTAAACATCGTAAAAAATTCTAAACGATTTCGGAAGTAATTTCGTATTGAAATCGGGCGTACCTTCCGAAACTTCGTAAAGATTTCTAAAGTAATTTCATATTGGAATCGGATATACCTTCCGAAACTTCGTACGTAGATATTGGGTTGCCCAAAAAGTAATTGCGGATTTTTCATATAGTCGGCGTTGAAAAATTTCTTCACAGCTTTGACTCTGTAATTCCATTCTTTCTTCTGTCAGTTATCAGCTGTTACTTTTAGCTTGCTTTAGAAAAAAAGTGTAAAAAAAGTATATTTGATTAAAGTTCATTCTAAGTTTTATTAAAAATGGTATAATGGTAAACAAATAAAGATGTATAACCGGAGAAAAATATCTGTATCTCGGAATAGGTACTACCTATTACGTAAAAATATTCAAGTCTTTCAGGAATAGGCTCAAAATGGACTCCAAAAATGCAACAGCTGCCGTGATAATATCGGACCGTAGCATCTTGTCTGCCGGGTTGACCCTGTCCTAGTTAAGGGCGTGGGCGACGAACGCGGTGTAACACTGTGGAACAGCGTAACAGTCGATAGAACGGCGAAAATCCTATGGGGTGATCCGGATCATGAGAATACGAGGCTATTACTGAAAGGAAGTAAGAAGGAGGTCACACATAGAACTACGAGCTCACTTATGCAAAATCGGTGCGACAAGTGAAAGCATGTGGGGAAGATGATGAGACGTTGGAGCATTTCCTATGTTAGGCCCGGCTTTCGCAGCTAAAAGACACCGGTACTATGGTGAGGACACAAGACCAGACATGAACCATCTTTGGGGCGTGACATGGAAAACAATTAAAGGTTCTGTGAGTAGCACCGAATTCCTAATATAGATTTTTTCGAGGTTACTTTTTTAGTATTTAGAGCACACAACAGCCGATTACTGGCTTAGGTGTATGTTCATAGTGGCATGGGGTTGATTAATATCCGCACCCTCATTTTAATCTAACCTGACCTAATGCCACTCGTAAAAGCAATCTCGGACAACGTGTTGTTTGGATTTGGTGAAAAGAATCGCTTAACTATTTTGGGAACAATGAGGAAAAGTAGGACTGAAATTCCTTCAGTTCTACTCGACATGCATCCAAAGCCAACACAAATTGTATATAAACTTAAATTGCAAGCAGTTATGGTGTCATATGTGTCTCCTCGGTACCAATTTGTGACATTACTCAGTACATTCCACAATATTGTCAGCATAAATGAAAAAAAGTGAAAAGAAGAAACCCAACATTATTGAAGAACACAACAAAACCAAGAGTGGAGTCGATACTATGGATCAAATGGTGGCTACACTGAAAAATTTTTTGTCCTTATTGTTAAGATTCGAGCCAAAGATTACCAAATCTGATCCGATTTATTCGAATTTCAATAGGCTTCGTCTCTAGGCCGAAAAACATGCCTGTACCAAATTTGAAGACGATCGGATGAATATTGCGACCTGTAGTTTGTACACAAATTAGCATGGACAGACAGACGGACATAGCTAAATCGAATCAGAAAGTGATTCTGAGTCGATCGGTATACTTATCAATGGGTCTATCTCTATTCCTTTGGGGTGTTACAAACAAATGCACCAAGTTAAAATACCCTGTACCACAGTAGTGGTGTAGGGTTTAATTACAAAACATAAAAGGTTGTTAGTTTTTTTTTATTTTTTTTTATAATGGGACCGACTAGATGCATTTCTCGAGGGACTGAGCACAAGAAATTATGATTTAAATTATTACATGCGATTAAACTGAATATAATAATATCGCCAATTAAGATTTATATATTTAATTAATTCATAGATATATTAGATTTAGAATATTTTTACTTTTAAGTTTCTAATCTGTGAAAAAATTTTGTACTTTCCATGGACTCAAATAAGTAATTAAAAGCATGCTAGTAGTGTAGTGTGGGTGTTGAATATCATAAACGTTCTTTATGCAATATGGGACCTTTTTTCATAAATGAACCGATTTTAACGCGATATCTTCATTTAATCCAACACTGTCCTGATTGCGACCGACGGGCGGATGTGACTATATCTTATAATTTATAAGACAATCAAACATATAAGCTAGATAGGATCGTAGATCAATATGTCGAGGTGTTACCAACGGAATAACTACTAGATAAGTATGCCCAAAATCTTTGGTGGTGGACATAAAAATATTGCGCAAATACCACCGCCCACTTCCTTTTACTTAGTCTCACCAGTTTGATTATTTAATTCACCAGCCCATTTTGTTTGGTGAGATATTTTTGGTCTCTTTTCGTTCCAAGATTTCCATCGCCAGATGCAGATAAATCGACAGTTTATGGTGTGATATCTTGAACTATTTCTATGTTAACTGCAGTCAGGTCTAAGGACAGATAATCGTATGCAAAGGCGATAGGGCGATCCCTTCCACATTTTGTTGTAATACATCAGGCACCATTTATAAAGCCTTGGTTAAGAATCGAACTATCTTCACCAAAATTCCATAAGTCCCGTTTAAGTAAAAGCTTAATTTATGGACCTTTTAACTAAATGAACTTTATGTTCAAACTAAGGTTTTCTTCACTCATTTATTTTTTGCATCATTTTCCTCATCTGCAAATATGCTCTCGAAATTGTCCTCCAGTGTACCCTTGGGGGTAATGTGACTTCAATGTGGCACATGCTGCATAGTCGAATTTTTATGCTGTATGCACGACATACTGGTATGTCATAACCGTATTGTAGCTTACATGATATGACACACTAATGTTAAACTTAAAATTGTGCTGGGACACATGCATGCACTTCAAACTGGAAACTCCCTCTTCCACCTTCAGTTAGCAACTCCAATGAAATTGGAAAGAAATGATGGCTTGAATATAAAAAAACGCAGGCGAAACTTATGGAAAATTGAAATTTTACGCATTGCCGAAAGACAAAAAAATACGACAGATAAAATAAATACGGAATATGAACTAATGTTTTAAGGAATGTGAAAGGCATTAAAGACAAACTTGTTCGATTTTAAAACAGGCTTCTGCTTGTGCCAATGAAAGTCAAAAGCCAAACAATTTCAGTCAGGCGTCTCACTCATAAAACTAGCAACTTTGATTTTTCAAGTGCCTAGTGATGTTCACCTCTGACTTATTTTTAATGCAAAATTTTCATGTTTGCATGTTACTTACCCACCTTGTTTGGCAAAAGGTAGTCTCCGCCTCTGCTATAGCTGTAGCTATTCTTGTCATTTCTTTATGCTCTGGAAATTGCAAAATAAATATTTGATTGGAAAATTATCGTTAAAATGCATTTAAGTTTTTTATGCAAGCGAATGTACTCTCACTTAAATGCATCTTGTCACAATAATCGTCTACGTTGTTTGATTTGAATTATATCACGTTCCACTCAGGGTTTTGGCAAGGCTGAACCCATTCCCCAACCAAATACCTTGTTGTCGAGTATTGTGAAAAATACTCAGCAACCTTAAGCATGGATTTCCTTAGAAATTGTTTGAAAGCAAATCGTATCCAGTATTGGTGCTGTTCAAATCAATGCTATTGCATCCAATATGTATTTGTAAATATTTTCAGGAAGGCATGAAAATAAACAGAATAAACAATTGGTTGGTAGGTTCCTAGTGGGGAAAGTGCGAATGTATTAAATTTGGAATACATAAAATAATTCATTACAGGGTTGAAATTTAATAAGATGTCTCAAACATTAGAGGGGGCAAATTCATCTGACAAAATTGCACATTGATTACCGAGTGTAATACCATATCAAATGAAGGTGGAATGTTATGTTTTTTCATTGGTTAGTAAAAGGCGCGCCTATGAACAGATTTTGGTAAAATTTTAAGCAGTGAATTATATTACAGGCCCCACATCTATGCCAAATGCATTCTGAATCTAGCCATATTTTGGTATAATTTACTTATGGACCTATCTATAAACAAGTAAAAGCGTACTAAGTTCGGCCGGGCTGAATCTTGGGAACCCACCACCGTGGATTCTGCTCAAAATGTATATAAAATAATTTTAGTTAAAGGGCATACTTTTATTTTACATACCAAACTTTAGCAAACGTTAAAGCTTCTAGGAACCGAATAAGGTTAATCGAGAGACCGGATCTATACCAGGTTATAGACCGATTTGGATCGAACTTAGCACTGTTGTTGGAAGTAATTAAAGAACTCAATGTGCAATATTTCAGCAAAATAGGACAAAAATTGCGCCTTTTAAGGGCTCAAGAAGTCAAATCGGGAGTTATATCAGGTTATTGACCGATTTGGACCGTATTAAGCACAGTCGTAACAAAACACTACATGCTTAATTTCAGCCGAATCGTACAAAAATTGCGGCTTGTAAGGGCTCAAGAAGTCAAATCGGGAGATCGGTTTATATGGGAGCTGTATCAAGCTATTGATCGATTCACACCATATTGAACGCGTATATTGAAGGTCATGAGAGAAGCTGTTGTACAAAATATCTGCCAAATCGGATGAGAATTGCGCCCTCTAGAGGGTCACGAAGTCACGACCCAAGAGAGGTTTATATGGCAGCTATATCAAAACATGGACCGATTTGGCCCATTTGCAATCCCAACCAACCTACACTACTAAAAAATGTTTGTGCAAAATGTCAAGCAGCTAGCTTTACTTCTTCGAAAGTTAGCGTGCTTTCGACAGACTGACGGTCGGACGGACATGGCTAGATCGACTAAAAATGACATGACGGTCAAGAATATATATACTTTTTGGCGTCTCAGACGCATATTTCGAGGTGAATGACGAAATTAGTATACCCCCATCCTATGGTGGAGGGTATAAAAAGAATTTTTTCTTTTTCTCGGAAAACTCCGGTGTTAAGAATAAGGATTCTGGAAGCTATAGAGGCTATCAATAAGATTCTCATTTACCATTGATAACCCTGTCCCACTTGTTTGTTATATAAGGTACTCTTTCTACGCTCTTTTACAAAAGAGAGATAAAATTGTGATTAGTAATAAGTTTAAATCAGCTAAGAAGGGGATGCAATTGAAAACGGCACTATATATTACATTCAACACAATACATAATAGAATTGGGCTTTACTAGATTTGTTTATCCATATGAATCACCTCGCATTAACGATCTGCGGTCCTAAAATTTTTTTTAAGTTTGTCAAGATAGAGATAACTTATATTCGAAAGAATAATGCTTTCCGCATGCAATTTTTCACAGATACCTCTTTTAAGTGGTGGCCAGTGCGTGTTGTGAATGGGTCATATCTGCTAATATTTGTACACATAAGGCTAAATATTTTGTTTGTGAAACACACAATGTTTTCTAATATCCATTCCGAATACGATCCAACTCATCAAAAACGAATATAGCCATTCCTCGGTTTAACTTCATTCCGAAATTAATTTCCTTCCTAAATTAATTTGTCACTTTGCTTTGTTCGAAAGAATCAAAATATAAAAGGAGTTTCCCTGCCTAAATGGTTAGCAAAATCTATCTAAGGCCGGCCCGGCCAAACTTTGCAAGGTTTTGCATGTTTCTTTCGCACTTTGTTCGATTGTTCAATTTAGCTAGACTATTTATAGTTTATAATTTTGACTATTCTTTCTAACTAATCCTTCAACCAATATACATATTTTTCTTTTCTTTCATTACAGGTAAGTTTTAAACAATTTTATGCACCATTTCACTGCCGCCTGCGGTAAGTCCTTATATTCGAAGGCAGTGGTCGAGCGTTGTCCACTCCAGTATAAATGGTTAAGAAATGCATGGAAGATCGTAGTGACTACGACACTACATGGTATCTGGCACTAAGTGTTACCAATTCAAACGACCGCATTTTTTGTGTGAAGATTAGACTAAGACAAAAATGCTCCTTACCAATTATAAGTCACTGATTAAGTCAACTGATTATAAGTCACTAAACAAGAAATATGCGTATATATGATGTGAAAACCTCGAAAAACACAAAATTATTTTCAACTTTTTTTGCTTGAATTTCTGTCGTATTTTTTCGAGTTTATGCATGAAATTTCACTATAAGTTTTTAAATAGACTATACATGTAGATATAAAAAAAATTTAAGGGACTTCAAATATAAATTTGCGTGTTTCATGCAAACTTATTTGCTGATAATATTGCTTTCAGCCTTGTCAGTAATATTGCTGAATACATTATAGACCTAAAATGAAAGGATTACAAGTTATCGTAAGCGAAATATGTAGAAAATTGTCCAAAAGGGGCGAACTTCACCCCCTATTGTTTGGTTACTTTTCGATGTAAACTTTATTTCTTCATAATCTGTACATTTCTTTCTTTTTATTTTTTGTTTTGATCCACAGTGTATTCAGCGTTTATTTTTGACCCATTCACTTATAACGGCTTTCTTCAGCGCATCAATACTGGCATATTTTTACACCCTCCACCATAGGATGGGGGTATACTAACTACGTCATTTCGTTTATAACACATCGATTATTCAACTTGGCTGATACTTTGCATAAAGTGTTCGGTTTTAATTTTTAACAACTGTGCTAAGTATGGATCAATAAGTATCGGCCAATAGCCTATTAAAGCTGCCATATAAACCGATATTTATATTTCACTAATTGAGTCTCAATAAGAATCGGTCAGTAACCAGGTATAGCCGCCATATAAACCGATCTTCAGATTTCACATATTTAGTCCATTACCTGATTTAGTCTAGAGTCTCTAGCTATATCAGGTAATGGACCGCTTCTAACCATACTTGACATAGTTGTTTGAAGTCAAAATGAAACACTTCATGCAAAATTTCAGCAAAATTAGATAATAATTGCGGGCCGTAGGGGCTCAAGATCTGAGATCGATTTATGTGGCAGCTATGTCAGGTTATGAACTGATTCGGGCCATGCTTAGCAATATTGTTGGAAGCCATAACATACACCTTATATGCAATTTCAGCCAAATTGGACAAGAATTGCGCAGTTTGAGTCTTAAGAAGTCGAAATGCAAGAACGGTTTATGTGGCAGCTTTATCAAAACATGAACCAACAATGCTACACTAATAAGAAGTATTTGTGCAAAATTTGAAGCGCCTAGCTTTATTCCCTCGAAAGTTAACCTGTTTTCGACAGACAGACAGGGGGACGGATTTAGATAAGACCGTCGACTAAATCGACGTAAAATGTCAAGACGATCAAGATCAATATGTATATTTCGTTGGGCCTCAGATTAATATTTCGATGTGTTACAAACGAAGTCAGTTGGAGAAGTTAAAAGTGGTTATTTTTGACCCCCTGTATCTCAGCCTTTCACTATCCTGAAAACCTATGTTCTCCTCTAAAAATGTGTAAAACATCATGTACCGCTATAATCAACAGATAAAAAGTTGCAGACCTATTTCCAACTTCTTTGACGTTTGGCCCACTGTTCAGATGAACATATATATAGGAGCTAAATCTGAACCGATTTCGTGGAAACTTTATGTAAATCTCTCACATATATATATATATATATATATATATATATATATATATATATATATATATATATATATGTATATATATATATATATATATATATATATATATATATATATATATATATATATATATATATATATATATATATATATATACATTGATACATAGATTTGCCCAAAAAGTTATTGCAGATTTTTTAAAAGAAAGTTAATGCTTTTTTAATAAAACTTTGAATGAACTTTAATCAAATATACTTTTTTCTAAAGCAAGCTAAAAGTAACAGGTGATAACTGACAGAAGAAAGAATGCAATTACAGAGTCACAAGCTGTGAAAAAATTTGTCAACGCCGACTATATGAAAAATCCGCAATATATATATATATGTATATATATATATATATATATATATATATATATATACATATATACATATATATATATATTTCGTGGCACTGTACGCAAAATGCTAGAGTGCTATTTATTACGATATGTTTTAAATATGTATATAAATTAATTCGTTTATAATACTCTTTATAGACCATGTCCTCGACAACAATTTTTCTTTATGTTTGCCGGTAAGGCTGGTCGTTTTCATCTATTTTCCATTTATCTCCCAAAGCGGAGAGATACGGGCTGATTGACCATGAGAACGAATATCACTATCACTTTATTTCTTTTCTTATATATTCATATTTTCAAGTAATGTTTTATACGCAATTTAATTCAATGAACCTGGTAAAAAAAAATGTTGATATGGTCCGAAATATGGTTATAAATAATTGGATCTAATTGTATCCAACGAGACCTAATTGATACAATTTGTTACAATTAGATACAATTGTATCTCAAATTTGTCCGGGATTTAAACAGATCCAATTATATATAAGAATATCTAATTGGACCTTATATCCTAAATTACAAAACAAATTGCTGCTTTATACCCTACACCACTACTGTGGCACATGGTATTATAACTTAGTGATCGATCATCTAAAAATTTGGTACAGGCATTTTTTCGGCTTAGAGACAAAACCTATTGATCTTGGAAAAAATCGGTTCAGATTTGGATATAGCTGCCATATATATATTCATCCGATTTTGAGAAATATTACAATAAAGTGCTCATTTGTTAACCGATTTTCTTGAAATTTGGCAGGAAGATTATCTTACGACTCTCGATATTACCGATGAATTTCACAGAAATCGGTTCAGATTTAGGTAAATCTCTCAAGATATATATATATATATATATATATATATATATATATATATATATATATATATATATATATATATATATATATATATATATATATATATATATATATATATATATATATGTGAGAGATTTACCTAAATCTGAACCGATTTCTGTGAAATTCATCGGTAATATCGAGAGTCGTAAGATAATCTTCCTGCCAAATTTCAAGAAAATCGGTTAACAAATGAGCACTTTATTGTAATATTTCTCAAAATCGGATGAATATATATATGGCAGCTATATCCAAATCTGAACCGATTTTTTCCAAGATCAATAGGTTTTGTCTCTAAGCCGAAAAAATGCCTGTACCAAATTTTTAGATGATCGATCACTAAGTTATAATACCATGTGCCACAGTAGTGGTGTAGGGTATAAAGCAGCAATTTGTTTTGTAATTTAGGATATAAGGTCCAATTAGATATTCTTATATATAATTGGATCTGTTTAAATCCCGGACAAATTTGAGATACAATTGTATCTAATTGTAACAAATTGTATCAATTAGGTCTCGTTGGATACAATTAGATCCAATTATTTATAACCATATTTCGGACCATATCAACATTTTTTTTACCAGGTTCATTGAATTAAATTGCGTATAAAACATTACTTGAAAATATGAATATATAAGAAAAGAAATAAAGTGATAGTGATATTCGTTCTCATGGTCAATCAGCCCGTATCTCTCCGCTTTGGGAGATAAATGGAAAATAGATGAAAACGACCAGCCTTACCGGCAAACATAAAGAAAAATTGTTGTCGAGGACATGGTCTATAAAGAGTATTATAAACGAATTAATTTATATACATATTTAAAACATATCGTAATAAATAGCACTCTAGCATTTTGCGTACAGTGCCACGAAATTTATATCCACATATATAATCTTCCTTCCTCAGCGCCGTTTTCCAAGTCAATGTGGATAATAAACTATTGAAATATGATAACATAATAATATTTAAATGTTATATATACCACGTTTTCGTTCTACAATTTCCTACACTTTGTTGTCTTTGCAATTCGATATAGCCGCCATATTAACCTATCTCCCGATCCGGTTGGGATTGTAAATCTGTCCATGTTTTGATATAGCTGCCACATAAACCGATCTTGATATATTCTTGATCGCCTCGACATTCTGAGTTTATCTAGCAATATCCGGCCGTCTGTCGAAATCACGACAGCGGTCGAACGCGTAAAGCAAATTTGAAATTTTGCACAGATACTTATTATTGATGTAGAACCTTGGGGATTGCAATTAGGCCATATCGGTTCAGTTTTGGATATAGCTCCTATATAAACCGATCTCGCGATTTGACTTTTTGAGCCCCTGGTAGCTATAATTTTTGTCCGATTTGCTGAAATTTTGCATGTCATGTTCTGTTTTGACTTCCAACTACTGTCTTAAGTACCATCCAAATAGGTCAAGAACTTGATATAGCTCCCATATAAACCGGTTTCTCGATTCATCCTTGTTCGTTTCCTAGAGCATTAATTTTTGCTGGTTTGGCGGAAGTTTGGTATGTAGAATAACATTATGCCCCTCAACTAAATTTAGTTTTAATAAATTTTTAGCAATGGGTTCCCAAGATTCGGCCCGGCCGAACTTAGCACACTTTTATTTGTTCTTTTAAAAAAAAATATCATTCAAAGAACTTGACAAATGTGATCCATGGTGGAGGATATATATGATTCGGCTCGGCCGAATTTAGCACGCTTTTCCTTGTTATTACTTTGCAATTAAAATTAAATAAATTATATTTTAGGGAGAGATAAAAGAACACACACATTCTTTTTTTATACCCTCCACCATAGGATTTGGGTATACTAGTTTCGTCATTCTGTTTGCAACACCTCGAAATATGCGTCTGAGACCCCATAAAGTATATATATTCGTTGAAGTAGCCATGTTCGTCTGACCGTTCCTCTGTCTGTCTGCCGAAAATACGCTTACTTTCGAATGAGTAAAGCAAAGCGCTTGAAATTTTGCACAAAAACTTTTTAATAGTGTAGGTCGGTTGGGATTGTAAATTGGCCAAATCGGTCCATGGTTTTAAATAGCTGCTATATAAACCGATCTTGGGTCTTGACTTCTTGAGCCTCTAGATTTGACTGAAATTTTGCACGTGGTGTTGTGGTTTTTCCAACAAATGTGCTAAGTATGGTTCAAATCGTTTCATAACCTGGTATAGCTGCCATTACGAAATGTGTGAGCTTTGTACAGGGCGGATGGATAGGGTTAGAATTTTGAAATTTGACTTAAAAGACATCTGCTGCAAAAGGATGGGGTCGAAAATAATAAATGGTACTGGTAACGGGGGGAAATGTACGTTTAGTACGGCAATTGGTACCATTTGGTACTTTAAAGATCTGAAATTTGACATGTAGGTATAACTTACTGATCTATTCCAAATGTGTACATTTTATTACCAAAATTGGTACCATTTGGTACTTTCTCTTCAGATGGATCTAGAGGTCTGAAATTTGGCATGCAGGTACCACTAAGAAAAATATGATGGGTGATTATGATCTTTTTATAATTCGTACATTTTGGTACCAATATTGGTACTTCTTGTGCAGATGGATCTAAAAGTCTGAATTTGGCATGTAGGAAAAACTTAGAAATATATGATGGGCGACTAAATGGTTTTTACACAATTCTAACATTTTGATACCAAATGTTTTGGCGCTATTTAGTATTCTTTTCATAGATGGAGCTAGAGGTCCGAAATTTGGTAGGTAGGTATAACTGGGAAAAATATGATGGGTGAGTGTTATTTTTTTATAATTCGCACAATTTGGTAACACAAATTGGTACCATTTTGTACTTTCTGTTCAGATGTAGCTTGAGATCTGAACTTTGGGAAGTAGGTTCAACTAAGAAATATATGATAGGTGACTAAATTCGTAAATTTTGGTACCATTTGGTACTTTCTGTTCAGACAGAGCTAGATGTCTGAAATTTGCCATGTAGGTACAACTAAGAAATATGTGATGGGTGGTTAAATTATCTATTCACCATTCGTACATTTTGATACCAAAATTGGTACTTTCTTCATAGATGGAGCTAGAGGTCTGCAATTTAGAATGTATATAAAACTTAGATAGAAATGATGCGTGATCCATCAAAATTCGTACATTTTGGTGCCATGCACTAATGCACTCAAAATTAGAATACGGTTACACCTTGACAATAAATATTGGGAGTTAGGACGGTTGCATTTATGTACTAAAACATACAAAATGGTAAATTCTTTACAGCTCCTAAGCTCTCAAAATTGGGATACAGCTACAACTTGGTTTAAAATTTTGGGTGACCAGAAGATTTTTTTTCAAAATCGATACTTAGGTACTAAACATACAAATTGGTACTTTCTTTACAAATTGAGCTAAATTGCTCAAAATTGGGTTTCATTCATACCTTGACACTATATATTGGACGACTTTATGATTCTTCCAATGTACTGCTATTCTTGGTGCTATTTGCTACTTTCTTTACAGAAGGAGAAAGAATTCTAAAATTGTATACGCAATTATTACAAAACTTCATAATTTGACTGACTACCTAGGTTGTCGGAAGTCCTACACTAAAAAGGGGGTATCCAAAACGGGGCTAGCGAAGCGAACCACCGGGATGCTAGAATCTATATATAAATATAAATGAATATGCATTTGTTCATTTATGGGTATTTAAGTTTGTTTGTTCCTTATATACTCAAAAACGACTGAACCTATTTTCTTGATATTTTCACTGATTGTTGGGAGTGGTCCAGAAGAAATAATAGGATATATAATTTTTTGATATCGGAAGGGTGGCGGACCCTCCCCCTTACTACAAAAACGCCACCCAGAACTAAAAGTTGAATGATCGGGACAATATAGGTATCAAATGAGAAATATTGGATAGTAAAATACGAATATGGTATTAAAAATTGGGCCCAAGTACCCAGAGGGCAACCCAATTATCAAAACCCCCTCAAACATACATATTGAAAGTACAAGCATATAAGTTTGGGACTGAAATAAAAGGTATTTGAGGTCCAAGTAATTGGGCGTCGCACAGTGAAGCCAAATGTTTGTGGGTACTCCCCAAGTAACCCCTAAACTGAACTTATTTTTCAACCAAGGCATTATGGGACTCAAATGAAAGGCATTGATATCTATCTTTAGGGCAAAGTGTCGATGTGGCCCAGCTCCAAAACACCCCGTAAACTTTTCGTGGCAATATGGGACTCAAATGCAATGTATTTGGTAATAGAGAACGAAGTTGATATTCATATTTAAGGCGAAATGTCTGAAGTGCTATCCCACCTCCAAAAGCACTCCCCATTTTCTTATTACCCATACCCAAACAGGACTTATATGGGTCTCGTATAAAAATATTTGAGAGTATAGCATGAAACTTATATTTACTTAAAGGGACAAGTATGTGGGCGACCACTTCACCCTCAGAATATCCCGAAAGTGGTATATACCCACTTAATATAGGACGAAAGGAAAAGGTGTTTGGGAGTAGAGCAAAGATTTGACCATTGAAACTTTCCATTATGGAACAGGGGCAAACTTCTCAAATGCCAATGAGTGCTGTTCGATTTATGTTAAAGCTTAATGCTGAAAGCTTTTTATAGCCGGGTCTAAACGGCATGCCGCAGTGCACCATCACTTTGGGAAAAAGTCATTACACGACGTATGTATGGTATAGTACCTCACAATTTCGCCAGCATTAAGAGGGGAGAACTACCGCCGACAGTTTGTTCCGGTGTTTTTGCCACAATTCGAACCCAGCCGTTCAGCGTCATAGGCGGACATGCTAACCTTTGAGGAGGCCACCGTAGCGCAGAGGATAGCATGTCCGCCTATGACGCTGAACGCCTGGGTTCGAATCCTGGCGAGACCATCAGGAAAAATTTTCAGCGGTGGTTTTCCCCTCCTAATATTGGCAACATTTGTGAGGTACTATGCCATGTAAAAACTTCTCCTCGAAAGAGGTGTCGCACTGCGGCACGCCGTTCGGACTCGGCTATAAAAAGGAGGCCCCTTATCATTGAGCTTAAAACTTGAATCGGACTGCACTCATTGATATGTGAGAAGTTTGCCCCTGTTCCGTTGTGGAATGTTCATGGGCAAAATTTGCAAAAATTGCTAACCTTTGAACTACTGTGACACGAATTAGATATCGGGGGCAAAATCGCTCGACCCTAAAACTCGCCCAAAACAGGACTTACATATCGACCAAAAAATTGTAGCCGTTGAGTGAAGCGGACGTGTTTTTATTTCGCTCCTCAAAGAAAAAATAAATATATATTCGTATCTCGGAATAGGTACTACTTATTACGAAAAAATGTTAAAGCCTTTTGGAGTAGGCTAGAAATGGACTCCAAAGACTCAACATCTGCGGTGGTGGCGTCAGACCGCGACATGTGCTTCCGGAAGGATTCCACCAGATCATCGGTCCCAAGTGGAGGTTTTGGATAACGATATGATTTTTGAACATGTGTGGTACTCTGTAGAGGGCCCACTCATACAAATGATGAGTTGCGAGTTTAGAGGGGACATCTTTACGCTGCGTTTTGCGTCGGCGGAATGTATTTATACGGCCAAACAGCTCGTCAGAGGTATTCACGCTCCCTGGGAGGGCGCAAAGCTCGATCTTGTGAGAAAGGTGGATATCCCTCAGCTTACAAAGGCTACGGTCTTCATCAAGGGATGGGGCAGCAAATTTGCGACGGAACGCATGTTGGGATTATTGGGCAAGCAAAACCAAGGTTTGGTTGCAGAGAAGTGGGAGGTCTTCCACAGGGAGGAGAAGGAGGAAGGAACTCTCTTTGTGGTTGGCATTGATCAAGTCTCCGTGACGAGTTTGGTAAAGACTAAAGGCATGGCGCACTTCGGAAGCAAAGCTGTCTTTTTTAAGATTGGGAAGACTAAGATAGGCAGAAATTTTCATTCTGCGACATTAGGCCGTGCAGTGGCAGGTGACTCAACACCGCCCAACAAACAGGGGGCCGACAACGAGACAATCACGGCATCTCTCAATATAGGAAAGACTAGGAGAAGCAATGATCCTAATAGGCAAGCAGAACAGGGAATGGAAATCCAATAAAGCTTAACGAACAGGGACCCGACGATGGAACCATTACCGACTTTATAAAAAGTCGGAAGACTAGACTAGGCAATGAACCTAAAATGATGACATCAGGCAGTGCAGTGACAGGAAAGTCAATGCAGTCTAAAGAACAGGCGATGAAATCATCACCTACTCCCAAGATGCCCATTTACTGGAGGACGAATGATTGAGGTAATCCAGATAAACCTCCACCGGAGCGAGACTGCTATACACGCTCTGATGGAGAAAATCAGCAAGGGCTCATCATATTGCCTTAATTCAAGAATTCAGGTTTAGAATAGCACGGCCAGCGCCGAATCCGATAAGCTTCCGGAATAAGGAGGTCCGCAGACTTTTTAACAGAGCACGTCTAAAAAAACGGAAGTTTATTGGGATGTGTATTACACACGGCTCAAGGAATAAAATACGATTATCAGAGAGGCAAAACGTGCCTCTTGGAAGCTTATCTGCAAACAGGTCGATAGCGTTAATGACGCCGCCAAGATAAAAAGTTTCTGTCCTAACTGAAACTTTAGTAGACGATATGGGAGTGAGAGCAGAGACATCGGAGGACATGTTGAGGCTTTTGATGAAAACCCATTTCCACAGGATACGACGGGACTCACGGAGACACCGGAATCTTGGAATAATGACGTTGATCGAAGGTTTATAATAACGGAATTTATGGTGAAGGAATCCTCGAGGAGCTTCAAACCATTTAAGTCACCCGGACCTGATGGGATATTTCCGGCGTTACTATAGAAAGAGGTAGAATATGTGGCGCCACGTCTGGCCACAATTTTCACAGCGTGCCTGGGACTTTCATATACTCCGAAAGCCTGGCAGGAGGCAAGGGAGGTGTTTATACCTAAGCCCGGTAATATTAAAGTTATGCGACACCAAAGGTCTACAGACCCATAAGCCTTACGTCCTTTCTACTCAAAACCATGGAAAGTATTGTGGACACCATGATAAAGAGTATGACATCCAGCGAACTGCTCTGATACAAACAGCATGCCTATGTCAAGGGAAGGTCGGTGGAGACTGCCCTGCACGAGGTTGTGCATAAAATAGAAGAATCATTCGATGGGATCGATTCGATGCCAAAACCTACACTCTGGCGGTATGCATTGACATCGAGGAGGCTTTTAACAATGTGCGGAGCTACACACTGATCCAATCCTTAGACCAGTAGCGGGTGGACCCGGTCCTTAGAGACTGGATAAACCATATGCTAAGGAACAGGTGGAAAAATTGTGTGTCCAATGGCTTAATATAAGGGAGAAAGTGACACAGGGCACGCCACAGGAGGCATTGTATCGCCACTCCTATGGGTGACGCCCATAAATAACCTATTACGGATGCTGACTGAGGAAGGATTTGAACCCGTCTGCTACGCAGACGATGTTCTAATATATGGGAGTGAGAGCAGAGACATCGGAGGACATGTTGAGGCTTTTGATGAAAACCCATTTCCACAGGATACGACGGGACTCACGGAGACACCGGAATCTTGGAATAATGACGTTGATCGAAGGTTTATAATAACGGAATTTATGGTGAAGGAATCCTCGAGGAGCTTCAAACCATTTAAGTCACAAGGACCTGATGGGATATTTCCGGCGTTACTATAGAAAGAGGTAGAATATGTGGCGCCACGTCTGGCCACAATTTTCACAGCGTGCCTGGGACTTTCATATACTCCGAAAGCCTGGCAGGAGGCAAGGGTGGTGTTTATACCTAAGCCCGGTAATATTAAAGTTATGCGACACCAAAGGTCTACAGACCCATAAGCCTTACGTCCTTTCTACTCAAAACCATGGAAAGTATTGTGGACACCATGATAAAGAGTATGACATCCAGCGAACTGCTCTGATACAAACAGCATGCCTATGTCAAGGGAAGGTCGGTGGAGACTGCCCTGCACGAGGTTGTGCATAAAATAGAAGAATCATTCGATGGGATCGATTCGATGCCAAAACCTACACTCTGGCGGTATGCATTGACATCGAGGAGGCTTTTAACAATGTGCGGAGCTACACACTGATCCAATCCTTAGACCAGTAGCGGGTGGACCCGGTCCTTAGAGACTGGATAAACCATATGCTAAGGAACAGGTGGAAAAATTGTGTGTCCAATGGCTTAATATAAGGGAGAAAGTGACACAGGGCACGCCACAGGAGGCATTGTATCGCCACTCCTATGGGTGACGCCCATAAATAACCTATTACGGATGCTGACTGAGGAAGGATTTGAACCCGTCTGCTACGCAGACGATGTTCTAATACTTCTAAGGGGTAAGGATCCGAACGAGCTATGCAGCAGGACCGAAAGGGTCTTGTATATGGCATATGAATAGGCTAGACCCAGAGGTCTCAATGTTAACTCAGAGAAGAGGAAGACGAAGGCGGGCCAATTTAACGCACCACGTTTCCTCAATAAGACGATTTCGATATCTGGCAAGGTCAAATACTTAGGTGTGATCTTGGACAGGAAACTGAATTGGATGTGTCACATTCAGGAGCATGCTGAGAAGGCTCACAGATGTTGGGTACTATGTAGAGGATAATCCACTGGCTCTACAAGAGCGTGATTAGACCAATACTTACTTACGCCTCAGTAGTTTGGTGGACAGCTATGGAGAAAAAGTGCAACATAAGGACCATACAACAAGTTCAGAGATCATGTTGTCTTGGCATAGGCGGAGCGATGAGGACCACGCCCACTAGGGCAATGGAGACTATTCTAGATATCCGACGCATTGACATACAGATTAAGTGTGAGGCAGCCACAACGGCTATGAGACTTAAGGCGATGGGAGAATGGATTGAGGATGGGAGCAGCTCATACCATCGCGGTATAATCGAGGCGACGATAGGAAACCTGGAAGGAAGTGGAGAGGTTTCCGATTGGATACCTGAGATAAACCTTGAAGTCGAGTGCGACGCACTGCTGCCACCGGCACAGTCTTGGATTGACAGAACCCTAGTATTGCCATCTGGACGATCATGTTACACGGATGGATCAAAGCTAGAGGACAGAGTGGGCCTGGGGGTTTACATTGAAAACCCATGAACCCATGGACTGACATCTGTTTTAGACTGCTTTACCATAATACGGTCCTGCAGGCGGAGATCCGGGCGATTACGGAATGCGTGAAGTGGTGTGGTGCTAACGCGAGGACGTTGAGTCTGAACATCTTTACCGACAGTAAAATTGCCATAAGGGCAATAACAACCAGGACGGTAAGGTCACGAACAGTCTTGCAGTGTAAGAAGGAGATTAACGCCTTCTCTGAGGATGGGAAAATCCGCATCATTTGGGTGCCAGGCCATAACGATGTAAGGCGAAATGAAAGGGCAGACGATTTGGCGGTGAAGGCCAGAGGACTCCCGTCAATAAACTTGGTTAACCCAAAGCCTTTCGGGTCGACGCAGTCCGAGTTAAGGGATTGGGCGTCGAATGGGCAAACAGCATTGTGGAACAGCGCAATGGTCGGTAGGACGGCGAAAATCCTATGGGGCTATCCAGATCGTGAGAAGACGAGGCTGTTACTGAAAGGAAGCAAGAAGGTGGCTGGAAGCAAGAACGAGCTCACTTATGTAAAATCGGTGTAGCAAGTGATAGCATGTGTAGGGTATGCGGGGATGATGATGAGACGTTGGAGCATTTCCTTTGTCATTGCCCGGCTTTCGCGTCCAACAGATACCGGTACTTAGGTGAAGACACAATATCAGACATGAACCAACTTATGGTAGTGGCATTGAAAACAATTAAGGATAAGGATTTTGTAAGTAGCACAGAATTCCTAGCTTAAAATTTTCTTTTTAGAGGTTACTTTAGAGTTTTTAGAGCGCACAACAAGCCTGGCTTAGGTGTATGTCCATAGTGGCATGGGGCGGATTAATATCTGCACCCTCTTTTCAACCTAACCTTACCTAACCTATTTATCGACCATGGCAATATAAGGCTTAAATTAAACGGAACGAAACGGGCCCAGTTTATTTAATATAAAATTTTCTTCATCCTACTGAAATCAACAGATGTACGAATAATATGATTGAGTCTTTCACTGAAGTATACATATTTCTTAATATTTTTGTAACCCACCACCGAAAGGTGGGGTATACAATTTTGTCATTCCGTTTGCAACACATAGAAATATCCTGTTCCGACACTACAAAACACTTAATTTGTTGACCGTCATAAAAATCTAAGACGATCTAGCCACGTCCATTTCGTCTCCGGAATGGACGTGGCAGCTGGTAACCCATCGGCTTCTGCTGCCTTGTTGTTCTTCAGCCGGATTAAAACTAAACTGACCTCACTCTGACTACATAGTATACATCCTATACCATCATCAGGAATCGTTTCTGTGGCATCCTCGTCGACCCCTACTTTCCGATACAGCAGGTGGCAAAAACTTCCCACGGTAAAAGTGAAACCTCTGCGAAGTCCATCGACATCTAGTCAGATTACTAATACCACCTACTTATTTACCTACAGATTTGACGAGAGCCATTGCCACGAATAAAAGCCCAACGTCTCACAAAAACTTATCTCCTAAACTGAAACAAATACGAGAGTGTATTAACCTGTTGACCATATCTAAGCATACAATTTAAATCAATTTTGATTCATTAATTTCCCACAAAACGTCAGCCAACTTCCATTCATTAACATAAAAAGCAGTTGAACATTGAATATGGTCCAAATTCAAGTTCAGGGTTTTTGCTAGCTCAAGAGATATTTGGTTTGCTTCAAATTACAAACCAGTCTTTTGCTCAAAAAGAACGACTTAAGACCGTGGAACAAGAGTAAACGAATTTTCTAGCGCATTGCAGAAACTGAAAACTGGAAATTATAAAGTATATAAGCCTATCAATATATCCAAGATACGCCTAATGTCGAAAATGTTGACCTGAGTGAACAACTTGAAGCAAATACGAATTCTTTGGTTTCTGCTCTAATCACCAGGCATTTGACCTCAGTTTTGAGATGAAGAAAGAAGTTAAGCTAAAGATGAAAAGAAAACAAACAAAACTTGTTTGATTCTTTGCCAAACCGTGTAAAGCTGATGAAGAAAGCCTGGAGTGCTGACAATCATTTATTTTTGTTTGTCCATCTTTGTTAAGTTGGCTGTTAAAGTACATTTCTTAGCCCGAGGCTGACTAAAATCATTTCGAGAAATGCTCAAACATCCCCATGCAGAGGTTAATAAACTCATTAACATAAAACTTAATTTTCTTTGGTTTCCAAGCGCTCAGCCATAAATATTCATAAAATCGAACTGTTTTGCCGCGTTTCTCGTTAAGATTTTTAATTTTTTCTTTCTTTTTGTTGATATGGTGGTTAGTTGACCGACCGCATTGGCCTGCCTAACTGAATGAGCCAAAATGAGGAGATGACATAACAATTATTAATTATTTACCGCCTGCGGCCTCAACTATTTTCGTTTCATGCCACATACCACCACCACGTTCTGATAGATATGAATCCCCCTTAGGTCAAATGCTGATGATATGGCATAAATTTAAGTTGGTTAAGTTCAAGCATCCCCGCATAATGGCCACCGCATAAACTTTTTTTAACCGTACATATTTCATTATCAATTGATAAAGTTCATTAAACTTTTCTTTTGTGTAAATCAAAATTTAAATGATATTTCAGAGGCTAGCCGAAAGAGCAATTACAATTCCTGCGGAGCAATACCACTAAACCAATAATAAGAAAAAGGCTAACCGCAATGGAGAATTTCAAGCAAATGTCACTAACACGGGATGGTGGAAAAATGCGAATTATTAAACCATTTAAGCAATTGGAAAGAGCTTTAAAAGTTCTCTTAATTCACTGAAAATTCATTATTTTATAACTAGAATTAGACTAGCACCTCGTAATGGTGTTATTTTTCAAGGAAAATCTTAATGTCGAAAAATGCAGAAAATAAAACAGCTTTTTAATATAGTCACCCAACATTTGCCAGGGTAGAACAGTTAGATTATTGAATATAATATATGGCATTAAGGTTATCATAGGTCAATTTCGGAACCCTTTACTTTCCAAGGTCTTTATACTAGTCATGCTTTATAGCAGGGATACCTGCGAAAGCATTCAAATCTGTACTTAGAGTGTTCGTTGGAAATAATCTTCGTGCACAAAAACTACATCTTGTTAATGGAAAAAAATTGATGAAACGAAATTTTAGTTCCAACCTTGTAAGGAAAAAAGTTGCGATAGTTCGATTACCACTTAAAAAACTATGTTCATCGCCAAAGTGTGAAAACTTACGTATCCCAAATAGCTTGATAGAGGGGAGATGTATCTCATAGTAATGAGAGCTGCACGATCCAAACTAAATTATACGAACTAGTATTAATTATATGAACCAGTAGAGCGTAAATAAGCCTCAGACAAGTAAAAACTTGCTGGGCCGAATCTTCGGAACCCACCACCATGGATTCTGCGAAAAGTTTACACAGTTACACACAGTGACTGGAATAAAAAAGTGTTGTTTTCAAAAAAAGTTCCAACTGCAATAGGTAAGGTTAGGTTGAAAAGAGGGTGCAGATATTAATCCGTCCCATGCCACTATGGGCATACACCTAAGCCAGTAATCGGCTTGTTGTGCGCTCTATAAACTATAAAGTAACCTCTAAAAAGAAAATTTTAAGTTAGGAATTTCGTGCTATTTACAAAATCCTTAATTGTTTTCAATGCCACTTCCCTAAGTTGGTTCATGTCTGATATTGTGTCTCCACCTAAGTGTCGGTGTCTGTTGGACGCGAAAGCCGGGCAATGACATAGGAAATGCTCCAACGTCTCATCATCTTCCCCGCATGCCCTACACATGCACCGCACCGCACCGCACCGATTTTACATAAGTGAGCTCGTAGTCCTATATGTCCCGTTATGATACCAATAGCTATACTGACCTCCTTCTTGCTTCCTTTCAGTAAAAGTCTCGTCTTCTCACGATCTGGATAGCCCCATAGGATTTTCGCCGTCCTACCAACCGGAGTCCAACTGCAATAACTGTCTCCCTGAAAATTCACGTTACAGAAACAATAATTTGCTGGAATCAAAAGTACTGCAATTCTGGCTCTTCACAAGAATGATGTCGAGATTTTTTTTATAACCTCCACTATAGGATGGGGGTATACTAATTTCGTTATTCCGCTTGTAACACATCGAGACATAGATCTGAGACCCAACAAAATATATATACAGGCCTGTTCCGATTTTCACGGATGTTCCGGACAAATGGTTATAAATTCGTACCATACATAGGTTTATTTCCCGGTTTTGGAGCGATTTTCACTTTATTTACATTACATTTTGTTGGCAACACTTCAAAAGGTTTAGCTGAAATGAGCTAAATGATTTGCCTAGTTAAATACGCCATACGTATACTTGTGTCAATTTTTATTTTTTTAATATAGCTCCCAAACACACCGATCTCGCGATTGTACTGCTTGAGACACTAAAGAGCGCAATTTTTTTCCGATTTGGCAGGAAATATGGTACTATGACGTCTTCTATGACATTCAATAGATGAACCAATTATGGTTCGAATCGCTTCAAAATTTTAATAATCTTTCGTCTATAATTCGATCTTAAATGATATTCATGTATGCATGCAATATAAAGCTTTTTTCATACATTGATTCACTTTCTGATTCGATCGATGATACAATGGTGTGATATTAATTGCAATTTGCACATTTTTGCAAATTTTTCCCATGAACATTCCACTAATGAACTAGGGCAAACTTCTCACCTTTCAATGAGTGCAGTCCGATTCAAGTTAAAGCTCAATGATAAGGGGCCTCTTTTTTATAGCCGAATCTGAACGACGTTCCGCAGTGCGGCACCTCTTTGAAGAGAAGTTTCACATGGCATATTACCTCACAAATGTTGCCGGCATTAAGAGGGGAATTAATTGTATGAACCTTAATAGGAAGAAATGTAAGATTATGTTCTATTCAAGAAGGTCAGGGTTTCTGACTTCACATTGTATAGATGATCATGTTCTTGAGAGCGTGGCTTCTTTTTAGAACTTAGGAGTTTTGTATGATACTAAGATTAATTTTTATACCCACCACCGAAGGATGGGGGTATATTCATTTTGTCATTCCTTTTGCAACACATCGAAATATCCATTTCCGACCCTATAAAGTATATATATTCTTGATCAGCGTAAAAATCTAAGACGATCTAGACATATCCGTCCGTCTGTCTGTTGAAATCACGCTACAGTCTTCAAAAATAGAGATATTGAGCTGATATTTTTTACAGATTCTTCTTTTGTCCATAAGCAGGGCAAGTTCGAAGATGGGCTATATCGGACTATATCTTGATATAGCCCCCATATAGACCGATCCGCCGATTTAGGGTCTTAGGCCCATAAAAGCCACATTTACTATCCGATTTCGCTGAAATTTGGGACAGTGAGTTGTGTAAGGCCTTTCGACTTCCTTCGTTAATTTGACCCAGATCGGTTCAAATTTGGATATAGCTGCCATATAGACCGATCCCCACATTTATTATCCGATTTTGATGAAATTCGGGACAGTGAATTGTGTGAGGCCCATCGACATCCTTTGTCAATTTGGCTCAGATCGGTTCAGTTTTCGATCGGACCGATCCTCCGATTTATGGTATTAGGCCCATAAAAGCCACACTTATTGTCCGATTTTGCTGAAATTCGGGACAGTGAGTTGTGTTAGGCCCTTCGACATCTTTCTTCAATTTGATCCAGATCGGTTCAGATTTGGATATAGCTGCCATATGGACCGATTTCTTGATTTATGGTTTTGGACCCATAAAATGCTCATTTATTGTCCGATGTCGCCGAAATTTGGGACAGCGAGTTAAGTTAAGCTCCTTGACATACTTCTGCAATATCGCACAGATCGGTCCAGATTTGGATATTGCTGCCATATAGACCGATCTCTCGGTTTTAGGTTTTGGGGCCATAAAAGACGCATTTATTGTCCGATGTCGCTGAAATTTGAGAGAGTGAGTTTAGTTATGCTCTTCGACGTCCTTCCTCCGGATTTGAATATATATCCGGTCCAGATTTGAATATACCTGCCATATAGACCGATCTCTCGATTTAAGGTTTTGGGACAATAAAAGAGGTATTTATTGTCCGAAATTCGCCGAAATTTGGGACATTGCTTTGTGTTAGGCTCTTCGACATTGACCCAAATCACCAGATCGGTTTATTTTTAGATATAGCTAGTGTACTTATTAGTATATGGTCCAAATCGGAACTTATTTTGATATAACTGATATGGGACATAAGGTATGAAATTTTCACCGAATTTTGATGAAAGATGGTTTACATATATACCCAAGGTGGTGGGTATCCAAAGTTCGGCCCGGCCGAACTTAACGCCTTTTTACTTGTTTAATGTTCTTATGGATTCTTGCGTTGGGAAGGCAATGTCTACACTTGGATTCATAAAAAGGTGGTCTAAGGATTCATACCTAACGAAAAGCCTATATACCTCTCTTGTTCGTCCTATTTTAGAATATCGTTCCGTTGTGAAGTCTCCAAGTTATGATTGTCACATTGATAGAGTGGAGTCTGTCCAAAAGAATTTCCTTTTGTTTGCACTAAGGGGCTTAGGATGGAATGGTTTTATGGATCATCGACTTAATATATGAATCGACTTGAGTTAATTAACTTAAAAACGCTTGTGAAAAGGCTAGTAAATGGTGAAATTGATTTTTATTTCTTGATTGAACATTTACATTTCAATGAAGCATTCCGGCCTATGAGATACCATTCCGGCCTATTAGACTATCCTTTGTAAGACGCAAATATGAAGCATACACACTCCATTTTTCCGCCTAATGAAAGAAAAGAGAAAGAGAATAATGCATGCCACTTGTTTTGCATGTCTGATACAATACTTATAATTAAAAGAGCTATCTTGGCGGTTTAGATTTGTTTATCTTAACTTGCTCAAAAGGGTTGACAACTATGCGCGCTGTTCAACATCCTGCCGTTTCAAGCTTTTGTTCACTGAGTTGATGTGGTACTGCATCCTGCTACACGCCTTCTGTCGCTTTATACGCGTCGTTCCTGCCTCACCCTTGTTCCTGTTTGATCATTTCATTCGAATCCTTTCTATGGACTTTTCAAGCTTCCTGCTACGATTATTCTTCCTTCCTATAACCATATTGAAGCCTAAGTTTTCTGTTAGCTCCTGATTCTGTGTCCTGATCGGGTCTGGGACAAAATCCGTCACTACGAATTCGACGACGTTGCCGGTTCATTAACTTAAAAACGCTTGTGAAAAGGCTAGTAAATGGTGAAATTGATTTTTATTTCTTGATTGAACATTTACATTTCAATGAAGCATTCCGGCCTATGAGATACCATTCCGGCCTATTAGACTATCCTTTGTAAGACGCAAATATGAAACATACACACTCCATTTTTCCGCCTAATGAAAGAAAAGAGAAAGAGAATAATGCATGCCACTTGTTTTGCATGTCTGATACAATACTTATAATTAAAAGAGCTATCTTGGCGGTTTAGATTTGTTTATCTTAACTTGCTCAAAAGGGTTGACAACTATGCGCGCTGTTCAACATCCTGCCGTTTCAAGCTTTTGTTCACTGAGTTGATGTGGTACTGCATCCTGCTACACGCCTTCTATCGCTTTATACGCGTCGTTCCTGCCTCACCCTTGTTCCTGTTTGATCATTTCATTCGAATCCTTTCTATGGACTTTTCAAGCTTCCTGCTACGATTATTCTTCCTTCCTATAACCATATTGAAGCCTAAGTTTTCTGTTAGCTCCTGATTCTGTGTCCTGATCGGGTCTGGGACAAAATCCGTCACTACGAATTCGACGACGTTGCCGGTTCCATCTGTATCTGTTACTGCGGATTTGACAACGTTACCGATTCCATATTGAATCCGTTACTGCGGATTCGTGTGCGTCTTCTGAGCGACGATACGGAACGCATGATGACCTTTCGTTTTCATTCTTAAGACTTGATCGTCAATTTGCTGGACCTTGGGAATTGGTGGCGGTTTTCGAATGAATTGGGTTATATTTGGTTGGACTTTAAGAGCTTGTACATTGGAGGATGGAAGTTTACACATTAAACCATTTTTCTCCAATTTAAGAATTTCTGTTGGCTTGTTGTTATTAGTGTCAGAAAGATTTTGGATGGTTGGATAAGGTGTCACATAACTTTGTCTTTCCAGTACACGTTGTGTGATAGAATGCTACCACTTCATATGTGGAGTAAGGTTTCCATTCGATCCACTTGAAATACTGATTTTCGACGTGCAGTAATTACATACGGCTTTGCCATCAGCACTATCTTCGAAATGGAGGCAAATTGTGCTGTGCTTTTTTCTCGATGACATCCTTTTTAAAGAATGATGTAAATTTAAGTATAGAACAAGTTAATGTGTATTGATGTACTTACCACGTTCGTATGGAACCATGTCATACGGAACTACACCAATTAAAATTGTTAAGATCCAATACATCTTCAGAAATTTTTGTTCTTTTTCTTCGCACTGTTTCCACGTATTGTTTAAATATACGTCATATGTCAACGGAAAATGTATTTTCTGTACCAATCAAAGATGCCATACTTTTTGTTTTCAATGTGTTTGAAAAGTTAATAAAAGGTTTACATTAAATGACAGAACTTTAAGAACACGTTTAAGTTTCCCCTTTTTGCTAACAGTGTTGCCACTCAAAAAAATTATTTCCCAACAAAATTTAAAAAAATTCTACCGAACTTGAGGAAAACCTCCCTACCAAAAATTAAGGTCAGCCTAGGTAGGAACCTACCAAAAACGGCAGCACTGATTGCTAAGTGTATGTAAATATAGAACTTACTCAACCTCATAGAAACAGTTAAGAATAAAATATTTGCAAAACTATGTAATTTTATCACAAAAATATACTAGTTATAAATAACGAGCGTTTTTATTAAGTTTGGATTAGCTTTAATATCATCATCTAGGATCTGGCAACTTTAAAATTTAGTTTCAGCCACAAAATAGTTCCATAAGGAAATAACCAATTCTATTACATGTATGGTTTACCCAACTGCTACTAGCTGATGAAATAAATAAATAACCTAATGTACAATAGCTCACATATTAATCGATTTCCCTTTTATACTTCTTATTAACTGTGATATTTTGCACAGCGACTTCCCCTATGACCTCCAACATAGGTACCAAATATTACCTGAATCGGTGTATGTGATATAGCTCCCACATGAAGCGATCTCCTATTTGGCTGAAATATTGCACAATGACTTCTAGTATGGTCTCCAACATGGACCGAATCGGTTCATAACTTCCAATATAGCTCTGATAGCATAGCAATTATTATCCATTATCCTATGTTTGCCTAAAAAGAGATACTGTGTTCAGCCGAGGCTGAACGGAGTGCGGCAAGCATTAGTGAGGGCATTGGTAAGCTCAGGTTAGATTCAAACAGACTTACTTAGACAATTAAGTCCATTGTGATACCAAAGTATCGAAAGACAAAAGCCCAGTGACCCCCGTACTGCCAACCATTGGTCCTGCGCGTCTACGTCAGTTTCCCGGAATACCATCGTATCCTTGCTACTAAACATGATAAAGGTAATGGCTAATGCGGAGTCGGTGCCGAGTTGGGAATCTGGAAAATAACATATTGCTCGATTCCATAAATCTGCGTACTCTGCTGTCTAGAGATTGTAGGTTATGTTATGTTTTTGTTACAATTCGCAATTAGACTCACTTAGACATATAGGTCGAAGTGAAAGATGCCTTCTAGTTCCTATCATTGAGCTTTACAGTTCACTTCATAATTCGTCACGCTTTGCGAATGTTCACATCCGCTAATTCTGAAAAGCCTTTAGGTGTTCTATAGTTTTCCCCTGACGTCCTCACAGCTTCTTCAGAATTCGTTATCAGCAAACTTTTGTTTTAGCAAATTATGCAATTATACAGTGAGCTATCTTTACGGCCACGATGGATACGACAACTATTGTAGCCAACGACAGCTATTGGATATATCTGTGAACCGGCACCTAGAAAAGGTGAATTATAACCTGTTCAGCCAACTCGAACTGCAACAGTCTGGGTGGTTTTCAATTGAAAAAAAACGCTCTTTGCAGATTTAATGGCTGGCTGTCTTACATGCTTGGCTGCCTGGGAAAATATTAATTGCAATCGTTGTTAAAACCTTGCCTTTTTATTCCACCACTTGTTGCAGTTACAAGGATCTCCGCTTGATACATACAGTGACCATGTAACCTTCTTAATTGGGTAACACAATCTCAGATCTTTAGACTATACCTTATTGAAGAATTTTCTGCAACACTTCTTTAGACATATCTCTCCGACTATTGACTATTATATTTAGCAATAAATGTTTTCAACATTTCGGTTCCTTTCAGGTCCACACAGAATGACTAGTTGCAAATAAGTGAAAAGTAAATTTTTTCTTTAAAGAAAATTACATCAGTGAACTTTGGATTGGATTTTTATTCGCAATGATAATTATTATTTGCATGACCTTAAATCATGAACACAACTTTGCGAACTTTGAGTTATTCTTATCAGGGAGAATATTAGGCAGTGCTTCATTTGCGAAAGAAGAGTTGTTGTATTCATAATCACACTTTAAGATTCCTGTTTAGTCAAGTATGAATGTAATGCATATAGATAGCATTATGATGTATACTTTCCATTTGTTAATGCAAATCCAAATTTGCCCATGAACATTCCATTAAGGAACAGGGGCAAACTTCTCACATATCAATGAGTGCCGTCCGATGCAAGTGTTAAGCTAAATGATAAGGGCCTCCTTTTTATATCCGAGTCCGAACGGCGTGCCGCAGTGCGACCCCTTTTTTGGGGAGAAGTTTTTACATGGCAATGTACCTCACACAAATGTCGCCAGCATTAGGAGGGGATAACCACCGCCGACATTTTTTTCTGATGTTCTCGCCAGGGTTCAAACCCAGGCGTTCAGCTTCATCGGCGGATATGCTAACCTCTGCGCTACGGTGGCCTCCATTTGTTAATAGAGGACACAAAAAAACCTTTTGTCAGTTTACCAGAGAAAAACCGAGAAATTTCCACACTAACATCCTTTGTAAGCTGAACCTTAAAAAATATAATTTCTTACTCAAGTCGATGCTAGAAAATTCCCATTTTTCTTCCTCTCGCACTTTTTATTTGTTACAATTTTGCTGTTGCATTTGCAGCTCCACCTAGGCTTTCCTTATTATTCTACTCCTTGCAGCTACTTAATGCGACTGTCTGTTGGTGACCCTCTTTCTCCCTTACTCTATTCAGATGATAATAGTGATGAGATTTTTTGTTTGTAATGGCTGTCTTTCGTAATTTGTTTCTTCCTTTATAAGTGCATTGGCTTGAGTTTGCCGCTTTGTATGCGACAGAGTTTAGCTGCTTAGGTGGTTGCATCCTTTCGCTGTTAATTTTTTTGTTTGTTTTCCTAGTTTGTGCGGTCTTATTGTTCGTTGGATTGGGTCGGTTCGTTGGTTTCTTGTTGACTCTTATAAACGTTTAATCATGATTTCAAAGCTGGTTTAGATTAGCCATTACCCATTATAGTGTGTAGTACTTGTTTATAACTTTATTTGGTTTTGTGGTTTAAAAGTTTTGTTTGTGTTTTTTTTTAATTTTTTGTTCTTTTTCGACTTTTCCTTTGTTAATGTTTGTATTATATTCCATTTAGTGGTTATGGTTTGGATCAAAATTTGAGGGGGTTTTAAAGAGAATGTTAACATTATTCTTCGAAAAACATAAAAAAGAAGAAATATGCTGAGAAAAAAAGAAAATGTTATAATAAAGACATCCTTCGGGAAGAGACATCCCTGCCACAGAGAAGTGGGTGACCGAAAGTGGTCTAGGCAGTAATCCGTCTACGACGGAAATTATTTGTTTCAGCAGGAGATACAACATGACCACTCTCAAAAGAAAAGTTTACTCAAACTTAATAATTCTGTCTTTATTTTTTGGATTTTGGTAATAATTTCGAGCCAAAAATATAGTCTTTAAAAATAGCGATATTAAGCTGAAACGTTGCACAGATTCTTTTTTATCCATAAGCAGGTTAAGTTCGAAGATGAGCTATATCGGACTATATCTTGATATAGCCCCCATATGGATCGACCCGTCGATTTAAGGTCTTAGGCCCATAAAAACCACATTTATTATCCGATTTTGTTGAAATTTGAGACAATGAAATGAGTTAGGCCAGTCGACATCCTTCTTTAATTTGGCCCAGATAAGTTCAGATTTGGATACAGCTGCCATATAGACCGATCTCTCGATTCAAGGTTTTGGGTCCATTAAAGGCGTTTTTATTGTCCGATGTCGCCGAAATTTAGGACAGTGAGTTGTGTGAGGTGCTTCGGCATCAATATGCAATATGGCACAGATCGGTTCAGATTTGGATATAGCTGCCATATAGACCGATCTCTCGATTCAAGGTTTTAGCCCCATAAAAGGCGCATTTATTATTCTATGTCGCCGAAATTTGGGACAGTGAGTTGTGTTATGCCCTCTCGATATCCTCCTGCAATTTGGCTCAGATCGGTCCAGATTTGGATATAGCTGCCATATAGACCGATCTCTCGATTTTATGGTCTTGAGCCCATAAAAGGCGCATTTATGGTCCGATTTCGCTGCAATTTTACATAGTGACTTATGTAAGACTTTTCGACATCTTTATCGTATATGGTTCAGAACGGTCTATATTTAGATATGGCTACCAAAGAGACCAATATTTTGTTCTACAAAATTGAACAATGACTTTAACTTATTGGACCGCTCAATAGCCGTGTCGAATTTGGTCCAAATCGGACCATATTTCGATAAATCTGCTTTGGGGGCATAAATTATGGATTTTTCGTCGGATTATGACGAAAGGCCCGGTCGAACTTAACGCATTTTTAACTGTTTTAATTCGGATTTGTAAATATAACTATAAGCCACTACAGAAACTTTTCCTAAAATATATAGGCATTAAAACTTTTTTATTTTATTTATGCCTGTATTTTATTACTATTGAAGGTTGATAACGATTAACGATTGTTATTATCACTTGTATTTGCAATTGAATGTACTGTGTCCGTTCACATTTGCTGAAAAAAACTGAAATAAAGTTTGTTTGGAGTTGCAGCATAATTTTTTTCCCGCAAGAGGTAGTTCATCAAGCCAACGTGTTATTGCTGAGAATTATATTTCAGTATGGCAAAGAGGTATTTCGCAATAAGGTTCTATTGTTTTATCATCGACAAATGTCTTACGAGCATATTACTTCATTAAACATTAGTATTAGCACTTTTCTATATATATTGTAGTATTAAAACGAAAAATAAAAAGCCTTTTTCAGAAAAACTAATAGCACTTTTGATGTTAGTTTTTCTTCTCATTAATATAATATTTTCCATAATTTCAGTTCGATTGGCCAATTTTTAAGCCAAAACGTTTTATTTTGCCTTTGACCGTAATAGCTTATTTCATTTTTCGTTCTAATCAATTGGTAACGATGAATATGACACATCCGCATAATGAAAAACGAAGTATCATTTTATCTTGTATATGAAAGTGTTGTAAAAATTTTCAGTTAATAATATGAAAACTGAATTATTTACAATGTTTTTTTTACATTATTTATAAATATGTTTATATATGTTTAGCTGTATTTTATTTCCCGCTGCCAGCAGCACAGTCTTGGACTGACGGAGCCCTAGTATTGCCATCAGGAAGATTATGTTACACGGATGGATCAAAGCTAGAGGACAGAGTGCGCTTGGGGGTCTACATTGAGAACCCAGGGACTGATATCTGTTTAAGAGTGCCTGACCTTAATACGGTCCTGCAGGCAGATATCCGGACGGTCAAGGAATGTGTGAGATGGTGTGGTGCCGACGTGAGGACATCGAGTGTAAACATCTTTACGGACAGTAAGGGCAATAACAACCAGGACGGTAAGGTCACGAACAGTCTTGCGGTGTAAAAAAAGGTTAACGCCTTCTTTGAAGATGACACAATCCGCATCGTTTGGGTGCCGCACCATAACGGAGTAAGGGAGAATGAAAGGGCAGACGATTTGGCAGTGAAGGTCAGAGAACTGCCGTCAATAAACTTGGTTAACCCGAAGCCTTTCGGGTGGACGCAGTGTGATTTAAGGACATGGGCCACAAACGAAACAGTCGGTAGGACGGCAAAATCCCGTTGGGGGGATTCAGATTATTAGAAGAGGAAGCTACTACTGAAAGGAAGTAAAAAGGAGTTCAGTAAAGCTATTGGTATCATAACAGGACCCATAGCACTACGAGCTCACTTATGTAAAATCGGTGCGGCAAGTGATAGCATATGTATGCGGGTATGCGGGGAAAATGATGAGACGATGGAGCATTTCCATGTGTCTAACAGACACCGGCATTTCGGTGGGGACACAATATCAGACATGAACCAACTTAGGGGCGTGGGATAGAAAACAATTAAGGATTTTGTAAGTAGCACGGAATTCCTAACATAGATTTTCTTTTTCGAGGTTACTTTTTAGTTTGTAGAGCACACAAAAAGTCTATTACTGGCTTATGTATATAGTGGCATGGGGCAGATTAATATTTGCACCCCCTTTTCAACTTACCTAACCTAAAATTCTTGAACACAAACAAATTTCTTTTTATCTATATTGCCATTGCACTCCGAATAACCATAGTTATTAAATTTGGAAATAATTTTCATATTAGGGACAATATCTTAAAATTGAATAAAAACTTGACTTTTTTCAAGTGGTTTTTAGTCTTAGAAATAAAGCTGCAAAAATTTCTTACTAATATCAAGGCTATATTTGACATTTAATCAAAGTCGTGGTAATTTCTGTAACTTAAAGTTAATATACTAAAATATAACGCCCCTAAAATGTAGCTTAAAGCTATGCATCCATAGGGCAAGGACGACATTTTAAAGATTAAACATACTATTTAAAAGGTTAATAAATATTTGTGTTCAAGACATAATTTTTAAAACCAAGAACAAAATCATAAAAAATAGGGGCATTAACTTGTTATTCAGGACAAAATCGCTTCCTTAATATTCCAAAAAAAATAGTCTTCTATATTAGGACAAGAATTATTTCAGTGTACGCTAAGACAAAAAAATTTTCAGAGCAAGCGTGTCATTTGTTTTCTTCTGAGTAAAGAATTTAATGGACTAGGGATATAAAGGGGTTTCCAGCAAGAAGTGTTTTGAATCACCCCGTATTTCGGTGCTTGTCAATTTGAAGCTTTTAATCTTTGACATTTTACAAGTAGAAACTACGCCATTTTTATGACTGGAACGATAAGCGCTTCAACAAAGCATTAAAATGATTAAAACTCACTACAAAAATTGTAAAAAGCTTGGAGTCACAGTTAGCAAAACTAGAGCATTTTTGCGTGCAAAATCGATTTAAAATGTCATGACGATCAAGAATATATACTTTATAGTGGCTTTGACGCATATTTCGAGATGTTACAAACGGAATGACGAAATTAGTATACCGCCATCCTATGGTAGAGGGTTTAAAAATATAGGCTTTGCATGGCAACCACGTGCTATACATTGGTTTTGTACTGTAGTTGTTAGACCTTTAATACTAAATGATGTTGTAGTCCGGAGATGGTGCTCCGAAATCCATTCAATATTCAGCCGAATTCTAAAGATGGTTTGTTTGTGTATCAGAGCGGATTTGAGGACGCCGGAATGACTATGACCACTGCATGGGTGGAAGTCTGAGCTCCGATTTGTGTGGTGTTCATCGTTATCATGAGAAACTCAGCTGGGAGCAACTGGGTTCGTCCATAGTTTGCGGTAGTGCTTGACGAGGATCGCTACCTCCACATACAAGAAAGACTTTATCGGTTGCACTAAATTTAATGCAACAATTAAGCCTCTGCACACTTTGACTGAACAAATTACAGCGACCACTGTAGTGAAGATTGTCAATATTAATGGTGGCAGACTGAAAGATCGTGCCGGCTTTAGGATGTACCATTTAGAATTTAAATTCTTCGAATAAAATAAATATTGGGTTGCCCAAAAAGTAATTGCGGATTTTTCATATAGTCGGCGTTGACAAATTTTTTCACAGCTTGTGACTCTGTAATTGCATTCTTTCTTCTGTCAGTTATCAGCTGTTACTTTTAGCTTGCTTTAGAAAAAAAGTGTAAAAAAAGTATATTTGATTAAAGTTCATTCTAAGTTTTATTAAAAATGCATTTACTTTCTTTTAAAAAATCCGCAATTACTTTTTGGACAACCCAATATCTTTTCAGACAGCCAAACAGGCATCAAATATCTTAATAACGTATTTCTGAATTCAAAAGACGACCTTGATTTTCGCAGATTTTTTAACGAGATGACTGAACAGTTTAAACATGTTTTGGTTACAGGGTCACAGATATGCAAATGCAAATTAGTCCATGAACATTCCACTAAGAAACTGGGTTCAACCTCTCACATATTACTGAGTGCAGTCCGATTCAAATTTTAAGTTTAATAATAAGGGCCTTGGAAGACTTGGGAAAGCTGTTTGGGATTGTTCATATATAAAAGACATTGACGATAATTGTCAACAGGATTACGTCTGCTATGGTGGGTGCTTTCGAAAATAGTTGTCCTCTTTAAAAAAAAAAAAATTACCCCAACATTGGGAAAGAGGTCCCCAGACTTTATAACAGGGCACGTCGTAAAAGGGCGGCAGTTTATTGGAATATGTTTTACACTCAGCTCAAGGAATACAAGAAGATGATAAAAGCAAAAACACAAACAGAATACGGGAACAATGAGGTTGATCGAAGGCTTATGCTGTTGTAGATGTTGCCGCTGTAGTTGCTGCTGTCTTTTAGTTGTCGCTGCATAATATCGACTATTTGCACCTTGACTTCTACTACTATTACTGTTTATTTGCATGGCGGGCGTTGCTGCCCCTTGTCTTGTTCTCACCATTGTCATTTTTATTGTTGACGTGATCGCCTCAGTCGTCGCCGTCGTCATCGATAGCGACATTGTCTTCTTCTTCTTTAATGAGCAGTATAGATGATTTCCACTGCGAGTATATTGCTTATTTATCGTACAATTAATACATGATCGCATGAGATATTTTAAACAAACATTAGAAACATAATCATCACTATAGCAGGCTTCTGTTGTTGTTGTTGTTGCTGCTGCTGCGGCTTTATGTATTTCGCTATCCTCGTCTAGCATTAAAATCTCTTTTCGTCGTATTTGGAAACGACAAATTTTCAGATGCGTCGCCACCGTATCTCTTTTCTTATTGACAATTAGTTTGTCATACTGCACTACCACATATGTAAATGATGATGATGATGTTGATGATGGCAGACAGTAGTATTAGTTGTAGTAGTAATTGTGGCTTGGCTTGTGGTTGGTTAGGCTTTGTTTCTTTCTACTGGGCCTTTACAATGATGGCTGTGTTTTTGTATTCGATACGAGATTCGATTCGATTCTTTTTGAATCTTCGTCGTCGTCGTCGTTGTAGTCGCTGTCGTCGTAGTACAGTGTTGTGATTCGGCTAGTATGGGAAGTTGGAAAAAACCTCATAAAATTCTAAACTAGAGGACTGACTTTTTCCGACCGATTTGTAGATATATAGTGTGTGCATAGGATAGGATTTTTTGTTATCTTTTATTTTTTCTTATCTGTTTTTGGTTTTATATTTTTCTTATTTATTGAAAATGGGCGTGGCCAAGCTGCCTCCACGCCCACTAGTTCGCAAAACGCAATCTTGACAACAGTACAAAATAATTAAAAGGACCCTCATAAGATCAATATGTGTGTCCTCAATGCAGACTTAATGGTACAAGAAGCTTTGAGGAATAGCGTGCCTAGGACTTGCATATACTGCAAAAGCCATGGAACGTACTTTGGATACCATGATAAATAGTAGGACATCCATCGAATTACTCAAATACAAACAGTATTCCTATGTGATGAAGGGCCGTGGGTGACAATTATAAATAACCTATTACGGTTCCTGACTGACTTGTATCCCTCTGTTACGTAGCCGACGTTATAAAACTTCTAAGAGGCGGGGATCCGACTCAGCTATGCAGAAAACCCGAAAAGATTTTGGAGATGGCATACAACCGGGCTGCACCTAATACTGGAGATCTTAGAATTCAGTATTCTGCCTGTTAATGTGTATGACGAAGAAAGTTTCTCCAACAAAACGATTGCCGGCCAAAGGACTGCGGTCAATAAATTTGGTTAATCCGAAGTCTTACTGTGGAATAGTTAAAAGGTCGGTAAGTCGTCGAAAAGTCTTTGTGGGGAGAAGCGGATGGTGAGAAGACGAGGTTAGATTAGGTGAGGTTAAAATAGCAGCCTGCCATCAGACTCACTTAGACGTTTTCGCCCAGTGTGATACCACAGAAAGAGAAGAAGAATCATTCCGATAGCTGAATCATTCCGATCGCTTTTAAAAGCCCAACAACTTGCAAATGTTTTTGCATCTCTCAAAGAAGTGAGAGTTCAAAGTGAACTCTGAGTGTCAAAGTGAACACTGAGTGTCAAATTGGGAGATCGGTTTGTATGGCAGCTATATCAGGTTATCAACGAGTTTAGACCATACTTGGCACAGATGTTGGAAGTCATGCCAAAACGACACATGTAAAATTTCCACCAAATTTGATAAGAACTGCGTCCTCTAGAAGCTCAAGAAGCCTAATCGGGAGATCAGTTTATATGGCGGATATATCAGGTAAAGAATTGATTTAGACTATATTTGGCACAGTTGTTGGAAGTCATTCCTCAACAATATGTGTAAAATTTCAGCCAAATCGAATAAGAATTGCGCCCTCCAGAAGCGCAAGAAGTCTAAACGGGAGATCGGTTTATATGGCAGCTATTTCAAGTTGTGGTGGTTCCAAAATTATTATTTCTACATCAAATATTGTAATTTTAATTTTTAACAAATTAAGTTCAAATTTCATTACCTTTGTTCATTTCAAATAACTCAATTTTAAATTATTTTTCTCTAACTAGTAGCCTTTGAAATAACTTGTTTGTTTTTGTATTCAAATAATTTTGGAATCTTAAAATATTGCTAGATGTAGTAGGCTTTGATTTTCATTGCCATATTCATTGTACAAAATTTTTTTTTTTATTCTCAAAACTTAACTCGACGTGTCAGGAAGATAAAATAAAATAATCGTTAATTTTTTAATTATTGGCGTTTTACTTTTTGTTACTGATACCACGTCAATTGGTGACCCCGACAAATATTGAAAAGCAAAATGTTTCATACTCCACTAAGAAATGCAGTTCATGGCGACGGAGAGAATCAAGACAAAATCCTTCTACCAGGAGTAAGTCCACCAACACCGGAACAAGGCAATAGGATTATGAATTCAATTATGGACGAGCCCTTAACCTCAGGACAACAAGAAGTTTCCAGAGTTGCGGTCAAGATTCCACCCGGATTTATGGTTCAAGCAAATTGAAAGCCAGTTCATAACGTCAGGCATTACATCGGATACCACAAAACTTCATACCATCGTTGGATCTATTGATGCTAGCATTCTTTCCGAAGTAAGTGACATAATACTGAATCCTCCCGAATCGAATATGTACGAGACGTTGAAGAAGAACATACAGGAACGATTTATGGACTCAGAAAAGAAGCGTTTAAAACGGCTATTGCGAGAAATAGAAATTGGCGATAAGAAACCGTCTGCACTTCTTCGGGAGATGACATGTTTAGCTGCAAACAAAGTTTCTGATGAAGTATTAAGATCCTTATGGATGCAACGCCTTCCCAAACAGATGCAATCTATTTTATCGATAAGCAGTGAGTCCTTACATAAATTAGCTCAAATGGCAGACAAAATCGCTGATACTGCGGAGCCTTGGGATATCAGTGCAATTTCAACAAAATCTTCAGAATCTAATGCAATGTCACAAATACGAAATTTGCAATTGAAATTCGACGAGCTGACAAAAACGGTTGAAGCGATGGCTAATGGTATCAGAAGTCGTTCCAAATCTACCGTCCGTCCGCCAGTCTCTCGAAATCACGATAGCGGTCGAACGCGTAAAGTTAGTAGCTTGAAATTTTGCACAGATACTTAGTATTGATAAAGGTCGTTGGCGATAGCAAATGGGCCATATATGTTAAGATTTAGATATAACTCCTTTATAAACCGATCTCCCGATTAGACTTCTTGAGCTTCTCGAACCAGCAATTTTTATCCGATTTCGCTGAAATTTTGCGTGTACAACTGTGTTAAGTACGATCCGAATCGGTCTATAACCTGATGTAGCTCCCATATGAACCGATCTCACGATTTAAATTCTTTAGCCTTTACAAGCCGCAATTTGCGCCCGATTTGGCTGAAATTTTACATGTAGTGTTTTGCTATGATTTTCAACAACTGTGCCAAGTACGGTTCAAATCGGTATATAACCTGATACAGCCCCCATATAAACCGATTTCCCAATTCGACTTCTTGAACTCCTGGGAGCCGCAATTTTTGTCCGATTTTGCTTAAATTTTGGACAAAGAATTTTCTTACGACTTTTAACAACTGTATTCATTTCGGTCAAAATAGGTCTATAACCTGATATAGATCCTATATAAACCGATATAGCTCCCATATAAACCGAACAATTTTAATTCGATTTGGCGAAATTTTGCATTCGGTGTTCTGCTATGACTTTCAACAACTGTGCCATGTACGGTCCAAATTGGTCTACAACCTGATATAGTTCCCATATAAACCGATCTCCAGATTTGACTTCTTGATCCCCTGGAAGCCGGAATTTTTGTCCGATTTGGCTAAAACAACTGTGTCCAGTACGGTCCAAATCGGTCTATAACCTGATATAGATCCCATATAACCCGATATAACCCCCATATAAACCGAACAATTTTAATTCGTTTTGGCGAAATTTTGCATTAGGTTTTCTGCTATGACTTCTAACAACTGTCCCAAGTACGGTTCAAATAGGCCTATAACCTGATATAGTTCCCATATGAACCGATCTTCAGATTTCACTTTTTGAGCCCCTGGAAGCCGCAATTTTTGTCCGATTTTTCAGAAATTTTGCATGTGGTGTTTTGTTATGACTTTCAATAACTGTGCCAAGTACGGTCCAAATCAGTCTATAACCTGATATAGCTCCCATATAAACCGCTATAGATACCGTTTAAACCGAACAATTTTTGCTCGATTTGGCGAAATTTTGCATTCGGTGTTTTGTTATGACTTTCAACAACTGTGCTAAGTACTGTCCAAATCGGTCTATAACCTATATAGATCCCATATAAACCGATCTTCAGATGTGGCTTCTGGAAGCCGCAATTTTTATCCGATTTGGCAGAAAGTTTGCACATAACGTTCTTTTATGACTTTCAACAACTGTGGTGAGTAAAGCTCAAATCGGTCTATAACCTGATATACACCCGCATAAACCGGTCTCCCGATTTGACTTCTTGAGTCCTTACAAACCGCAATTTTTCTCCGATTTGCCTGAAATTTTACATGCGGTGTTCTGTTACGGTTTCCAATAACTGTGCTAAATACGATCTAAATCAGACTATAATCCGATTTAGCTCCCACGTAAACCGGTCTCTCGATTATCCTTGTTCGGTTCCTTGAAGCTTTAAAATTTGCTGGTTTGACAGAAGTTTGGTATGAAGAATAAAATAATGCCCTTCAACTAAATTTATTTAGTATACATTTTGTAGCAGAATCCATGGTGGTGGGTTCCCAAGATTTGGCCCTGCCGAAATTAGCACGCTGGTACTTGTTATTAGACACATATTTTGTAAAAGTGCTCTGTGGCGATCTAAATAAAAAAGTACATGCTCTTAGGCATTTTCTTTCAAATTTTGATGGTCATGAGAGAATCCGTCGTACAAAATTTCGAGCAAATCGGATAATAATTGCGACCTCTAGAGGCTCAAGAAGTCAAGATCCCAGATCGGTTTATATGGCAGCTACATCTGGTTATGAACTGATTTGAACCTTATTTGACACAGTTGTTGAAAGTAAGAATAAAATACGTTATGCAAAATTGCAGCCAAATCGGATAGGAACAGCGCTCTCTAGAAGCTCAAGAAGTCAAGTCCCCAGATCTGTTTATATGACAGCTATATCAGGTTATGAACCGATTTAAACCATACTTGACACAGTTGTTGGATATCATAACAAAATACTACGTGCCAAAATTTCATTCCAATCGGATAAGAATTGCGCACTTTAGAGGCTCAAGAAGTCAAGACCCAAGATCGGTTTATATGACAGCTATATCAGGTTATGGACCGATTTGAACCATACTCGGCACAGTTGTTGAATATCATAACAAAACACGTCGTGCAAAATTTCATTCCAATCGGATAAGAATTGCGCACTCTCGGAACAGACAAACAAACCAACAAACAAATAAACAAACAATGCGCTACAATTTCATTTTTATATAATAGAATATAAAGATATAATAGAAGATTCTTGTTGGAAGTCAATGGTATTTTTATTACACACTAGCTGAACCCGGCCCGCTTCGCTTCGCCTTCTTCAACTCGCTAGTATCTTTTTAGGATGGGGACACTTCGCCCTGAATGTGGATATCGAATTCGTACAGCTGAACGCGTTCGAATCCTGGCGAGAGCATCGGACAAAGCGGTGTTTATCCCCTTTTAATTTTGGCGTCATTTGCGAGGTACAATGCCATGCATGATCACGACGTTCGGACTCGGCTATAAAAAAAGATCCCTTATGATTGAGTTTAAACTTGAATCGGAAAGCACTCATTGATATGTGAGAAGTTTGCCTCTGCTAGGTTCCTGGTGTTTTTAAAAATGAGGGTAATGAGAATTGCTTTTTGGGGAGGATATTCCCTAAAAAGAATATATGGATATCAAATTCGAGCTGCACTTCCGAATTCCTTTGATATGAACCCCATATTGTCATGGCCGGTAAATATGAACCACTCGGAGGGTGTTTTGGGGCTGGGGGCCACCGGCACTTTGCGCTGACAATAAATATCAAATTCATTCTTACATGCCAATGGAAATGAAGTTCAGTTAAGGGGGTACTTTAGGGCGTACCCCAAAACACTTGGCTCCAAAATTGGATATTAAATTCTTTTTCCACTCTTAAATACCTTTCATTTGAGTCCCACATTGTCATAATGGGTCAAATAACCCATTTGACGTATTTTTAGGAGGAAAAACGCCGTCTTGACTTGAACGCAAATTTTAATGTCATATTCGAAGTCTACTCCCAAATACCTTTTATTTGAGTCCCATATAGCCATGGACGGCTAATATGCTCATTTGGGGGTGGGCTACCTCCCAATAATTGGACCTAATGTTTTATGCCATATTTGTAATCTACAGCCTAATACTTTTCATTTGAGTCCCATATTGACATGAACTTCGAATATATCTGTTTAGAGGAGTTTTAGGGTTTGGCATGCCCGCTGGGTACTTGAACTCAAATTTTAATACCATATTCATATTTTGGTTTCCAATACCTTTCACTTGATACCCTTATTGTTTCGATATCGAGAAATTACATAGCCTATGTTTCCTTCCAGACCAACCTACCTGGTATGCGAACATTTCAAGAAAATTGGTTCTGCAGTTTTTCAGTCTATACGGAACAAACAAACCGAGTCCCATATATCCTTGATTGGCTAATGATCCCATTTTGGGCGTTTTGTGGGGGTGGAGTGGCCCCCTATACTTCGACATGGATTTGAATGTCCTGCATACTCTTCATTTGATACCCATATTGTCCTTATCGGTCCACTTTTGATTTTGGGTGGTGTTTTTGGGGTAACGGTGGAGGGTCCGCCCTTTCCGTTATCAATTATAAAGCCCATTCCTACATAATGCTGTTTTGAATAACAAATTTGGTTGCTTGTAGAAGTTCTTAATCACACTCATTATCTTTCTCATTGTCTAGCACTGAGTAGTAATAATTTCTGTGCTGTTTTGCTTTTGGTGAATCCTTGCTTTCCCTATATCGTTTTCTCTTAATTTCGCAGAATTGTACATTTGATGCTATATCGTGGTTTTTCTCCGAGTTTTGAGTAGTAGTGCTCGCCTCATCGTGGGTGTTTTTTGTGGTCGATATTTTTTCTATTTTGTATTGAAAGTTAAGAAAACAAATTAAAGCAATCTTCCATTGAATACGTCTGCACAGTTAGACCGTCGAGTCGAGTGTTGGAGTGGGATCTTCATTGGACTGTCATCTGTATATTCCGACGTCCTTGTGGAATTGCCTGGGCCTTTTCCAGTTAATGACGATGCAGGCTAATTGCTTTCGGGGATAAACTTTCAATTGGAATGTATCTTTGAACTATAAAAAAGATTGGCCAGATCTGGCCAGGCACGCCATTGGATTATGTCAAGAAGGAAGATATTCATTCTAGACTAATGGCACACGCTTGGATACCAAAAATTCCCTCAGATCCTGAATCCATACTTGGGAGACTAAGGGACTGAAAACACAATCTTTCAACCACCGACTGGTAGATACGATGAGTCTAATGGCAACCAGAGGCATGCAGTATTCGTACCTAACGCCGGCTGTCTCGCAGACCTCAACGTGTATAGCAGCAGTGGGGCTGGGGAGTCAGAAGACGACTCAGCAGTTGTTGCTGAACATTTGTCTGAAGAACTATCGACCACATCTGACGGATTGCAGGAGACTGAAAATCCTCCTGCCACGATCAAAACAGGAGAGTAAGGCATCGAAATGGCACCCAATCATCCGGTTGGATGGGCACCATGCGTGCGCTAGAGTGGAAGGACAGAACTCAAAAGGTATTGCGACTACACCAGCTAGATGATTCATCTAAGTAAAAATTGTCCACACGGTCAGCACGTTTTCTGATCAGAGAGTCGCATGTCATGACGGACAGAATGACTGATTCATCTATTCTAGCCATCGAGAGCAAAGCGGTAGATCTCATCAAGTCTAAATTGGGCCACATAATTGTTGAGTCGTCACAACCCCCCACTTTCTGACCATGTGCCATTCAATGCCCTCCGGGTCGGATCTATGAGACTTAGCTCACATGTCGCAAGAGTCATACCCACAGATTCTTGTTCCCCTACAATGTGTAAGGTAGTTCCTAGTCTTGCAAGCTTGTCTGCTCTACAATTCCTCGGTATATTTCTGTGGCAATCCCATGATAGCGAGTTGTGGGTACCGGATTGACCCGATGTACAATAGTTATTCATCGGCTGGGGTTGCCACACACTACTACAACAAAAACATATCTCTTTGGCCCGACAACTATAACAGGTGAATTTAGAACTATTCAGCCATCCCGTTGAGAGATCTGCGACAGTCGAGGGCGGTTCTTGAATTCAGAAATATGTTCCCCAGAGATTTAATGACTGTCTGCGAAGATATTAATGCCAAGACTTAAACTGAAAAAGAAATAAGGACATCGTTATAGCTTTTGGTACCATTACGGGACACATAGAACTGCGAGAAATAGTTTTACAGAATAGATGCGGTAAGTGATAACATGTGTAATGTATGTGGGAAAGATGATGAGAATATTCCCTTTTTCATCTTTCGGCAAACAGACTCCGTCACTTAAGAATCAAATCAACTTAAGGGCGTGGAATGGAGAACAATAAGGGATTTTTCTTACCTTAAGGTTGTCAGTAAGGATTTCTGAAAATGTGAGGAAATGTGTGGAAATGCGAGTTGAAAGTGGAAATTGTTGTACATATGCTTTGTGCCTGCCTGCACTGACAAGACGTAGAAATTTCACAATGGATTTTTATTTCTTTGAGGAATTGTCTGAATTGGCGGATGTGAACATTTACAAGTTACAGACGTTTTAGATTGATCTGACTGGTTCAATGGAAGGAACAAGAAGGCTTCATTCTTCCTGTGATATCTCAATGGACTAAAAGGTCTAAGTGAGTCTATATGCAGACTGCCGCTATGATGTAACCTACATAAAGACCGATCACCGATTGGTTCATAAAATCCGAATTTTCGAAATAAACTTGACGTAATTTGGATACGTGGGCAAATTTGCAATTTGGGTACAACATACATCTGGTGTGTTGCATTGGCCTAATTGAACTGCGGTTTTGCATGCTCTTTTCCCACATGGGAAAAAATATCAATATCAAAAGTAAAGTTAAGGTATGAAAATCTATATCACTTCCTAAAATTAACATCTAAAGTTCATAAAAAAAGTTCCCACATATCTTACATATCATCCCCTAACCGCCAAAAAGATGTAAGTTCCAAAATCAAAACTTTACAAGAAAAGGTTTTTATTCAATAAACTAAGCACAACTTAGGTTGATATATGATTTGTACAATGTTCCACTTCTTTGGCTGATGCATTTAATGGAAAACAAAGTTCAATCATTAAAATAGAAATAAATTATTTTTGGCACTTACATCTTTTTCGCTGTCAGTTGATTGACCTAGTTTTAAGTAATTTAGAAGTAAGTTCAATTAATATCATTGTTTGAAGGTGAGCTAGAAGTCTTGAGTTAAGTCTGATTTGAAACCAATTTGGAACATAGAATTATATTATACAGCTACACATTTGTTTCAAATTTTATTCATATCCGACCAAGTTTGAATATAGCTGCCATATTAACCGATCTCCCGATTTAGGGTTATAAAAAAAGCATTTATTATCCGATTCCTCTGAATTTTGATATAGTGAATTGTATAAAGCCTCGTGACATTTGGACCGAATATGGTTCAGATCAGACCATACTTGAATATAGCTCCCATATAGACCCATCTCCCAGTATATGGTCTTGGGCCCATAATGGATTCATTTGCATTCGATTTCGCAGAAAATTAGAACTGAGATTTGTGATGGGATCCTCAACGTACTTTCCAAATATGGTCCTGATCGGACTTCTTTTATATAGCTGCCTTACAGACCGATCTTCGATTAAAAGTTGAATGAATGGTCCCAAATTGTAACTAATACACGATATCAACAACATTTTGAACTGTTACATTCATAGAAAAAATTTGCTGAAAATAGCAAACACTGTCTGATGAATATTTGTAGTTAATTTCGCTGCTATTGTAGCAGTAGTTCTGCTATTACAGCAGTTGTACTGCAATTTCAGAGTAGCAGGCTTAGTGCTGAAAAGTCTGTTGTTTGCTGATAATGACTGCTGTTTAATTATGAAGGGGACGTTAGAAGAAAAAATTACATATATGTAAATGTGTGTCCCAGTGGATGTGTAAATTCACCACCGAATGTTTACTTTCCATAATTTTTTTCTTTAAATGTAGATACAAAAGGTCATGCCAGTCATGTGCACATTAGTAGAGCAATAACATAAAATGCTAGCTAGCTCAGCCATATTTCAAATGGGTCAGGTAGCTTCTTTACAATAATATTCCACAAATTAAAATCGTTTCCTCCAACAAAATTTTCTAAAAAAATTCTAAAAAATGTCTAAAGTAATCAAAATAAGTAACAGGTTACCATTAAAATGCGGCATACATTTTTTTTGAGCAGACTTGTGTACTCAAGCAGCAGATTTTGTCAGTTGAAATAGAAGTGAGAAACGTTTGCTAATACACCAGCCCTATGTGTGCTGAAACAGCAATAATGTCTGCTTTCCCATTTTCAGTAGACAAAAACTGCTGTTTTAGCAAACATTTTTGCTATTTTGAATAACAAATTTAGTTAAGTGTGGTTATTTTTTACACCTCAAAACCCTTGACCGATCTAGTCTAGAGCGGTACGTAATATGGTATACTGTATTAATGTGTGGCGATTTCTCGAATAAAATTCTTTCGTTCTAAAAAGTACTTTTTTCCATCGGGTTTCGGCCCGGCAGAACTAAACGTGTTTTTAATAGTTTTCTTTGCTTTAATAGTACTTATAATCGAAGATTTGGATCGGACTGAAGTGACCGAAGCTGGGCCGCTCCGCTCCTTTCGTCACAAATATATCAAATCCGTAGTCTTTTCCCAAAGTCGTCTAATTTAAATCCTAAATTTTTCAATCGACCCATAATTCCGTCTAGGGAAGTTTCTTTGGGTGTGCCCAAATTTATCGACACAAAATTTTTACAGCAGATGGAACCAGTCGTAAATTATCGATTCATATTAAAAATTGAAAATCTCAAAATTTGGCACTTACATCATTTTGGCGGTTAGGGGACGATGTGTGCATGTGCTCTTATTTTACTTATGGTTGTATTTTCCATTCGCATTTAATTATTTATTGTATGTTCGCCTTATATCTACCAATGCAACGCAGCCTTAAGTCACTTTTGAGGTATTCATCTGTTAATTTGCCTCGTGCAAAAAAAAAAAAAAAGAAAACAACCCTGCATCAGTTAATTTGTTTGAAGATCTCTGACCATATGCTTGATCTCCCATCCAACTTTCTGGTCATCATGGTTGGAAAGCACATCTTCCATAATGGCAATGAAGGAATGTGTGAAGGGATATTTATTCGGCTTTTTAATTTCGATAATGTATGCGTGTGGTTTTTGACTTTAAATCAGAATCCCTCACATCTCTCTTTCTCTGGAGATTTTTTGCTACAGACAAGCCAGGATAAATGCAAAACTTTTTTTTCAAACTGTATAAGTAGCTTAAGTCCATTTTTTCTAAAATTTAGCCCAACATAATTTCGATCCCTCCCCTTGGACATAAACTTGGCATTATCGCCTTTTTTATACCCTCCACCATAAGATGGGGGTATACTAATTTCGTCATTCTGATTGTAACTACTCGAAATATTCGTCTGAGACCCCATAAAGTATATATATTCTTGATCGTCGTGAAATTTTATGTCGATCTAGCCATGTCCGTCCGTCTGTCCGTCCGTCCGTCCGTCCGTCCGTTCGTCCGTCCGTCCGTCCGTCTGTCTGTCGAAAGCACGCTAACTTCCGAAGGAGTAAAGCTAGCCACTTGAAATTTTGCACAAATACTTCTTATTAGTGTAGGTCGGTTGGTATTGTAAATGGGCCGTATCGGTCCATGTTTTGATATAGCTGCCATATAAACCGATCTTGGGTCTTGACTTCTTGAGCCTCTAGACTGCGCATTTCTTATCCGATTGGGATGAAATTTTGCACGGCGTGTTTTGTTATGATATCCAACAACTGTGCCAAGTATGGTTTAAATCGGTTTATAAACAGATATAGCTGCCATATAAACCGATCTTGGGTCTTGACTTCTTGAGCCTCTAGAGTGCGCAATTCTTATCTGATTGGAATGAAATTTTGTGCGACGTGTTTCGTTATTATATCCAACATTTGTGCCAAGTATGATTCAAATCGGTCCATAACCTGATATAGCTGCCATATAAACCGATCTGGGGTCTTGACTTCTTGAGCCTCTAGAGGGCGCAATTCCTATCCGAATTGAATGAATTTTGGCACGTAGTATTTTGTTATGATATCCAACAACTGTGCCAAATATGGTTCAAATCGGTTCATAACCTGATATTGCTGTCATATAAACAGATGTGGGGACTTGACTTCTTGAGCCTCTAGAGGTCGCAATTATTATCCGATTTGCCTGAAATTTTGTACGACGGATCCTCTCATGACCATCAACATACGTGTTTATTATGGTCTGAATCTGTTTATAGCCCGATACAGCTCCCATATAATTCGATCTCTCTATTTTACTTCTTGAGCCCCCAATGGGCGCAATTCTTACTCGAATTGGCTGACATTCTACACAGGTCTCCAACATATAATTCAATTGTGGTCCAAACCGGACCATATCTTGATATCGCTCTAATAGCAGAGCAAATCTTTTCTTATATCCTGTTTTGTCTAAGAAGAGATGCCGGGAAAAGAACTCGACAAATGCGATCCATGGTGGAGGGTATATAAGATTCGGCCCGGCCGAACTTAGCACGCTTTTACTTGTTGCTGATAATCCATTGACTATGGCTACCTGTGGTCTTAGTACATAGCTGTCTTGGCTTTCGCTTTTTGCGTGTGGCCAGCTAACTGAATTTCGCTTATTTTCCCTGCCATCAAGTTTAAGGTGGAAGGGCGTTTAAGACCAGCAGAGTGAGTGCAAATGAAATAAGTTCAAAAAGTTTATGCTTGCAAGAATATGTGCTCTGCGGTTGGATGCTAGACTTGCAGTTATTCAAGCAAGCCTCCGGTTCCGTTCCCGCCAGTTATTTCAATGGCAGGCAGCGCGAAACATGCCGTACAAAACCAAACAAAAATCTTCCTTAATTCCCCAGTAAGAGACGAGAGGAGTTTCGAGTAAGGGGTAGAGGGGGAGGGGGGGGGGGGTGGTGTTGGTGCTTGCTTGTTATCATAAAAATAAATTTGCTTGACCATCTGTGAAAATGAGAGCGAAATAAATTTTTGTTCATAAATAAAGTTTTTTTTGTTGCTTGAATCTTTTTAGTTGGTATTTGTTTTTGTCGGTTTGCTTGCTTGTTGTGTTTTGGGGTTGTTTTGTTTCTTTGCCAGGCAAACAAAAAAACTTTTTACCTTCCCTCCTGAGATGCTCTTTTAAGTCGAAAAGTATTTCCCTGCTTTCTCTGGCCGGCTTGAGGCTCTGTGAGTATGGGTGTTCGAGAGTTTTCCCATCCTGCCATTCGGATTTGTCTCTTCTTCTTCAGATTTTATTTCCTTTGGAGTTTGTTCAAAGCAAAAGTTATGAAAATATTTTTGCGTTTTTCTTGTCTTTTTTGTTTTTTTTTTATTTCACTGCTTTCACTTCTCTGTCTCTTGTCGTTTACTTTGTCATTTTAATGAAATGTATTTTCTTCTCTGTTCCTTTTGCTGAAGATGCACCCAAAAAATTATTGTTACAAATTTTAAACTTTTCTTGTAAAAGTCTTAAATGAAATCCTGTGAGAATCCCTTAAGTTGGATGGTGAAGTTTAAAGAAAACAATCCCCAGTGGAATTTGCCACATGATTAGAGGCTGTAAGTTGGGTAAACACGAACGATAGCGTATGATGTGACCCAGATTTGCGAAGAAATAAAATCTTTTGGAATGGGGTATGAAATGTATTGGGGATATAATAAATCAACAATATTTATAAAAAATGGTAAGTATACAAGGTTAACTACTGTGCCCAGGAATTGCATATACTCCGAAAACCTGACAGGAGGCAAGCAAGCTATGCGACTCCCAGATACCTATAGAATTATAAGCCTTATATCCTCTTGCTCAAAACAATGGAGCGCATAGTGGGTACCATGATAACAAACAGGATATCCAGCGAAGGTCAGAGGTGATCGCCTCGCATGAAGTTGTGCATATAATAGAAGAATCTTTCGATTCCAGGATACATTTTGGATATCATTTCATAAATATAAGGGACAAAGTGTTATATCAAGGAGGGGGAATTTTATCACTACTTCCGGGGTGACTATCATAAATAGTCTATTAATAATCTTGACTGAGGAGGTTTTAAAAACCTATGTTGTAATACTTTTAAAAAGGAAGAGTTCAAATCAGCTATGCAGAAGGACCGAAAGATTCATGTAGATGGCTTATGACTAGGCTAGGCTTAGCGGTCTAAATGGACGACTGAGATTTGTCTGTTTACAAGCAAGTCGAAATCGGGCCAATTTGAGGCCCCACATTTCCTAAACAGAACGATTTCGATATCGGACTAGGTCAAAAATTTGGCAGTGATCTTGCATAGGATATCGCCATACCTGGATGGAATGGAAGAGGTTTCGGATTGTAGACCTGCGAAGAGTCTTGAGGTAGAGTACGGAGCACTGCTACCAGTTGTACGGTCTTGGACTGACGGAACGGAGTGGTCATGGGGGTCTACATAATACGGTTCTGCAGTCACAGATCCGGGCGATCACGAACATGGTGTGGTATGGAGTAAACGCGATAATGTCGATTATGAACATCTTTACGGACAGTAAACTGGCCATAGCTCATACAACCAGTACGGTAAGGTCATGAACAGTCTTAGATTGTAAGATGGTCTTCTCTAAGGATGGTACGATCCGCATCGTTTGGGTGAAGGGACATATCGGCGTAAGGGGGATACAGCAGCATGGAAATGGTCGGTAGGACGACTAAAACCCTTATGGGGGGATCCGGAACGTGCGAAGACGAACTATTGCTGAAAGGCGGCAGGAAGGTCACGTGGCATTCGACACTATTGCGGGTTCCATAGGACTACCAGCGCATTTATGATGAGACGTTTGACTTTTCCGCCCATCCGACCCATAGACATACAGATTAAGTGTGAGGCTAAGCCACTGCGGCTATGAGACTTAGGGCGAAGGGAGAATGGATAGGAGGAGATCATACCACCGCGGTATATTTGGGGCGATGATAAGAAATCTGGATGGAATGGAAGAGGTTTCGGATCAGATACCTGAGATGACACTTGAGGTCGAGTACGAGGCAGTAATCGAAAAGTGGACGAAAACTTCTAAGTGATTCTGATGGCAGACTGCCACTTAAACCTTGCCTAACCTAGGGGCATAAAATGGAAAACGGTTAAGCATTTGATGAGCAGCACGGATGAGCCATTCCGTGCTGCTGGCGGTATGGAATAATGCCCCAAATGGAAAGTTAAATAAAGCCCTAAACCTTAATACCTGAAACAAAAACAACGATATTTGAGGCTTTTGCCTTTCATATTTCGGGATTCGCTATATTGAATATATGCTGGTCCCACTAATGCCTGTCTCAATCTAACGATAGGTCACATGACGATCTTGCAATATCAGTTGGCGCACAGCATCAATGGTTTTTGGAACATCAACTGATTTTGAATGACCTTCACGAAATTTTTCTTGGAGCGAACTACGACATTGGTTGAATTCACCATAACATCGATAAACACTGGTACATAATGGGGTTTCATCGCCAACATTTAATTAAGTTCGTCGATGCACTGTTGTTGAGTTAATCCATGTCGAAAGTTATAAAAAATAAACGCAAGAAAATGTTCACGATTCCATTTTTTGGGCGAGATCAATCATTTAAATTATTGTAAACTACACAAATAGCGCTCGTATGTCAAAACGTTCTGAGTACGTGTAACCTCAAAATGTGAAGCTTTATGATAGAGCTGTCAGTTGGTAGATTGCAACACAAGGGTTGTCCAAACCCGAAATATAAAAGGCAGCCCTCGGATTTATTTTTTTTATGCTTTTACGCTAACTTTCGAAGGAGTAAAGCTAGCCGCTTCAAATTTTGCACAAATACTTTTTATTAGTATAGGTCGGTTGGGATTGTAAATGGGCTATATCGGTCCACGTTTTGATATAGCTGCCATATAAACCGATCTGGGATCTTGAGTTCTTGAGCCGCTAGAAGGCTCAATTCTTATCCGATTTGGCTGAAATTTTGCACGAGGTGTTTTATTATGATATAGCTGCCATATAAACCGATCTGGTGTCTTGACTTCCTGAGCCACTAGAGGACGCAGTTATTATCCGATTTGAATGAAATTTTGCATGAGGTATTTTGTTATAACTTTCAATAACTGTGCTAAGAATAGTTCAAATCGGTTCATAACCTGATATAGCTGCCATATAAACCGATCTTGGGTCTTGACTTCTTGAGCCTCTAGAGGACACAATTATTATCCGATTTGCCTGAAATTTTGCATGAGGTGTTTTGTTATGACTTTCAACAACTGTGCTAAGAATAGTTCAAATCGGTCCATAACCTGATATAGCTTCCATATAAATCGATCTGGGGTCTCGACTTCTTGTGCCACCAGAGGGCGCAATTATTACCCGATTTAGCTGAAATTTTGTACAACGTCTCTCTTATGACCTTTAACATACATGTCGAAAATGGCATAAATCGGCTTATAGCCTAATGGAGCTTCCCCATAAACCGATCTCCCTATTTTATTTCTTCAGCCCCTAAAGTGCGCAGTTCTTACTAGATTTGGCTGAAATTTTACACAATGACTTCTACTATGGTCTCCAATATTCAGTTCAATTATGGCCCGAAATGAACCATAACTTGATATTGTTCCAATAACATAGCAAATATTTTCTATTATCCTTTGTTTGCCTTAAAAGAGATACCGTTGCAAAAGCTCGACAAATGCGATCCATGGTGGAGGGCATATAAGATTCGGCCCGGCCGAACTCGCACGCTTTTACTTGCTTAAACTAAAACTTCCAAAAATGGTGCCAACATGTATGAATTTACAGTAGATCATTTAGTCATTCATCATCTATTTCTAAGTTGTACCTACAATACATGCCAAATTTTGGACCCCTAGCTCCATCTATACAGAAAGTACAAAATTGTACCAATTATGGTACCAAAAAAATCATTTAGTCGCCCGTCATATATTTCTAAGTTTTACCAACATTCCAAATTTCAGAACTCTAACTGCATCTGCAAAGAAAGTACCAAATGGTACCAATATTGATACCAAAATGAACAAATTGTAAAGGGATCAAGTCACGTATCATATTTTTTCTAGTTGTGTCTGCATGCCAAATTTCAGGCCTCAAGCTCCATTTGTAATGAAAGTACCAAATGGTACCAGTTTTGGTATCATAATATACGAATTTTGAACAGATCATTGAGTCACCTATCATATATTTTCTAGTTGTGTTTACATGCCAAATTTCAGACCTCTAGCTCCATTTGTAAAGAAAGTACCAAATGGTACCAATTTCAGTAGTAAACGTATCTTTTCTCCCGTTGCCAGTATTAGTCTTCTATTTTTATAGCCACCACCAAAGGATGGGGGTCTACTAATCTTGTCGTTCCGTTTGTAACACCTCGAAATATTCGTCTAAGACCCCAAAAAGTATATATATTCCTGATCGTCTAGACGTTCTGAGTTGATGTAGCCATGTCCGTCCGTCTGTCAAAATCACGATAGCGGTCAAATATTGATGTTGGTCGTTGGGGATTCCAAATGGGCCTTATCGGTTTAGATTTAAATATAGGTCCAATATAAACCGATTCTAAGTCATTCGATTAGAGTATGTCGTCAGGGTATGAAATGTAAAATCTCAGCAAAACTCTGTTCAATCTTTCAAAATTGTTTTAAAAAAATCAAAAGTAACGGAGCCGTTCATAAACGCGTTATTCCCCCTTTTGTGAGGGTGGGCGTCCGTTTTAATCGTAAATAGTCTGCTTAAATTAGTAAACATTGGATTTGCTCTAATTGGCTATCCATATGTATGTTACTATTTTGCATTAACATGGTATTAGTTATTATTCCGGATTAGCACAAAAAATTTTATTTCTTAAATCAACGAAGGAGAAACTCCTTTTATTTATCTAATTCTTTATGCATAAAATTATTGTTGCTCATCCATTGGTGTCCTTAGTATATGATGTTATTTAAACTGGGATCAAAAAGTGTTGCCGACACATATGTACATTGGACTGTCCCACGCTATAAAGGATAATCTTTTTGTTTTCAAGTAGGGACACGTATACCTCCCAAATTTTCACTTTAGATTCTAATAAGAAACATACGATATATTAAGGCAATCGTTTAAAGTACCAACTTGACGCATAGAATGGAAAAAACTAGTAAAAAATCTGCTGTCGGAGAATGGGTAGAGATAATACTTTGAATGGCTAGAGCTGAGGTGATATCTGGATGATGTGCAAAATTCATCAAGGCCATAGGTGGTGCGGGCGCCTCTTGACAGGGCCCTAAAATTTGTTACGCCGGCATTCAAATACATATATCTTATAACTTCCATATAGACCGATCTTCCCATTTGATTCCTAGTCCCCTAGAGTACGAAATTCTTACCCGAATTGACTGAAATTTTACAAAAACCGTTGAAGTCCATTTCTGGGCTTAGTGACTCTTTCACACTCTTGAAATGAGTAAATTCAAGACAGAATCGAATTACGGCCAGGAACGATACTGTGAGAAGGAATTTGAAAGCGAGCGCGTAAGGTGCGTTGCATATCAATAAGTGAACGACCGTTGGAAAAGAAGTTCTAGACGGCGAAGGCCCGTCTTCGGGACTTCCCACTCCAGCTGCGCCGCCACTCGACAACCTCCCCGCTTGGGAGTTTTTTCGAATATGTACATTTCTCTGGCGCACCCAGTACTATAACCTCCAACATTCGTGCCAATATAGTCTATAACTTGATATATATGGGTCCCATTAAAACCGATCTCCCGATTCGGCTGAAATTTCGCACAATGACTTCTACTTTTATCTCCAACCTCCGTTCCAAGTTGATCAGAATGGGTTCATAACCTCATGTATTGTAGCTCCTATTACTCGATTTGACTTCATGAGCAACTACGAAAATCAATTCTTATCTATATACATGATTCGGCACGTCCGAACATAACATGCTTTTAATTGTTTCCTTATTTTACAGAAATTTTAAATTTGACCAAGATATGTCAACTTAAACAGGCATTATACGTACTTCAAAATACGCCAACAGCTCAGTATCGCACAGTGGGATAGAATAAAACAAGTATAAGCGTGCTATGTTCGGCCGGGCCGTATCTTGGGAAACCACCACCATTGATTCTGCTTAAAACTGTATGCAATATAAATTTAGTTTAAAGGCATACATTTAGTTTACATACCAAACTCAAGATCCGGAGATCGGTTTTTATGGGAGCTATATCAGGTTATAGAACAGTCCGGACCGTACTTAACACAGTTGTTGGAAGTCATAGAAAAATACAACATGCAAAATTTCAGACAGATCCGACAAAAATTGCGGCTTGTAAGGGCTCAAGAACTCAAATCGGGAGATCGGTTTATATGGGAGTTATATCAAGATATAGACCGGCTAGCTCTACGCGTTCGGCCACTATCTTGAATTCGACAGACGACTCAGAAAGTCGTGGCGATCAAGAATATATATACTTAATGGGGTCTAAGACGAATATTTTGAGGTGTTACAAAAGGAATGACTAGATAAGTATACCCCCATCCCAAGGTGGTTGGTATAAAAAAACGTTTGAGAACAGTTAGAGATATTTCTTTGAGATCTTAAATGGTTTGGGCTGATGTGTTAACGAGATCATATGCTAAATAAGGTACTACGGGGGCCTCTTGGCAGGCCCCTAAAGTTGGTCACCTCGGGATTTCGAAAACTTGTTCGGGCTCCCAAATCTTTATTATTTGTGGTCCGATTTCCAAACATCTTTTTTTCCTGGATAGTGCATAAAATCCCTACAAAAAACTCTGCTTAAATTCTGCAATATCTTTTCCGTTCACGGGTATTTTTGACTTCAATTTTTTTTTTTGGAATTTTGGCCAAAATATACTTTGTATTTTGCAATTTATAGTTTGACTGTCAAAAAAAGTAAAAAAAAAATAATTTTTTTTAAACTTTTTTGGTTAAAAAATATTTTAATGGTTTAGTTTTTGTTGAACTGTTGATCTTGCTCAAATATCTTAGCTTTTTATACCCTCCACCATAAGATGGGGGGTATACTAATTTCGTCATTCTGTTTGTAACTACTCGAAATATTCGTCTGAGACCCCATAAAGTATATATATTCTTGATCGTCGAGACATTTTATGTCGATCTAGCCATGTCCGTCCGTCTGTCCGTCCGTCCGTCCGTCCATCCGTCTGTCTGTCGAAAGCACGCTAACTTCCGAAGGAGTAAAGCTAGCCGCTTGAAATTTTGCACAAATACTTCTTATTAGTGTATCGACATACACTTGGTTGGTATTGTAAATGGGCCATATCGGTCCATGTTTTGATATAGCTGCCATATAAACCGATCTTGGGTCTTGACTTCTTGAGCCTCTAGGGTGCGCAATTCTTATCCGATTGGAATGAAATTTTGCACGACGTGTTTTCTTATGATATCCACCAACTGTGCCAAGTATGGTTGAAATCGGTCCATAACCTGATATGGCTGCCATATAAACCGATCTTGGGTCTTGACTTCTTGAGCCTCTAGCGTGCGCAATTCTTCTCCGATCAGGATGAAATTTTGCACGACGTGTTTTGTTATGATATCCAACAACTGTGCCAAGTATGGTTCAAATCGGTCCATAACCTGATATAGCTGCCATATAAACCGATCTTGGGTCTTGACTTCTTGAGCCTCTAGAGTGCGCAATTCTTATCCGATTGAAATGAAATTTTGCACGACGTGTTTTGTTATGATATCCAACAACTGTGCCAAGTATGGTTCAAATCGGTCCATAACCTGATATAGCTGCCATATAAACCGATCTTGGGTCTTGACTTCTTGAGCCTCTAGAGTGCGCAATTCTTATCCGATTGGAATGAAATTTTGCACGACGTGTTTTCTTATGATATCCACCAACTGTGCCAAGTATGGTTGAAATCGGTCCATAACCTGATATGGCTGCCATATAAACCGATCTTGGGTCTTGACTTCTTGAGCCTCTAGCGTGCGCAATTCTACTCCGATCAGGATGAAATTTTGCACGACGTGTTTTGTTATGATATCCAACAACTGTGCCAAGTATGGTTCAAATCGGTCCATAACCTGATATAGCTGCCATATAAACCGATCTTGGGTCTTGACTTCTTGAGCCTCTAGAGGGCGCAATTCTTATCCGATCAGAATGGAATTTCGCACGACGTGTTTTGTTATGATACCCAACAACTGTGCCAAGTATGGTTTAAATCAGTTCATAACCTGATATAGCTGCCATATAAACCGATCTTGGGACTTGATTTCTTGAGCCGCTAGAAGGCAGAATCCTTATCCGATTTGAATGAGTTATTGCACGAAGTATTTCGTCATGATATCCAACAACTGTGCCAAGTATGGTTGAAATCGGTCCATAACCTGATATTGCTGTCATATAAACAGATCTGGGGATTTGACTTCTTGAGCTTCTAGAGGGCGCAATTCCTATCCGATTTGGCTGAAATTTTGCATGACGTATTTTATTTTTACTTTCAACAACTGTGTCAAATAAGGTTCAAATCGGTTCATAACCTGATATAGCTGCCATATAAACCGATCTGGGATCTTGACTTCTTGACCCCTAGAGGTCGCAATTATTATCCGATATGCCTGAAATTTTGTACGACGGATCCTCTCATGACCATCAACAAACGTGTTTATTATGTTCTGAATCGGTCTATAGCCCGATACAGATCCCATATAAATCGTTCTCTCTATTTTACTTCGTGAGCCCCAATGGGCGCAATTCTTATACGAATTGGCTGAAATTTTACACAGGTCTCCAACATATAATTTAATTGTGGTCCAAACCGGACCATATCTTGATATCGTTTTAATAGCAGAGCAACTCTTTTCTTATATCCTTTTTAGCCTAAGAAGAGATGCCGGGAAAAGAACTCGACAAATGCGATCCATGGTGGAGGATATATAAGATTCGGCCCGGCCGAACTTAGCACGCTTTTACTTGTTCTTTCTGTTTTCTAAAGATGACATGTTGAAGATGTGTTTCAAGTAAAATTTTGGATAACATATGTTAAGTTAAAAATATGTTACACAATAGGCAATTTTTTGTCAAAAACTTGGAACATTGATTCGAGTTCTCAAAACGCAAAGCCCAGACCACCAATTTGGGTTTATGTTTATACCCTACACCACCACTGTGGTACAGGGTATTATAAGTTTGTGCATTTGTTTGTAACGCTAAGAAGGAGAAGAGCTATACCCATTTACTTATCAATGGGTATAGCCCTTCTCCTTCTTAGCGATCGACTCAGAATCATTTTCTGATTCGATTAAGTCATGTCCTTCCATGAGTCCATGTATTCTTGTAATCAAAGTGCAGGTCGTATTTATTGTCCAGTCATCACGAAATTTTGCACATATCACTTTCTTCACCCAAGGACAAACACTATTGATTTTGGTAAAAATCGGTGCATATTTACATATGGCTCCCATAAACATGTATCGGCCGATTTTCACTTAAATGGCCGTAGAAGCTACAATTTTCAATCGTTCTAGACAAAATTGACATAGATTGATTTGTTACTGATCTTAACATATCTGCGAAATATCATGAAAATCGGTTCAGATTAAGATATAGCTCCCATATATTGGGTTGCCCAAAAAGTAATTGCGGATTGCCCAAAAAGTAATTGCGGAAAGTAAATGCATTTTTAATAAAACTTAGAATGAACTTTAATCAAATATATTTTTTTACACTTTTTTTCTAAATCAAGCTAAAAGTAACAGCTGATAACTGACAGAAGAAAGAATGCAATTACTGAGTCACAAGCTGTGAAAAAATTTGTCAACGCCGACTATATGAAAAATCCGCAATTACTTTTTGGGCAACCCAATATATATGTCGAGCGATTTTTACTTAAATGACGGTAGAAGCCACAATTTTCAATCGACGTGCTCCAAATTTGGCACGAACTATTTTGTTACTGACCCTAATATATCTCCAAGTTTTTGTCAAAATCGGTTCAGATATATATGGGAGTTATATATTGGGTTGCCCAAAAAGTAATTGCGGATTTTTTAAAAGAAAGTAAATGCATTTTTAATAAAACTTATAATGAACTTTAATCAAATATATAATTGCCATTTTGTTCGATAACCTTTTGCCATCTTCCTGGCAAATTTAGTATTCCACGCTCATAGAACTTCTGCGTTTATCTGCAAAAAGCTGAACCAAGTGCAATTTATAGCCTCATCATTGCCGAAAGTTTTACCATTTAAGGAGTTCTGCAAAGATCGAAATAAATGGTAGTCTGATGGTGCAAGGTCAGGGCTATATGGTGGATGCATCAAAAGTTCCCAGCCAAGCTCACTCAGTTTTTGGCGAGTGACCAACGATGTGTGCGGTCTAGCGTTGTCCTGGTGGAATACGACACCTTTACGATTGACCAATTCTGGTCGCTTCTCCTTGATGGCTGTATTCAATTTGTCCAATTGTTGACAGTAAACATCCGAATTAATCGTTTGGTTCCTTGGAAGCAGCTCAAAATATATCACACCCTTCCAACCCCACCAAACAGACAGCATAACCTTCTTTTGGTGGATATCAGCCTTTGAAGTGGTTTGAGCTGGTTCACCATGCTTGGACCATAATTGTTTTCGACTAACGTTGTTGTAAACAATCCATTTTTCATCTCCAGTTATGATTCGTTTTAAAAACGGATCGAATTCATTGCGTTTAAGGTGCATATCACAAGCGTTGATTCGGTTTGTTAAATGAATTTCTTTCAATACATGTGGTACCCATATTAAAATTGACGCCAAACAAACAAATGTAAACAAAATTTCGCGCACTTTTTTTCTAAAGCAAGCTAAAAGTAACAGCTGATAACTGACAGAAGAAAGAATGGAATTACAGAGTCACAAGCCGTTGAAAAAATTTGTCAACGCCGACTATATTACTACTATATTACCGACAATTACTTTTTTGGCAACCCAATATATGTCGCTCGATTTGCATCTGAATGGCCGTAGTAGCTGGAATTTTCAACCGATCTGCACACAATTTGGCACGGACTGATTTGTTACTAATCCTAACATATCTGCACAATTTCATCACAATCGGTTCAGATTTTGATATAACTCCCATATATATGTATCGACTCATTTGCACTTATACGGCCATAGTAACAACAAATTTCGACCGATCTTCGTAAAATTTGGCATCTTTACTCATCTAAACATATATGCAAAATTTCGTTATAATCTGCTAAGATTTGAATATATCGCTGCTATATATATTTCGCCCACTTTACACTTATAAGGTCGCAATAACCGACCTGCACAAAATTTGGAACCGATTGTTTTGTTAGTGATCTTAACATAGATTTCATCACAATCGGTTCAGGTTTGGATATAGCTCCCATTTATATGTATCGCCCGATTTACACTTATATGGCTGTAAAAAACACAATTTGTGACTGATCTTCACAAAATTTGGCCCAGATTGTTTCGTTCCTGATCTTAACATATCTGCGAGATTTCATCAAAATCGGTTCAAATTTGGAACACTCTAATGTATTGTATATACATTTGCTACTAGCCTTCATCCATAGCATTGACTGTTGGATTTTGTACATCTTTTTGTTTGTTTCAAAGTTATTTTTTCTATGCCGCATCATACATCTTTCTTTTCAATGCATATTTAAAATTTCCATTTTTATTCAAAGTAGATAGGCTCTATTTGAATAAAAATTAAATACAGACAACTAACCGCAACAACTCCATTCATTCATTCAGCCATTCATTGGGAACTTGTCCATGGACATGGTCAACAACTTCATCGGCAGCAGCATCGTCTTTCTGGGAATCCAATCATTTGCAATAAATTTATTTGTTGCACCTGATGAATCATAAAAACTAAATCCCTATGTTGCTATTTGTTGCTTGTAGTTGATGTTGTTGATGCTGTTGCTGTTCATTTGCTGCTGTTGATGTTGGTTACTCATTGCTATACGTTTTCCAGCTTTTACAATTCGGTTTCCTTTGTTCGATGTAAACAATGAATGTTTAAAATTTCAACAGATTTTTAGTCAATGTTAAAAGTAAAATTGTTCATGGAACAGCAACCGTGTTGTCTAGCTGTGGATACCACCAACTAAGAATGAATACAACTATAAATCAAAATAATGGACCGAAAACAACAAAGATGCCACTACAGAAAATCCTTTTTAAAATAGTAGCGAAAAGATCCAAGATATAAATGTTTATACCCTACCCCACCACTGCGGTACAGGGTATTATAATTCTGTGCATTGGTCTGCAGCGCTAAGAAGGAGAAGAGCTAGACCCATCGATAATTATATCGATCGAAATGATTCCTGATTCGATTTAGCTATGTCCGTCTGTCTGTATGCCCATATATTCTTGTTATCTAGGTACCGGTCACATTTGTAGTCCGTTTCATAAAATTTTGCACAAGTCTCTTTTTTGGTACAAGGACGAACGCTATTGATTTTGAAAAAAATCGGTCCAGATTTAGCTATAGCTCCCATGTATATCTTTCATCGATTTGACCTATTAAGGCTGTAGAATCCACAATTTAATTCTGATCTATGTGTGAAAAAATTCATTTAAATCGGCTCAGATTTAGATATAGCTTCCATGTATATCTTTCAGCTGATATGGCTTTTAATGCTGTAGAAACTTAAAGTTTGGTCCGATCTTTACAAAATTTTGCAAGAGATGTTTTATTTAACGTTCCAATACGATTGCAAGCTTTCATATAAATCGGGTCAGATTTAGATACAGTATCATATATGTCTTTCAGCCAATATGGCCTTTTAAGACTGTAAAAGCCACAGTTTGGTCCGATTTTTACACAGTTCTTAACGCGTGTGCAAAATATCATGAAAATCAGATTTAGATACAGGTTCCATATATATTTGTCATCCGATATGGCCTTTAGTCGCCACAATTTTGGTTCAATCTTTCTAAAATTCAGCGGGAGGTGATTTATTTAACGTCATAACACGTGTGCTAAATTTCACTAAAGTCGGTCCAAATTGAGTTATAAGTCTGTAGTAGCGACCATTTAATACCTATCGAAAAAAAACCTTACAAGTTTCTATTCAGTGTTTTAATAGGTATGCAAAATTAAAGTCTGACTAGATTTCAACATAGGTTTCATAAAATGAAAGAAACATGTATGTTGACACGGTGGTGAAGGGTATAACATAGTCGGCTCCCCCCGACATTCGCCTTTCCTTACTGGTTTTTAGATAGCTTTGTGAAAGCGTGAGTCTAATATTTTGGAAATCTTATATGCTTTTTTATGCCAATAGATTAAAAAATTTAATTGAGGGCCAGATTCTAAATTGAAAACCATTATTTTATTCTTTGGAAACTTAATTTCATATACTACTTAAGGCAAATAAATTTGGCCATACGCATTTGGATGGTGGAAGGAAATAATAAAAAAAACTAATTTGAAAACAAAGTTAATGTACTGTATTTTTTACAAAAAATTAAATATCGACTTAATTAAGAAATTTGTGTATTCAATCCAAAATTTTGCAGAAATCGATCCTAAAAGGCAATTTTTATACCCTACACCACTACTGTGGTACATAATAAATCCATGTTAATTTGTGTACAAACTACAGGTCGCAATTTTTATCCGATCGTCTTCCAATTTGGTATGGGCTTGTTTTTCGGCCTAGAGACGAAGTCTATTGAAATTGAAAAAAAATCGGTTCAGATTTGCATATAACTCCCATATATATGTTCGTCCGATTTTGAGAAATATTACAAGATGTGCTCATTTTTTAACCGATTCCCTCGAAATTTTACAGAAAGGATTTTATTATGACCCTCGATATTACTGGTGAATTTCATAGAAATCGGCCCAGATTTAGATATAACTGTCATATATGTATATAGATTTTCACCCCAAGAGCCACTGCAAGCGCATTGTTTGACCAACATTTTGCACAAAGCTCTCCTCGACGACTACCACGTTATCTGAGAAGTTTGCTCGAAATCGGTTCAGAATTAGATATAGCTACCATATATATGTTCGTCAGATTTTGGTTAATTTGTAATAATGTTGTCATTTATCAGCCGTAGTTATTACAGTTTGAACATAATTGCTCGCCGAGGTCCATCAAAATTGATGCAGAATTGGAAATAGATCCCACATTGTACCTATAGGGTAGGTGAAGGGTATTATACATTCGGCACCGCCCGACTTTTCCCCTTCCTTACTGGTTATTATTAATAAACGATTTTGCAAATTGGATTTATGACAATCTGAAAAATTCAATTCGAGCGGTTATCAACTCTATAAAACAATTAATTTGAAAATCTTTTATTTCTTCAAAAACTGACTTAATTAAAGTAAATAATTCCTATATAATCAACAATACGAAAGGTAAGGATCTTAATGGTAAAAGAAAGTATACCTACATCAACCAAGATTGCCTTTTGTTGTACTGCTATCGATAATATTTTTTATACCCTCCGCCATAGGATGGGGGTATACTAATTTTGTCATTCTGTTTGTAACACCTCGAAATATGCGTCTAAGACCCCATAAAGTATATATATTCTTGATCGTCATGTCAAATACTTCTTATTAGTGTAGGTCGGTTGGTATTGTAAATGAGCCATATCGGTCCATGTTTTGATATAGCCGCTCAAGAAGGCTCAAGAAGTCAAGACCCAAGATCGGTTTAGATCTTGGGTCTTGACTTCGGTCCGGCCGAACTTAGCACGTTGTTACTTGTTTTTTTTTTTTTTTTTTTTTTTTTTTTTTTTTTTTTTTTTTTTTTTTTTTTTTTTTGAAATGCTTCAAACCAAAGTCGTTTAAGAATTGCGCTCTTTAGGGGCTCAAATTGTAAAATAGGGAGATAGTATTATAAGGGAGCTGTATTAGGACCGATTCAGACCATATTTGACACGTAGTTGAAATTTCACCCAAATCAGATGATAATTGCGCCCTATTGAGGCTAATGAAGTCAAGATACCATATGGGTATATATGGCAGCTATATTAAAACGTGGACCGATATAGCCCATTTAAAATCCCAACCGACCTACACTAATAAGATGTATTTGTGCAATATTGGCTAGATCGACTTTAAATGTCATGACGATCAAGTATATATATACTTTATGGGGTCTTAGACGAATATTTCGAGGAGTTACAAACAGAAAGACGAAATAAGTATACCCCCATCCTATGGTGGAGGGTATAAAAATATGCTATGATCGACTTTTCTAAATACTCTGTTGAACGTTCTGAATATAATATCTGCCATAAGAATTCTTACAACACACCTTTCCAAATGTTTTGAAATTTCGATCAATTGAGGAGGCTGCTGAGCTTTCCATCAGCAATTTATTTGCAGACTTCTTTGCCACAACATATTTACGGAACCGAGTAAAAGTGTGCTAAGTTCGGCCGGGCCGAATCTTATACACACTCCACCATGATTAGCATTTCTCAAAATACTTTGGCCGATATTTTTTCTTTTTTTGTGGGAAAGTAAAGGATAATTGATATGAATTGCAATGCTCTTGGAGCTATATCGAGTAATACTTGGTTTGGATGTTAGCAAGTAAAGGATAACGGATATGAATGGTTTTGGACCTATTTAGGCCATACTTATTTTGTATGTTAGGAACCATAAAAGCCATTGTGCAAAATTCCTTTAGACCCTCAAGAAGTATAATCGAGAGATCGGTTTATATGGGACCTATATCAGGTTTTAGACCGATTCAGACCATACTTGTCATGTATGTTGGAGGTCATTGTAGAAGTCACTGTCATAAATTTCAGCGAAATCGAAAAAAGGGCCTTTTATGGACCCAAGCCCTTAAATCGGGAGATAGGACTATATGGCAGCTCTATCCAAATCTGGACCGATCTGGGCCAAATTAAAAAAAATATATCTAACACAACTCACTGTCCCAAATATCAGCGAAATCGGAAATTAAATGCCGCTCTTATGGGCCCAAGACCTTAAATCGAGATCGGTCTATATGGCAGCTATATCCCAATCTATATTAAATTGAAGAAGGATGTCGAGTGTTTTTACACAACTCACTGTCTCAAATTTCAGCAAAATCGGATAATAAATGTGGCTTTAATGAGACTAAAGTCTTAAATCGGCGGATCGGTCTGCATGGGCGCTATATAAAGATATAGTCCGATATTGCCCATCTTCGGACTTAACCTGCCAATTAACAAATAAAGAATCTGTGGAAAGTTTTAGCTCAATATCTCTATTTTTAAAGTCTGAAGCGTGATCTCAACAGACAGACAGATAGACGGACGAATATCGCTATATCGTCTTATATTTTTACGACGATCAAGAACATATATACTTTATAGGGACTGAAATAGATATTTCGATGTGTTGCAAACTGTATGACAAAATGAATATAACCCCATCCTTCGTTGGTGGGAATTAAAATAGGAAAGCACCAGGTCCTGATGGAATACCAACAGAGGTGCTATATATGTATAATACGTGTCTTACCGAAGGTTTTTTTCCAAAAGTGCTGGGGAGAACAAAAGTTGTTATTGATAAGCAAGGGAAAGGAAGGGAGGCATGTTTGTTACAGCCGCTAAACCACTGGAGATACTCATAAAGACTAGACTGGAAGAAACTATAAATACCCTGTTCCCGCGGCGATCGGTCCTTTAGACCGGAGCGAGATTGCTTACCTACGGTAGCTGGACGAAGATCGCCACCTTCACATGCAAATGTGGCTACAACAACAACAGGGAAGGATTACCGGCAAGGCAACATGGCTTCCGCCAAGGAAAATCAACTGCCGGTGCACTAAAAGATGTTGTCGATGAGGTTCTTCGTGCACGAGAAAAAAACCAACGCAGCAGACCAATCTTTTTTTGGCTACCCTTAATATAACGCTTTTAATAGGTGGAAAGACGAGATAGACGCCTTACAGAGGAAGTTTTAAATACCAGGGTACTCTTTAAAAGGTCCGATTCTTCAGTCAAAAGTAATGCGAGTTACAAATCAAAAATGTGAAAAAGTAAATTTTTGGCATGTTTTCTTAAAAAAGGTAATTTCAGTGTTTCGTCTCTATACAGAAAACTTGGCCCAGCACTATCAATTTTGCTTACTGTACTGTAACGAAGACTTAATGTAAATGCGTTACAAGTGTAATTTTTATAAATTGCTATAAATTTTTATAACTCTAATAGCAGATCTGTGAAGTACAATATTGGCATTTAAAAAAAAAAAAAAAAAAAAAAAAAAAACTGGGAAAACCCTTCGAGATCTCAAAATAGCAAAGCTGAGACCCCCCGACTTTATAACATATTTTCATTGCCCCAAGTAATAACTTATTGCATGCAAACAATTGTTTGCGTCTTCCAAGGATTGAGGTATCTATGGACAAATGCAAATTTTGTACACATCTTTCCCCAATGTGGGAATTTGGGTGTTTTCATCGAGAAATGTGGCCAAAATTTGTACTCATTAAGATATTGATTTAAAATTTTTTGAAAAATCAAAACGATATCTTTAGTAGTTTTGGTTTTATGATATTTTCAATTTATATTTTTTGGCGTCATTTTGGGTTTTACCCAACTGATAGAACTAAAATTTAACCTTTTGTTGCATTTTATTGTAGCACACGTCTTGACCTTTTCAGAAACGTATAATTAGTATACATAAATATGTTATTATATGGGCCAAAATCTATGCACAATGTGCAAACCTCGGTCATTTTTGGCATTCATTCATGATAAAAAAGTTTCTCGAAATTATAACAGTGTACCAAGGGATGCAGTTGTTCTGTTCCTAGAAGCTTTAATTTTTGCTGGTTTGACAGAAGTTTGATATGTAGAATAAAATTATGTCCTTCAACTAAATTTATTTTGTGTAAATTTGTTGCAGAATCCGTGGTGGTGGGTTCCCAATATTCGGGCCGGGCGAACTTAGGACGCTTTTACTTGTTAGTCGTCGAAGCTAAAAATTGTTTATCTTTTGCGAGTTGATTTTTCGACATTTGTTTGCAGAGTTGCATTATTCAACGCGCTCATTCTGTTTAGTTCTTAAGAGTGGCATCGGCGTATAAAACCGTTTCAGCTGCTGCTGTGCAAATAACAGCAGGAATGGTACAACTAGACCTGCAAGCCGATGAGACGAAGTAACCAAAATACATGAAAGGCCGTAGACACTTTTTTTTTTAATTTCAGCATATTTTTGTTTCAATATTTTAGCAGATTTTTGTATTTAAAGTGGCAGGTTTTGTTAGCTGAAATAGGAGTACGAAATTTTTGCTAAAATAGCAGTAATGTCTGCTTTCTCTTTTTCAGAAACCAACAACTTTTATTTTAGCAAATATGTTTGCCGTTTTGAACAACAAATTTCGTTGAGTGTACTTTTATATATAGGAGACATGGGGATGTAAACTATTACCTTACTTACTTACTATTACCTTACTTACTTTATTGGCTATGGCAGAATATTTGTTCCACTAGCCGAATGTAAAATAGCGTTCCAAACGCCTCGATCTTCTGCGCTCATTCTAAAATTTCTGACACCAAGCTTCGAAGTGTCTCCCACCACTTGATCTTTCCATCGGGCTTTTGGTCTTCCCGGTTTGTGTGTACCACCGTGTTTGCCCTCAAAAGACTTCTTTGCTGGAGCTTCTTCTTCCATTCTGACAACATAACCTAGCCAACGCAGCCGTTGTATCGTCGTCATACAGCTCATGCAAATGCAGTCCGGACACGGATATTTTAGTAAAGTCCTTCATTTTGCCTCTACAAAAATGAAGAACGCTTGAGCGACGCTGAACACACTTTCTTCCATTGCACACGATGGGAGCAACCACGTGCTTCCCATGAAGGCCCGATAGGGCAGTCTACCATCAGACTCACTAAGACGTTTTCGTCCATTATGATACCACTGGAACAGAAGAAGTTCCTACCGTACAACCATCCAGATCGCTTTAAAAAGCCCAATAACTTGCGAATGTTGATATCCTCCAAATTAGACAGGTTCTCAAAGAAATGAGAACCCCTTCTGAGTGCTAGTGCGGGACACACACATAAGGTATTCTATAGTCTCCTCTTCTTGGATGTCCTCAAAGCATCTGAAAAAGTCGTTGCTGGCAACCTTCAGTTCGTCAGCATGTTATCCGATTAGACAGTGACCTGTCATGACGGAAACAATGACTGAGATGTCTGTCCTAGCCAATGACAGCAAAGCAGTAGACCTCTTCAAGTCCAGATTAGGCTACATAGTTTTGGAATGCTCACAGCCCCCTCTTTGTGACCATCTATCATTCGATGTCCTACGGGCCTGGTCCTGAAAGCTTAGCTTACATTTCGCTACAGGTATCTGTGGCCCGGCACCCAGAACAGGTGAATTTTGAACAGTGCAGCCATATCGTTGAGGGATCTGTAACAGTCGAGGGCAGTTTTTGTGTTCAGAAATAAGTTCTCCAGAGATTTAATGGCTGCCTGGCTGGGTGAGATGATATTTATGCTAATAGTCGCAATGACATTATATCTTTGCCATTCTACCACTTTCTTAATTGCAAGGATCTCCGCTTGATACACACTGCAGTGGTCGAATAACCTCTTCGATATGACCAGTTCGAGATCTTTAGAGTACACCCCAAGGCCCACCTGGTCGCTTAGTTTGGAACCATACTTATAGAAGTCTATGTAACTTCTGTTACCAGGGATATCGTAGTTCCAATCGGTTCTATCAGGAATAGTGGTACAGGTAGGGTGTAATCCTAACTGCCTGAAACATCGGGTATTGTATCAAGGATAACACAGTGTCCGTAGCCGTCACATGACCAATGAGAAAGATCTCTTAACCTCACGGCAGTCGTCGCTGCAATTTGTCTAGCTACAATATCCAGAGGCATAAGATGTAGCATTAAATTTATTGCATCAGATGGTGTCGTCCTCAGTGCGGCTGTGATGCACAAACAAGCCATCCTTTGGATCCGGTTAAGTATTGAGCAGTAGGTGGACTTTTAAAGCTCCGTCAAAAGTTGCCTTTCTTGTCCTTTCCAAAATGTTGGATTTGAATTTCAATTACCTGTCCAGCAGTAGGTATTTTGCGCTTTCTGTGAATTAAACATTCTCTCCTCCCAAGGAGACAGGCGCCACTGCAGGCAACTTGTATCTCCTGCTGAAAAGAACTGTTTCTGTCTTCCACGGATTTATACCTAGATCACTTTCGATGTTTCACGTAGACCTGGCTGAAGTATATCTCTTAGAGTGCTGGGAAACTTTGCCCTAACCGCAATTGCCACGTCATCAGCTTTATACCAAAGCAGAGGAGACAGTACACTTCGATGAGATGTTCCTCTGCTGACCCATCTTTCTAGATCCACAGATCCCAAGCCTTCCGAAATGCATGTTATAGTTAGTAAGTAAACTTTCTTACGGTAGAGTTGATGCCACGAAACTCCAACCCCTTCTTGATTGACGTCGGTTTTACATTACTGTATGCACCTTCAATGTCAAGAAATGCTACAATTGTATATTCCTTGACAGCGAGAGAACACTCTATATAGACCACTAGGTCGTGAAGGGCTGTTTCAGTGGATTTGCCTTTACTATATGCATGCTGCTGCCGCGACAGGCGATCTTCAGGGATCTTTGCCCTAAGATATGTTTCTTTCAAACTCTCAAGAGCCTTCAACATAAAGGATGACAGACTAATAGGACGAAAATCTTTCGCCTTCGTGTGGTAGGGTTTTCCTGCTTTCGGAATGAAAATGGCCTTCGTGTCCCTCCATCCCACTGGTATATATGACATTCTGATACAAGCAGAGTATATCTCCCTGAGCCAGGGAACCAGTATATCAGACACAGCTTGTAATTCAACCGGTGATACATCATCAGGGCCTGGCGACTTAAAGAAGTCGAAACTTCTTATCGGCCAAAGAATTTTCGGCTCAGACACAATTTCCCTAATGGCCTCCGACGAATGCATATCAGTGACAACCTCTTCTGGCGCCACGTTGTCCGTTGGGCAATTTCCCGAGAAAAGTGTATCAACGAGTAGTTCTAGTATTTTCATTCTAAAACTCTTTACGAAAACCGTTTAGTTAAATTTGTCGAAAGCAAAATCGTTTGCACTAACGATTATACAATTTTCTTATTCTTCATTAACAGTAATCATTACTGCTTCATTGACTACTGCAACTCTACCCACTAATGCAAAAAAGGAAAGGAAACGATAAAAATAAGTAAATACATTTTTAAAACATCATAAATATAAATAAAAAGTCCTCAATTTCTTGGGAAAAGTGTAATTAACAACAATTTATACGTATAAAACTTTTGCGATTTTTTTTTTGTCATATATTTTTATATTTCGAAAAGCAGGCCTATTAATTTATTTTGCAAACGTACCCGAAAACCAAAAGAAAAATATTCTGAAGACATTGCATATAATTATTTTTATTTCATTCATTAATATAAACACCAAATGAGTTTCCGTCGTTTAGTTGATGGATTTCTATTCGTTAGCCAAAACAGCTGATTTTAAAGATGTCGATTATATTTCAAAGTTGATACAGAACACCAAAATTGTGATCTTTTCTGTTATCCTCTTCTAACTTAACGAATTTCGTTAAAATAGCTTACAGAATTGCAAGATACTGCAAAGACGTCTTAAGACGAAAGAAACACGATCTCGACGGGACATAAGTGATCTCAACGATTGGTTGCAGGTGTAAGGACCGATTTGGGGTCATCTCAAAGAAATGTGAAAGTGGTGTCGAGTTGGATTTGACTCACGGCGGTGATATGGTTTTTAGTTGGTAAGGCGGAATGTAAGCCCGACATAACACATAAACGATTTATATGCAGCAAAGTATAAACCCCTCTTAACTACAAAAAAGCGCTATCTGGAGTTCCATAAGGTAGCCATCTCGTGCTTATTTTGTTTTCATTATTTATTAATGATATTCTATCCATTTCCACTTTCTCTCAATTACTTCTGTATGCAGATGATGTTCTCTCTTTACAACCATTCAAACTGGTACAGATCTACTGAATATTACAATCCGACCTTGACTAAGTACACGACTAAATATAATGGAATTGAACTAAGGAAAGGCACCACCGATTCCAACTTCTACATTTAATACATCGAACCTTTGTCGAAATTTAGTCAAACATCGAAATATTGAATAGAACCTTGCAATATTTTCTTAGGATAGGACCTCAATTGTGGCTACTACATCATTAAAAGATCATATGGGATGGTTATATCTATGAGAGCTGTATCTCAACCTGAACTCGAACGCTTAATTTTGCAAAGATAGGACCAAAACTGTGGCTTCTACATATCGGGAGTGGGAGCTATATCGAAATCAGAACTGATTTTGATGATTTTGGCACACGTATTCGGACATGAAATGAAACACCCTCTGCTTAATTTTGTAAAGATCAAACCGAAATTGTGACTACTATAGCCTAAAAAGACCAAATGGAACGAAAGATATATATGGGAGCCATATCTATATCAAAATCTGATCCGATTTTGTTCAAAATCAAAACTTGAGTTATGCAAAATTTCAGACAATCGGGCAACAAATGCGACCTGTACTTTGATCACAATTGAATCAGGAAGTAATTCTAACCCGACCGGTATACTTATCAATGGGTCTAGCTCTTGTCCTTCTTAGCGTTGCAAACAAATGCACCTGGCTGTAATATGTAAATACAAATGTAAACATATATCGTTTTTCAGATTAAATAATCCAACCACAAATTACTCTATAAATTGTATAAATGAAATTATGGAAACGGAAACGGTTTCAACTGAAACTTAAATCGGACAGTAATCATTGATATGTGAAAATTATCCACTTTAATTACTATAACATTTACGTCGATGAATATTACTACTCTTACTAAGCAACTTTGAACTGTAGCAATATCACAAAGATAACGTCCTATTATTTATACAAATGTCATTAATAAATGATATCCCATTCTAAAATATTATTTTGATTATTTTTTAACATTTTCAAATGTCTTTCATATTCATGTACTTACCCGATTTTATAATTTCTCTTTTTCAGATCCGTTGAGCTGATTGCCTTACTGGCCATATCCTGCACATTTTTCCTCTTCATGCACACAAATAAACTCAACAGTCGCCTTAAAGAGATGGAAATGAAATTACAGCCATCAGAATTCTCAGCTCTCGGTCTGACAGGCAACAATCATTTGGATGGACCAAGTAAGTTAATCATGTTCATTTCCTGTTCTAACTTTTGCTCTTTTACTTCGTCTGACTTGTTGTTTTTTCTTTTGGTGTTTTCAAGGAAACGAATATAAAGGAGAGGGAAAATCTCGTCAAAAATTAATCTTTAGTGCAAATTTATGCAATTTCTGAATATTTCCACTAAAGCAAAAGGAAATAATCGGAGAGGTTTTAAAGGTCCTAATAGGAGGTTGCTCATAAGTACGGCAGAAACGGAATGTATATTTTGAAAGGAATCTTATACAGCTCATTGTTATAAGCACCGCCATAGGGCAGAAGTATTCTGTGCTAGCTATTTCATTTCTCAAAATACCGATCTGTGACCCTATAAAGTAAATAAATTCTTTATTGTCGATCTATTTTTGTCCGTCCTTCTTTCGAATTCATGACATCTTGCAATGATTTTTTAAATCAAATTCTGCATAAATATTTGTTATTAATGCAGTTCTTGCGATTGGTTCATTTCGATTTAGATTTGGATATGTAGCATAGGTCCTATTGAACCAATCGTCCAGTCTGAAGCCTAGAAGCCCTTTGACCTGTCCAGCAAAGATATCATATTGTAGTTGAAGTAGGTCTATGCCCTCCATCACAAAGGCCCATATAGATTCATGACTAAATGTAGCCCCTACATAAGCAGATTTCTCAATTATTAAGCCCTCTAAAGCCCAAAGGAGGAGGATGCCTTCTTGTTCCTTGAACAGGCCAGATCGTTTTAATAAGCCTAATTCAGAAAAGTCCGCCAATTCGGTCAAGTCTTGATATTAGGAATGAACTAAAGCGGAACTTCTTCATGTTCTTGCAAAATTTTATATTGTTTTCTATTTCTCGACGCCCTCACATCTTCTGAAGAAATCGTTTCTTGCAACCTTTAGTCATGCATGTTTTCCAACCAGACGGTGACCTATCATAACGGACCTGATAAGTAAGTTAAATAATTGGAGCTGAGGTGTAACGAATGTTTTGATATAGCTGCCATATAAACCGATCTTGGATCTTGACTTCTTGACACATTAGAGGCCGCAATTCCAATTCAAATCGGTTCATAGCCTGATATAGCTGCCACATAAACCGATCTGGGATCTTGACTTCTTGAGCCTCAAGAGGGCGTAATTATTATCCGATTTGGCTGTAATTTTGTACAGCCATACATATACGTGTATGGTCTGAATCGATCTTCAGCCTGATACAGCTCCCCTATAAACCGATCTCCCTATTTTACTTTTTGAGCACCTAAAAGGCCCAATTCTTATTTGATTTCGCTGAAATTTTACACATAGATATGGTCTTCAAAACTCAATTCTATTAGCATAGCAATTGTTTTCTTTTATCCTTTGTTTGTCTAAAAAGAGATACTGGGAAAGAACTCGACAAATTCGATCAATGGTGGGGGGTATATTCGGCCCGGCCGAACTTAGCACGCTTTTACTTGTTTTTTTTTTTTTTTTGTTTTTTGGCCGAAGCGGTGTTCTTATTTTGCGATTTACACCGATCTCACTGGGCATCGTTAACAGAACGAGTGTCGGAAAATTTTCCATAAACGCAATAGTCACGTAATCAGCACTTTAATACCTTTTTCTTCCAGAGACAATAATATATGGCTTATAGCTATCTTCCAAAATTAGGAATCCAGTACACCTCCATGAAGTGTCCCTTTGCTTACCCGTCTTTCTACATCCACTAATCCCAAAGCTTGCCGTCATGGATCTTTCAATAAGCAATTAACTCTACCATCCCCGACGAATGCTGGTACATATCAGTGGCAATCTCCTCCCGCGCCCCGTTGTTCGTTGGAGAGTTTCCATGGAAATGTATATCCAATATGTGAATCATATGCCTAAGAAGACATTGTCCATACGTCCTCTGACTTCTGAATGTACAAAACCGCAATAGGTGTGGGGGCTAGGACCTTCCATGGCCCATAGTCGTCGGATACGTCTTTTGCGAATACACTCTTGTAGCCTTACAAGTTCAGTAGAATCCAAGGAGGAGGCGACTCAAGGTTTGGAGCGGTCAAACAAAGCGGGGTTTTACTTGTTTTATAAGTTCGACGAATTCCATATACGCTTCACCATGGAGCATGTTTGCAAATTATTTATGCTGTTTCGCTTCATAGGCATGACCCACAACACACTTTATGTTAAATATAATCCGAATCCGTATTACGTAGCTTCCATATGAACGAACCTCTCTATTTGAGATCTTGAGCACCTACAGAAAGTAGTTCGTATGCAAATATATAACTAAGGTTAGGTTTAAAAGAGAGTACGGATATTAATCCACCCAATGCCACTATGGACATTCATCTAAGCCTTGGCTTGTTGTGCGCTCTAAATACTGAAAAGTAACCTCGTAAAAGAAAATCTTAGTTACAAATACCGTACTACTTACATAATCCTTAATTTTATTTTTCCACACCACGCCTCTCAGGTGTCTGTTGGCTGCGAAAGCCGGACAATGACATTGGAAATGCTCCAAGGTTTTATCATCTTCCCAACATGTCCTACACATGCTATCACTTGCCGCACCGATTTTACATAGGTGAGCTCGTAGTCCTATGTGTCCCGTTATGATACCAATAGCTATACTGAACACCTTCTTGCTTCCTTTCAGTAATAGCCACCTCTTCTGATGATCCGGATCTCCCGATAGGATTTTCGCCGTCCTACCGACCGTTTCGCTATTCCATAGATTTACATGTGCGTTCGTCGCCCACGTCCCTAACTCCGTCTACGTCGACCCGAAAAGCTTCGGGTTAATAAGAGTTTATTGACGGCAGTCTTCTGGCCTTCATGCCAAATCGTCTGGTATAAACATACAAAAATGCATGACAATTTCTTGTTATGACCTCCCATTATAATTAACATGCGCTCACTTGTTTTTACTCAATTGAGTATTTTTCAAGCCTTCACTAGCGAAATTTAAACAAACCAATATCCGTAGACCCTTTTTCAGATTTTCCTTTTCTGTTATAATCTTCGAGTACGTGCTTACTCAAGAAACGACTTTTTATCTTATGTTGACAGTTTGTCCGTCATTTTCCAGGAACGAATCTTTTTAAGTTTGTTGGTTTTTGATGTGTTGCAGTTGGCCCTGAATGAAATACGTTTAGAAGGCAAAAAGAAAAACTTTAAGGGAATATTTCCACAATTCTCTGCTTCACTTTATGCTCTTCTTAAGGAAGTTTGCAAAAACCTGGTAGTAAATCAGTGATGATACAAATCATAGCCTATTAGAAGATAAAAGTTCAAAACAAGTATTTTTATACACTACACCACTACTGTGGTACACGATACTATAACTTGGGTCATTTGTTTGTAACATCCAAAAAGATTATGACACTACACCACTACTGTGGTACAAGATATTATAACTTGGGTCATTTGTTTGTAACATCCAAAAAGATGAGAGATAGATCCATTGATAAGTATACCGATCGACTCACAATCACTTTCTGATTCGACCTAGCTAAGTCCGTCTGTCGCTATGCTGTCTATGTTAAACTGTAATCAAGGAACTATCTGATCGCAACTGATTATCCGATTATCTTGAAAATTTGTACAGACTTCTTCTTTGGAAGCCTATTAAAATTGGATCAGTACGGTTTTGGGTAGTATGACAATAATGTTTAACGTATCCTTACGAAATTTGACACAAAACACTAAAATTAAATTAGTCCAGCTTACGTGTCGCTCGTTTTGCCGAAGTTATAAAAATTTGCACGGATTTTCGGGAAAAATGGTTCGGATTGTTTCAATGCCCATCTAAACACCTATGCCTTAGTCCATCGAAATCGGTTCACAATTATATATCGCGTCCATAAACTAAAATCGCCCAATTTATACTTATAGGGTAGGTGTAGACTATGACATAATAGTCGGCGCAGCCCGATTTTACCTTTCCTTCCTTGTTGTTTTTTTTGTTTAGGTATGCTGTGAAAGTAAGAGTTATGAGGCTCACATTGATGCTTGGCATTCGGTTAAGTTACCATAAAAATTAACTTTAAAGCAAGTTCACAAAATTCAATTTTAAGCGAATTTGGCATTTAGTTTTTCGGTCGTCAGCCCGTCAGCCCGTCCGCCAAACTGTCAGTCAGTCAGCCATTCAGTCAGTTATTCATTCATCCACCTTGCTGCGCTCTGAGCTCTTTAGTTATGTACATATCGTACATACATTGCTACTTCTTGCTTGCTGCGATTACTATTTGCCAAGTGTATTCAAACGTTAAACGGTGTTAGAAATTAACATAAATAAATAAGCAAATAAATAAATAAAACATAACGCAACACAACAGCGAACGAACAATTCTGCTGATTTTTAAATGTTGGTTCTCGTCATATTTGTTTATCTTTTTTCGTTAGCTTTCGTAATTGTTAATGAAGTCAATATTACAGATGCATTGGCCTGGAATGAGGTCATGGTTGTGTTCCTAAACGTTCTCATGACCTGTTATTAATTTAAATCACATCAGAATTGCAATTAGAGAGGGTTACTGGCGTTTTTAACGATTTCTAAAAAAATGCCCTTGGGGCTCATTTGCGAAATTACGTTGATAACAAAATATAGGTATGTTCGGGTAATTTTCCAGAAAAAATTGCCAGTAAATATGATACGCGAACGACACCTAGTAAAAATGAATGCTAAGGGGATACAATGCTAGACATGAACCAATTAAGGGTGTGGTATAGAAAACAGATCGGGATAATGTAAAGAGCACGGAATTCCTGACTTTAATTTTCTTTTTCGAGGCTACTTTTTATACCCTCCATCGTCATTCTGTTTGTAACACCTCGAAATATGCGTCTGAGACCCCATAAAGTATATATATTCTTGATCGTCATGTCATTTTAAGTCGATCGAGCCATGTCCGTCCGTCTGTCTGTCGAAAGCACGCTAACTTTAGAAGGAGTAAAGCTAGCCGCTTAAAATTTTGCACAAAATATTTTTTTTTGGTGTAGGTCCGATGGGATTGTAAATGGTCCAATTTTTCCATGTTTTGATATAGCTGCCATACAAACCAATCATGGGTCTTGACTTCTTGAGCCTCTAAAGGGTGACTGAAATTTTGTACAATGTCTTCTCTCTCCCTTCAATATACGTATCTAATATGGTCTGAATCGATCAATAGCTTGATACAGCTCCCATATAAAACTATCTCCTGATTTTGCTTCTTAAGCCCCTACAAGGCGCAATTCTTATCCAAATAGTCCGAATCGGACTATATCTTGATATAGATCCAATAGCAAAACTGTTCTTATTCAATATTCTTTGTTTGACTAAAAAGAGATACCGCGCATAGAACTCCACAAATGCGATCCATGGTGGAGGGTATATAAGATTCGGCCCGGCCGAACCTAGCACGCTCTTACTTGTTAGTATTTAGAGCGCACAACAAGCCGATTACTGGCTTGGGTGTATGACCATAATGGCATGGAGCGGATTAATATCAATCTAACCTACACAAATTTTGCGGGTATGTGAACACACTTTATATGTACATACCAAGTAACTAAATTTACTAATTACGTTTTTTTGCAGCCATGTGATCAATCATAAGACAAAAAAAATATATTCTAAAATATTCATTCACACATTTTCATTATTGTTTTGAAGTCGATTTAGCCCAGTCCATCTGACTGTCAAAACCTTCAAGGGAGGAAATAAAGCACTAAAATTTTGCAAAAATACTTTTTATCATGATATCTGTCCTTAGTATGTGGCTACTGTAGTACTACAATGGCCAACCTTATGCATTGTGAGCCTGTAACGGATATCTTACATGAAAATGTACTCTTTGGTTGGTAAAACAACCTTAGCAAAAATTTTAACTGCAAAATTATAATACATTGAATCAGCATCTGAGCTTTATCTGAGATCTAGATTTTAGAAATATGTGAAAAACGGACATTACCAAATTGAATTTTTAACCAGTAAGGAAAGGCAAAAGTCGGGCGGAGCCGACTATATAATACCCTACATCACTGGATCTACGTAATACTTTTAATATGTAGCACATATATTCAAATCTAGTCAGACTTTAATTTTTCATACCTATTGAAATATCGAATAGAACCTTCTACGATTTTCTTACAATGGCACGAAAATTCTGGCTTCTACAGCTTTAAAAGTCAAAACGCATTAAATATATATATATATATATGGGAGTTTTATCTAAATCTGATTTGAGTTTGATAAAATTTTGTAAACGTATTGGGATTTTAATTGGTCACTTAAAACATCTCACGAAAAATTTTGTAGAGATCGACCCAGCCTTAAAAGTCGAAACGATATAAAGACATATATGGGAACTTTATCTAAATCTGGTTCGATTTTGATGAAATTTTTTGCATGCAATGCGACGTCAAATAAAACATCTCCTGCACAATTTTGTAAGGTTGGCACCAAAATTGTGCCTTCTACAGCCATAAAAGACCATATCGGATGAAAGATATATATGGGAGCTATATATAAATCTGATCCGATTCTGATGATGATTCTGATGCACACATATTGGGATGTCAAAAAAAGCACTTTGTGCTAAATTTTTAAAAGATCGGACCAAAATTGTGCCTTCTACAGCCTTAATAGGTCAAATCGGATGAAAGTTATATATGGGAGCTATATCTAAATCTGAACCGATTTAGAAGACATTTTGCACACGTATTAAGACGTCACACGAAACATCTCACGCTAAATTTGGTAAACATCAGACCAAAATTGTGGCACGTACAAGATATATATGGGAGCTATAACTAAATCTGGACCGATTTTTTTCAAAATCATTAGAGTTCGTCCTTGAAGCAAACAAAAAACTTTTGCAAGATTTTGTGAAAATCGGACAACAAATGAGACCTGTACCTTGATTATAAGAGTACATGGACAGACAGACGGACGGACAGACGGACAAAGGTAAATCGAATCAGGAAGTGATTCTAAGCCGATCCTTTAACTCATCGATGGGCCTAGCTCTTCTCCTTCTTAGCGTTGCAAACAAATGCACAAATTCATAATACCCTGTACCACAGTGGTGGTGTAGGGTATAGAGATTTAGTTTGTACTTTACAAATTGTTCTAGTGCCAACTATCGTCAACTCTTTAATATTTTAGAGTTTTCCCTCAGTCAGGGAATAAATATATTTTGATGCTTAAGCGCTTAAAATTCCCAACTTATTCCAAGTTTTTCATTTGCAATTTTTCAATTTGCTTAAATATTTAAAAAGAGAGCAACTTACCGAAAACTTTGTCCATAAAAAAGCATCAATATGAGTATGCACGCATGAATTTTTATCAAACATTTCGTTGTAGCACAACATTTTATTATTACAGGTGCAAAATAGCATAAATTGTTTTTCATGCCACAAACACACCACATTCAAAACATACTAACGCACACACACACCTCCGACCAGCTCAGAATGGTATGGAGACCAGGGTGGTCGAATAAATGTGGTTAAAAATTATGCAACAGCTTATTGCCATGTAGCTGTGAAGAAAATCAGGAATTTTCTTTAAGTTGATAGCTTGGACGTAAATACTAAGGCATGGCATGTGTGAAATTATTTCCTCATTGAAATCAGCATTTCTACTAAATCAGAGAAAAAAGAGATGTTGACAAATTGAAACAAGATTCAAAGTTAAATTTTTATATAATTGTTGCTAATGAATGGAAACTATATAATTTATTTATATTTACTAATTATTACACAAGTATCAAAGCATAAAGTTCAGCCAAGCCAAATGCATGATGGAGATTGTTTAACCTCCGCCATGAAAAACGTAGCCACAAACAAGGGCAGTATAATTGAAGGTCATAATAAAAATATACCCGATAAACACTTTTAATCAATAAGGTTTAAGAATTGAGCCTGGAGGCTTCCCTAAAGTCAAATGGAAAGATCGGTTTATATGAGAACTACACTAGGTTATAAACTGATTCATACCATACTGAGCATAGCCATGGGAAATCATAGCAGAACTCAATTCAATTTCAGCCAAATCGTATAAACGTTGTGCCCTACAGCTGCTAAAGAACCCTGAGAACCCTGAGAACAATTTAGCTATTTTACTTCAACATCCCGGATTTTACTTTAGAAACCTGGGTGTGGGACTCTATTTGCCAGGAAAACGTACTGGACCTTATGTTCGATAGGAGTAGCTGTCTGTTAAACAGACACTTAGATAATATAAGTCCATTACGATATCACAGTTTTATTCATTTTGTTTTTGCTATACAGCAAAGCTCATGGTTAGAATCGAACCCATAACCATAGTCTGATTACGCTACAAACTCGGTAACAGGGGAGTTCAAAATATGTTACACAATTCCATATCCAGTTTCCATTGCTAGGAACGAAGCTATATTGAAAGTGCCAAACTCGGGAGCGTACAACCTCACAGATGTTATCACGATATGTGGAAGGGCCATAGACCTATTTCGAATCCGAAAGCAGGCCAATGGATCTACATGAGCAGAATTAGACCAATTAATAGTGCGGAAGTGCAATATTACAATATTGAAACAAGACTAAAAAATATGTTCCCATGACAAAGTCCCCAGGTTTAGATCAGAAAGATGCCCATTTGCAATTTTGGACATCCAACATGTAGACATACCGTTTTAGTCAAATAATGTGAAAACGTGCGAAGTTCGACAGGGCATTTTAATCGCGGAATCGGTTATGTGTGGACTATATCTATTGAAGGACCTAACTGGGACGAATTTAGAAGATCAAACCGCACTCCATATTCCAATTTTAGCCAAATCGCAGAAAAAATTAAGCTTCTGGTGGCTTAAGAACTCAAATCGGGGTATTAGTTTATATGGGACCTATCAGTACGCGGATGTAGTGTGGGTTTTGTGGGGTATAAATTTACTTGTCACATCAAATTTCAGTCCAATCGGTCAAGATTGAGTCTCCTTGGGGCTTATGAAGTCGAATCGAAAAAATGCTTTATTTGGGAGCCATGTACATCATAATCTGGACCAATATGACCCATTTGCAATCTCCTACGATCCACATCAAAAAAAGTTTAAAATTGAAAATCTGAGCAAAATTCTAAGCGAATATCTCTATTTGTTCAAACGCTACCACGATATAGACAGACGGAAAAACGGACTAGACCGACTTGGAATATCATGACGATCAAGAATATATATACTTTACTAGATGAACCGGCCCCTTCCGTTGTACCTTCTTCCACTGTCTATTAAATTTAGTTTGAGCCCTATATTAATATGGTCGGTAAATAAGTCCTGCTCTGGGTTGGTACGGCCCCCAGATATTTAGCCCCGAATGTGGATATCTAATTCGTATTTTACTCTCAAATACCTTTCATTTGAGCCCCATATCGCCGTGGTCGCTAAATACGTATAATTCGTGGTTGTTTTGGGGGTGGACTCCAAAAAACTTGGTCATGAAATTGAACATCAGTTCCGTGCTCTACTTTCAAAGACCTTTCATTGGCATGACAGCCAAATATGTCCGATTTGAGGGTATTTTGGGTGTAGGCACTTAAATGAAAGAAAATTCAGATTAGATAACGAATACGGAAAAATCTGCCCAGAAAACAAGCCCGGGAATGGTCCAAGAGGGTCTTGAGAATTTTGAATCCCTTCAATCTACGCGATTTGGAACTGAAGCGAAAGGAAAATCCAGAGTGTATAAAAAATAAACAAATAACGATAGCGGTCGAACGAATAAAGATATGCGCTTTGTATTTTGCACAGAGTCTTCTTGTTGATGTAGGTTCTTGGAGATTGCAAATCGGTTCAAATTTGAATGTAGCTGTCATAAGAACTGATCTCTTGATTTGACTTCTTGAGCCTCTAGAAGCCGCCGTTGTTGTCCGATTTGACTGCAATTATGCACTGAAGTTTCTTTTGGGGCTTCTAATCACCGTGTGAAGTGCGGTCCAATTGGTGATTAATCTCATATAGCTACCATATAAACTAACCTCCCGCTTTGGCATCTTAAGCACCTGGAAGCCGCAATTGTTATCCGATTTCGCGGAAAGCTCATTTGAAAATAATTTTTGAATTATTGTTTAATTTGAGGTCATTCTTTAACTTTCTGTTACCAATAAGAATCCATAATTTGTATACCCTCCACCATAGGATTAGGTTATACTTATTTAGTTACTCCGTTTGTAACACATTGAAATATTTGTCTAGAACCCCATAAAGTATATATATTCTTCATCGTTATTACATTTTAAGTCGATCTAGCCATTTCCGTCCGTCCGTCTGTCTATCCAAAGCACGGTAACTTTCGAAAAAGCAAAGCTAGCCTCTAGAAATTTTGCACAAATACTTCCTATTAGTGTAGGTCGGTTGGGATTATAAATGGACCGTATCGGTTCATGTTTTGATACAGCTGGCATATAAACCGATCTTGGATCTTGACTTCTTGAGCCACTAGAGGGCGCAATTCTTATTTGAATTGGCTGAAATTTAGCATGACGTGATTTGTTAAGAATTCCAATAAATGTGCAAAGCATGGTTTAAATCGGTCCATAATCTGATATAGCTGCCATATAGACCCATCTTGAATCTTGACTTCTTGAGATACTAGAGGGTGAAATTCTTATCGGATTTGGTTGAAATTTTGTACAATGGCTACACCCATGACCTTCAACGTACGTGTCAAAAAATAACCCCTATAAACCGATCTCCCTATTTTACACCTTGAGCCCTTAAAGGGCGCAAATCTTTTTCGATTTTGCTGACATTTTATATAATAACTTGCACTATGGTCTCCAACATTCAATTCAGTTATGGTGCGAATCGGACCATAACTTGATATAGCTCCAATAGTATATCAATTATTTTCTCTTATCCCTTGTGTGCCTAAAAAAGATACCGGTATAATTACTCGACAAATTCGATCTGTACGATAGTGGAGGGTATATAAGATTCGGCCCGGTCGAACTTAGCTTGCTTTTACTTGTTTAATCTTAGGTATTCCTACGAGAAAGGTACACGCGTTTACTTGTTAAATCTTAGGTATTCCTACGAGAAAAGATTTTATTACTTCTATTCCAGTGATATGTGCTTACCAACTTTATGATGGAACTACACAAAAATGCTAAATTTTCCCATGAACATTCCATTACGGGGCAAACTTCTCACATATCAATGAGTGCTGACCGATTCAAGTTTAAGCTCAATAATAAGGGATCTCCTTGGGGATTAGGGGATAATCACCCCTAAAATTTTTTTCTGATGTTCTCGCCAGGATTTGAACCCAGGCTTTCAGCGTCGTAGACGACATTCTAACCACTGCGCACGGTGCCCTCCATACGTAATACAGTACACCTACCCTGTAAGTGGAAATTGGGAGATATATCTTTTTCTCAAGCGAATACGATAGAGTTTGGTGGAGGTTTCGAAATAGGTTCAACAATCTGTATCAAATTTCGAGCAAATGAGTTCAAAATTGTAATAACTATTTATGAAAATAGAGCTATGTTTGATAAAGTTTAACAAAAATGTCAACAGTCATAAAATAATAATGAGTGTTCCAATTTTCTTGACAAATGACAGCATAATTGATAGTTATTCAAATTCGGACGAACACATATATGAAAGTTTATCTAAATCTTAACTAATTTCGATTTAAATATTGTGGTAGTCGTCGAGCAAAGCATTTTGCAAAATTTCGGGAAGATTGGTGAATAAATGTGCTTGCAGTGGCTCTTAAAGTGAAAATAGGGCGAAATATTTATGGGAAGTATATCTAAATCTGCATCAATTCTGTGAAATTTACCACCACAAGCCATAAGAAAATTCTTCCTGCGAAATTTTCGAGGCAATCGGTTAAAAATAATCACATAATTGTAATAAATGCAAGTCAAAATCGGACGAACATATATATGGGGGCTATATATAAATCTAAACCGATTCCGACCAAACTCCAGATATTGTGGTATTCTGAAAGGATAGCGATATAGAAAATTTTGGGAAGGTTGTTCAAATAACGCGATTGCAGTGCTTTATAAGTGAAAATCGAGAGTATTGTTTAACTAATGACCATATTATTGCCAATTTCCTTAGATATTGTGGCAGTCATAGAGGAAAGCGTTATGAAAAACTTTAAGGAAGATTGGTCAATATGTGCGCTTTAAGTGGCTCTAGAAAAGCAAATCGGTCGATACATATACATATGTACATATATGGGAGCTACATCTAAATCTAAACAGATTCATACATATAAAATTCATCAGAAATGTCCAGACTCATAAAAAATTGTTGGTGCCATATTTCGACTGAATCAGTTAAAAGATTACGATGTTTTTGCAATATTACTCCGAATCAATTTCAACAGGCTTCGTATCCTGGCTAAAAAAAATGCCTATGACAAATTTGAAGATGATGGGAAGGAAATTTCGACCTGTACTTTATACACAAGTTAACTTTGACAGACGAGCTTTGTCCGTCTGTCCACCTGTCTGTCGAATCAGAAAGTGATACTGAGTCACTCGGGTGTTACAAACGAAAGCACTAAGATATAATACCTTGCACCACAATAGTGGTGTTGAGTATAAAGATTAGTACCGTTTGGTACTAGCCTCATTATCGAGCAGATATTGCGGTTTATACCAAAGTGTTAGTGGTTTTAGTACCAAACTGATATTGTTTGATTACCAATCTCGTTATCACTTGAATGTTCCACCCTATAATGAATCAACTGAAGGCCACTACAGAGCAGAGGTTAGCAAATCCACCTATGACACTGAGTTCGAATACTGGCGAGAACATTAGATAATTTTTCAGCGGTGATTATCCCCTCCGAAATTTGGGCAGTACTATGCCAGTAAATGGCATAGTCCTGCGGCAACGAACATTCCATTAAATAACAGGGAAAACTTCGCACATATCAATGAGTGCTGTCCTATTCAAGTTTAAGCTTAATGGTTAGGTACCTCCTGCCATTTACTGGCATAATACCCTCCACCATAGGATGGGGGTGTACTATCTTCATTCTACTGTTTGTATCGTATCGAAATATTATACGCCTGGCGGATCTTCTCGAAATTTGTTACAGATTTTTATACCCACCACCGACGGATGGGGGTATATTCATTTTGTCATTCCGTTTGCAACACATCGAAATATCCATTTCCGACCCTATAAAGTATATATATTCTTGATCAGCGTAAAAATCTAAGACGATCTAGACATGTCCGTCCGTCTGTCCGTCTGTCTGTTGAAATCACGCTACAGTCTTCAAAAATAGAGATATTGAGCTGAAACTTTGCACAGATTCTTTTTTTGTCCATAAGCAGGTTAAGTTCGAAGATGGGCTATATCGGCCTATATCTTGATATAGCCCCCATATAGACCGATCCGCCGATTTAGGGTCTTAGGCCCATAAAAGCCACATTTATTGTCCGATTTTGCTGAAATTTAAGACAGTGTGTTGCCTTAGACCCTTCTACATCTTCCGTCAATATGGCTCAGATCGGTTCAGATTTGGATATAGCTGTCATATAGACCGATCCTCCAATATAGGGTCTTAGGCCCATAAAAGCCACATTTATTATCCGATTTTGCTGAAATTTGGGACAGAGAGTTGCCTTAGGCCCTTCGACATCCTCCGTCAATATGGCTTAGATCGGTCCGGATTTGGCTATAGCTGCCATATAGACCGATCCTCCAATTTAGGGTCATAGGCCCATAAAAGCCACATTTATTATCCGATTTTGCGGAAATTTGGGACAGTGAGTTGTCTTAGGCCCTTCGACATCGTCCGTCAATATGGCTCAGATCGGTTTAGATTTGGATATAGCTGCCATATAGACCGATCCTCCAATTTAGGGTCTTAGGCCCATAAAAGCCACATTTATTATCCGATTTTGCTGAAATTTGGGGCAGTGAGTTGTCTTAGGCCCTTCAACATCGTCCGTCAATATGGCTCAGATCGGTTTAGATTTGGATATAGCTGCTATATAGACCGATCCTCCAATTTAGGGTCTTAGGCCCATAAAAGCCACATTTATTATCCGATTTTGCTGAAATTTGGGACAGTGAATTGTGTTAGGCCCTTCAACATTCTCCGTGAATTTGGCTTAGATCGGTACAGATTTGGATATAGGTGCCACATAGACCGATCTCTCGGTTTTAGGCTTTGGAGCCAATAAAAAACGCATTTATTGTCCGATGTTGCCGAAATTTGGGACAAAGAGTTATGTTAAGCCCCTCCACATATTTCTGCAATTTGGTCTAGATCGATCAAGATTTGCATATAGCTGCCATATAGACCGATCTCTCTATTTAAAGTCTTGGCCCCATAAAAGGCACATTTTTACTCCGATTGCACTGAAATTTGACACACTGATTTATATTATGCTCTTCGACATCCGTGTCGTATATAGTTCAGATCGGTTTATTTTTAGATATAACTTCTAAAAAGGCCAATATTTTGTTATATACAATTGAACAATAACTTTTACTTATTAGTATTTGGTCTAAATCGGAACATGTATTGATATAGCTGCTATGGGGCATAAGGTATGCAATTTTCACCGAATTTTGATAAAAAGTGGTTTACATATATACCCGAGGTGGTGGGTATCCAAAGTTCGGCCCGGCCGAACTTAACGCCTTTTTACTTGTTTTATTATGAAAATTGTTTCAAATTCAAATTATTATATCGTCGGTACTGCCCGATATAAAAAAAAAAAACTTTTTTTTACAAAATTTAAACGAATTTTAGATTTTTATATTAAAATGAGGTAAAAATTAGAATGTCACAAGAAATTTCGCAAAATGTTTGCTTCTATACTATTTGAAATGGCAGCACTGACAAGGTCTTATTTCTTGCACCTCGTATACATCTACACTTCACGATGCCATGGACATCTCGATATCTTACTGTACATACTCGTATCTGGCTGTGTTGTTTGTGGTGTGAGAGTCTGAATATGTCCATCCATATAACCGTCTGTGTGATTGCCACAAAGCGCACCAATACTGATCGCACACAAAGTACGGTATGGCAAGCAGCACACTCGATGCACAAGAATCGCATCACACAATTTATTTAATACTTTGTTTAACGAATTGTTTGCATATTTTTTCCACTCATTCGCTTTCCTTTACCAAACACACACAAAAAAAGTCGACAAAATTCTGCTAGTTTTTCTGTGTGCCTTGTTGTAAAGGCACAAACGCTGCCGCATTTACTCCACTAAAGAAGATATGCTCTCACGCTAGCATTCATTAACGCCGCCAAAAGGGGAGGGTCATCAAATGCCGTCAATGCTGATAACCTTACATGGGAAAAATTTTTGATTTTATTGAATTTCTCATTGCTCCTATTACAGATTACTATAAAGAGTCTATTGAGCATCGTATCCTGAGATGGATTTAAAATTACAACTTATACTGATCATTCTGGAAAGGTGAAAGTTTACCCAGAAAACCCCAAATATGATATTCCACATGAAAACGAACACTTACTAGGCAGTACAATCAAAGTTTCTCAGTATAAATGGTTTATATTTCATATAGCTTACATTTCTTGTCGGGTAAGTTTCTTCGTGCAGGCTAAGTTTTTCGACAATTGAATGAAAGACTCTCTATTTCCATTTAAATCTCCTAACACTACTTTTAGATGTGTTCTTTTTGGGCGCTCGTCCTTGTCTTCGAGGATATGGGCACTCTTACCTGTGCGTGAGTGGTTGAAATTTTTGGCATTTTTGTGATCTATCATCTACCGCAGGCAGACCTCGAATCCTCGGCTTTATAATTATAGCGATAATAAAAATGCGTCACAACCATTCCATTGCGCTTTCCGTATGGCAGAGAAGTATTATTATACTTCTCTAGCACATCTGGATATTTCAGGTCCAGATTCGCAATTCATGGTCTCTAAAATGCCTTCCTACGATCTATTAAACTGTTAAGACTATTTCTTCGAAAATGAGTCTCATTCATAAAATCATAAAACAATGAAAACAAGTAAAAGCGTGCTAAGTTCGGCCGGGCCGAATCTTATATACCCTCCACCATGGATCGCATTTCTCGAGTTCTTTTTCCGGCATCTCTTCTTAGGTAAAAAAGAGGATAAAAGAAAAGATTTGCTCTGCTATTAGAGCGATATCAAGATATGGTCCGGTTTGGACCGCATTTAAATTATATGTTGGAGACCTGTGTAAAATGTCAGCCAATTCGAATAAGAATTGCGCCCTTTCTGGGCTCAAGAAGTAAAATAGAGAGATCGATTTATATGGGAGCTGTATCGGGCTATAGACCGATTCAGACCATAACAAACACGTATGTTAATGGTCATAAGAGAATCCGTCGTACAAAATTCCAGGCAAATCGTATGATAATTGCGACCTCTAGAGGCTCAAGAAGTCAAGATCCCAGATCGGTTTATATGGCAGCTATATCAGGTTATGAACCGACTTGTACTTTATTTGACATAGTTGTTGAAAGTAACAATAAAAAACGTCTTGCGAAATTTCACCCAAATCGGATAGGAATTGCGCCCTCTATAAGCTCAAGAAGTCAAGTCCCCAGATCTGTTTATATGACCGCTATATCAGGTTATAAACCGATTTGAACCATATTTGGCACAGTTGTTGGATATCATGGCGCAATACTTCGTGCTAAAACTCATTCAAATCGGATAAGAATTATGCCCTCTAGAGGCTCAAGAAGTCAATACCCAAGATCGGTTTATATGGCAGCTATATCAGGTTATGGACCGATTTGAACCATACTTGGCACAGTTGTTGGATATCATAACAAAACACGTCGTGCAAAATTTCATCCCAATCGGATAAGAATTGCGCACTCTAGAGGCTCAAGAAGTCAAGACCAAGATCGGTTTATATGGCAGCTATATCAGGTTATGAACCGATTTGAACCATACTTGGCACAGTTGTTGGGTATAATAACAAAACACGTCGTGCAAAATTTCATTCAAATCGGATAAGAATTGCGCCTTCTAGAGGCTCAAGAAGTCAAGACCCAAGATCGGTTTATATGGCAGCTATATCAGGTTATGAACCGATTTGAACCATACTTGGCACAGTTGTTGGATATAATAACAAAACACGTCGTGCAAAATTTCATCCCAATCGGATAAGAATTGCGCACTCTAGAGGCTCAAGAATTCAAGACCCAAGATCGGTTTATATGGCAGCTATATCAGGTTATGAACCGATTTGAACCATACATGGCACAGTTGTTTGATATCATAACAAAACACGTCATGCAAAATTTTATTCTGATTGGATAAGAATTGCGCACGCTAGAGGCTCAAGAAGTCAAGACCCAAGATCGGTTTATATGGCAGCTATATCAGGTTATGAACCGATTTGAACCATACTTGGCACAGTTGTTGGATATCATAACAAAACACGTCGTGCAAAATTTCATTCCAATCGGATAAGAATTGCGCACTCTAGAGGCTCAAGGAGTCAAGACCCAAGATCGGTTTATATGGCAGCTATGTCAAAACATGGACCGATATAGCCCATTTACAATACCAACCGACCTACACTAATAAGAAGTATTTGTGCAAAATTTCAAGCGGCTAGCTTTACTCCTTCGGAAGTTAGCGTGCTTTCGACAGACAGACGGACGGACGGACGGACATGGCTAGATCGACATAAAATTTCACGACGATCAAGAATATATATACTTTATGGGGTCTCAGACGAATATTTCGAGTAGTTACAAACAGAATGACGAAATTAGTATACCCCCCATCTTATGGTGGAGGGTATAAAAAAACTATTAAATCACTGTTATTTATGTGAATATCTTTAAATTTATGGCAGCTTTAAAAGTAATCATTGAATTGTCGTAATTTCATAATTTTGTTACTGTGTAACATCAACGAGTCGTATTCTCTCCAACAATTCCACATTGAAGTGATGCTATAACAAACCCTTGTTGTTGCTGCTGTCTGTTGTCATAAGTTAACTATTTGCTTCCATTAAAATGTACAACCAATTCTCTTCTGTTTCTATGTATAAGCTGGCGAATGAACAAACCAACTTGTAACACTGATGTTACCGTAGATGCGTTTTTTTATCTTACTTTTTTAATGGTATATTAAGGTTAAATGAGGCTATAGAAATGAATTTGCTACTAATTTCAAGTTGTTTGTGGTTCTGCCATAGTAAAAAAGATATCTTTCTTTAAATCTATTTTTGCTCTCATGCTCACATTTTCGGCGAGTGGGTACCTCCCGCAGCCGTGTGTTAGATTCGTCTTGTTAAGCAACCGCCTCAAAGGCTCACTTAAATTAAGAAATTCTTCTTCTTCTCACAAAAACTATATTTCATTGTAGATATGAGTTTTCTTGCGCTTCTAGGCAATACCTGATGCCAATATTGTTCGTTTCTATATTTTAGATATAAATTCCCCACAAGCAAAAAAAAAATGGTTCCTTAGCCATAAACGAACTTTTTGAAAAGTGAACTTCTTATATGAAAAGCCGTTTGGACCTTGTTAACGACAAAATTGCAAAAATTCGGAACGAATTCATGAATGGATATTTCTTGATGGCGCAGAATATTTTCAGACAATTTATGCGATGTACCAATTTTGTTGCCTCCAGCCTGGAGCCGTTTGGTGCTGGGTTTTTTGTTTGTTATAAATTTTGAAAAATAGTCGTTTTCCGAATTTATTGTACATCCGCACACGATTGCGAACCTGCAAATACTGACTGAAGCACCCAGAGAAATCATTGGTTGGAATTCGATTATAGATATAAATTTATGGCATTGGTAAATAATTTTTATTTGTCAGCACCAAATATAAGTAATTTTCTTAGTTCAGTAGTTAACTTGATTACGATACTATTGAAACCATTGAATGAAGATGTTCATAATCAATCTATTGGTTGTGCCAATCATTTGCATAAAAAATAAATTTGTTTTGACTCTAGTTGTTGTATCAACTACTTATTATTTGAAAATTTCTAACGGAGTACAAACAGTTACCTCAACTACGATTTCAGTCATATGCATACAATTTCTGTTTTAGTTAATCGAATGGGTTATTGTCATGTAAATTCGGAAAAACATTAAAGTAATTTCTTCTCTGTGTTCAGTATGGTAATATTTATTAGTGCAAAAGTAAATGTCCTATATGGACTTAAATAATTATGCTACGTAAAAGTTTTATAAGTCTTATTTACGAGGAGCTCACTGCGTTTATTGGATAAGCCTGCATAGCTCAGCTGTTGGTTATTGACCGTGATGCAGTTATTTCCTCATGTTGGCGTAGTCCAGAACAGCAATTTGCGGTTCCTAGCTGGATATTGCTCTGTTTGTTGTAGAAAAGCTATTTACATATTGGGATTTTTCAAATAAAGATATATAAATAAAAAATATGAGAAAAAAATTACTTTAAACAAGTCTTTCTTAGCTACACTCTGCCAATTGGAAAATACACAATATATAAACAAACCAAATGAGTCGTCTTTTCTTGTAAAAAATCGACTTTTGCTGTAACGAAGCATTTATGACTTCAAAGAATTTTTGAATTTTTGGGTAAAAGGGCCATCTATTACCACAGACAAAGTTTATAAAAGTTTTACCATAACCGAAGTGTCTTTAAAATCTTATTGTGGCAAATTCACAAGTTTACGCTTGGACCATATTATTGACATTTCCTTTAAAGCCAGTGCGAATTGTCTCGATTAAGTTTTCCCACAATGACTCAGACGCCGAGCTTTTGGAATCTCTTCTCAATCACACACAATCCACTGAAGTTGATCAAATCGGCCGTTTGTACTGGCTGCCAAATTTTAATTTGTAGGTAGTTATCTCTTCCCATTCTCAAACTTCATATTTTTTATAATGGAGTTTTTTATCCCATCTCAATGTGCGTCGGCCATCCAGAATATTTTTAAGTGCCCAAGTAGACGTGGATTTTTTTTACAAAAGAATATACTTTAGTTTTATTATGTTACACTTCTTCTCCTTTGCTGTCCACTATACTTCCGAGGCTTAGATTAATTTAGGTTTGACTATGCTCTTATATATCCCGTGCTTCATTCTAGTATAAGATGTAGCTTTATTGAAACATGGATCCATATGGCCCATTTATAATCCGACCTACACTATTACGAAGTATTTGTGCAAAATTTCAAGCGGCCTGTTTTATTCCTTCGGAAGATATAGTGCTTCCGACCGACAGAGTGACGGTCATGGCTAAATCGAGGATGGCGATTTCAAGACAATATATATATATATATATATATATATATATATATTTATATATATATATATATATTTATTTATATATATATATATATATATATATATATACAGGGTGGCTGATGAATATTGCTACAATGATGAATATTGCTACATTTTTTTTTCGGTGTATGGAATACATTTTTCTTTTATTCATGTTAAATTAAATTATTAAATTAATTATTAAATTATTATTAATTAAATTAATTAATTAATTAATTAAATTAATTATTAAATTATTATTATTAAATAGAAAAAAAGTTATTACATTTTTTTTTGGTAGCGGCTTTCATCAGCCACCCTGTATATATATATATATATATATATATATATATATATATATATATATATATATATATATATATATATATATATATATATATATATATATATATATATATATATATATATATATATATATATATATATATATATATATATATATATATATATATATATATATATATATATATATAACATAGGGCTGCTCTATTAGCAAATATTTCGGTCAGCTAAATCAGCAAACAAAATCTGCTGTTTTATATGTTTGCCTGTTACTTGTTTGATTACATTAGGCATTTTTTTAGAAATCTTGTTGGAGAAGATTATTTTAATTTGTGGAATATTACTGTAAATAATCTTCCAGATCCATCCATTGGTATACATTTTGAAATATGGCTGAGCTCGCTCGCATATTTTGTTATCCTCATCCCGCATTTTCACGCACTTTAAATTTCCAATAAATGCATGAAATCTTTATTTGAATCGATAGTACGGTACATACCTACCCTTTTATATATATAGAGAATTTCACGGTTGTAGGTTAAGCCAATTTTTCTGGGCGAACATCAGCCAGTAACACTACACTTTTATACATATAGATTTTACATATTTGAAAAGGTATTTTGAAGGACTAAACAGGACAAAACAATTTCGAACATGAATTATATATTTGGAGTTAACTAAAAAAAAATGACCCAATTTCTTTTTTGAAAATTTAGGTGTAACTTTGAGAAGCTATGAAATCGGAACGCCTAGATATATTATCATGATTTTTTCACAATTTTTTAACAATTTCACAAAAATAATAGTAAGAAGAAATGTATCAATATGTTATAAAAAGCGTTCCAAATGACCAAAATGTCCTGTTTCTCAAACGTTTATGTATAGGATGTACACAACTTTTTCAATTTTGGCATGGCCTTAGCATATATTATTAGTTGTTCAAATCTGGACTTGACATGCCATATTTCTTCATCAACGCCTTTGTGATAGTTCCAGAATTATTTCCAAGATTTTTCGATTTGGCAACATTGTGCTGTGCCCAAGAAGTGCAATCGGGAGATCGGTTTATATGGGAGCTATATCAGGATATAGAACGATACAGGCAATACTTAGCACACACATTTGAGTTCTTAAAATAAGTCGTAGTAAAAAATGTCAATCAAACCGAATAAGTATTGCGCCTTCTAGAAGCTTAAGAAGTATAATCGTGATATTGGCTTATATGGGAGCTATACCAGGTTCTAGACCGACTCAGACCATACTTGGCACATATGTTGGGTCATAGAAAAGTCATTGTATGTCGGTATATGGCAGCTATATTAAAACATGGACCTTTTTGGGCCATTGGCAATCCCAACCGATCTATACTAATAAGAAATATTTGTGCAAATTTTCAAGCACCCAGGTTTACTCCTTCAAAAGTTAGCGTGCTTTCGAAAGACAGTCAGACGGAGGGATATAGCCAAATAGATTTAGAATCTCAAGAAGATCAAGAATTTATATACTTTTTTGGGTTTCACATAATTTTTTCGATATGTTACAAACGGAATTACGATGTAAGTATACCCTCTGATGGATTTGCTCCGCTATGCGGCTTTGATGAATAATGAACGGTACAGTTAATCTTTTCTCGCTTTCCGAAATTTGGTTAAATAATCTGTCCATCCAACAACCAAGTATTTTGCTCTTCTCTCCATCTAAGAAGATATGTTTTTTACCAACGATCAATTCAGTGTAGCTAAAAAGCTTGACCTCTGCACAATATCATCAATCTCTTTTTGATATTGCAGGCTGATAAAACGCGCTTCTAACGTTTCGATACTCTGCAAAATGTGTTTAATTTTCCGATCCAATATTTACTTTTAATTGGTCTTTCTTGGAAGTTATCGCCAGCTTTCCGTTTATTCTATGTGGAACGTTGCCAGTATTATTTCTACATCTTATATATTGGATTGCCCAAAAAGTAATTGAAGATAATAAAAGATTTTTCATATAGTCGGCGTTGACAAATTTTTTCACAGCTTGTGACTCTGTAATTGCATTCTTTCTTCTGTCAGTTATCAGCTGTTACTTTTAGCTTGCTTTAGAAAAAAAGTGTAAAAAAGTATATTTGATTAAAGTTCATTTTTAATAAAACTTAAAAATGCATTTACTTTCTTTTAAAAAATCCGCAATTACTTTTTGGGCAACCCAATATAAAAATCAATTTGTGTCTGTTTGTGGATTTGTTTGTATGTTTGTGTGTTCCTTATAGACTCAAAAACGGCTGAACCGATTTTCTTGAAATTTTCACAGATGGTGCATAATGATCCCGTGGGGAAAATAGGGTACTACGTTTTTGATATCTGAAGAGGGGGGGGCGGACCCTCCCGCTTACCCTAATTTTCAGAAACGCCAGATCTCGGAGATGGTTGGTGCGATTTAAGCGACATTTTGTGTGCTCTCATATAGTACCCTAAAAATAAAAAATTGGTATCCAAATTTCGGATGGGGTACCTAGGGGGGCCGCCCCACCCAAAACCTACCAAACATATATTTAGACCAATCACGACAATATGGGACTCAAATGAAAAATATTTAGGATAAGAAAAGGTATCTGATATCCATTTGTCGAACCAAGTGAAACCTCCACAAAGGGGACACATTTACGACCATAGCCACAAGGGGCTCAAATGAAAAGTCTTTGGGAGTTAAGCACGAATCTGATATCAGTATTTGCTGACTTTTGCAATATGAGGCTCAAATAATAGGATTTTTAAAGTGGAAAACGAATCCGATATATATTTTCAAGGCCAACTCACTGAGTTGCCGCCCATCCCCCAAAACACCTCCCAAGCCGGTCACGTTTGCCGACTATGGAAATATGGGGCTCAAATTAAAGGTATTTGGGAGTAGACCACGTATATGATATCAACATTAGGGACCGTCCAGGGGACGTCCCACCACCATAACAACCACCAAATAGGACATATTTGCTCACCAAGACAATTTGGGTCGTAAAGAGAGTGGAACTAAATATTCATAGTTTTTAGGGCCAATAACCCAAACCGGACATATTTGCTGAATTTTTTAGTGACCATCGCAAAATGGGGCTCAAATAAAGGTATTTGGGAGTAGAATACGAATTTGATATCCAAATTTAGGACCATGTATTTAGGGAATCACCCATCCACCAAAACACCCCGCAAAGGTTAAAAAATGTTCGACCTTGCCAATATATGGTCTCTAAGGTTAGAAAACGAATTTGATAACCTATTTTGGGCCATGTGTTTTGGGGACGCCTCATCGTGTAAACTCCCCTAAACCAATGGCAATATGCGGTTTAAATAAATCCAAGGAAACTTTTGTTCCATATAAAGTAAAAGAAGGCGCAGCGGAGCGGGCCCGGGTCAGCTAGTACAACCATATAATGCAGTATGTTATCGCAGTTATCGATGCATGGGCTACAGACCTAGGTTTTTTAAGCCTGCGATGTATATTGATATAAATTTAAGTCTCCAGTTTTAGAATGAAATTATACTACTGTTTAGATAAGCTTAATCATCGTTGTATACAAAACAACAGAGATCTTACCTTTTTAGATAAGTTATTTGAAGTAACCCCAAAACAAACAGTTGTCCCTCACCTTCCAAAATACAATAAATCAAATTAGTCTTTACAACATTTTAGACATGGCTTTTATAAAACACGTCTCATATTGCCATCAATAGGTCCCCACAGCACACTCCAAAGTTTGCATTGCCTTTTTATTATGAGACTATAAAAAATGTTTTTATTATCACTTTGTTTTCGTTGGCCCGCTTTTTTAGGTGGCAATACGGTTAAAGCTATAGCTGCTGTTGTTGCCACACTGTTCTCGATATTGGAGGGTTTTGAATGGGCGCGTATTCTCGCGTTGTTCGTGCGTTCAATTTGTACTCAATTCATTGGGGGAACCCTGGGAATGCATTGTTTTTATTTTGCTTCCCCCAGTCTTCCCCTAGCCTATTATTCACCTTCCTCACTGGCCCAATGTGTGTGATGATGTTCAAGTAGGCAGGCAATAAGTGAAGTGTGATGGCATCATGCAACTATGCTCGAATTCCTGAACGAACAATGGCTGTTGTGTTTTTGCATTGACTGGTTCCTAGCCCGATAATAAACCCCCAGCCATATAGTCTGCCAAGCCAGCTAGCTAGTTCGCCTGCCATAACCAATGTAATTTCGCCCGTACGTATGTATATATTTGGAAGTGTAGTTAAAACAATAACAAAAACAAACAGCCAACAAAACTATATATCCGGACAGACAATCATATAACATGTCCTGTATTCTGGTAAAAACATCGCATCGCAACGGTACATTGTCCCATTAAAAAATGTTAAAGTAATATATTTTTGTGCAATGTTAAAATAATATATTTTGGGTAATCTGCAATCGTATTGTCATTTGTTAACCGTAGTTTTTACAGTTTGAACATATTTGGTCAAAATTTGATACGGATTGGTTAATAACCCATCTGAAAACATCCGCCGAGGTCCATCAAAATTGGTTCAGAATTGGATTTAGCTCCCACATTGTACTTAAAGGGTAGGGTTGCCCAAAAAGTAATTGCGGATTTTTCATATAGTCGGCGTTGACAAATTTTTCAACGGCTTGAGACTCTGTAATTGCATTCTTTCTTCTGTCAGTTATCAGCTGTTACTTTTAGCTTGCTTTAGAAAAAAAGTGCGCGAAATTTTGTTTACATTTGTTTGTTTGGCGTCAATTTTAATATGAAGCCCACAAAGGAGCATTTTCGTCATATTTTACTTTATTATTTCCGTAAAGGAAAAAACGCGGAGCAGGTTGCTAAAAAGTTACGAGATATGTATGATGATAAAGCCTTAAAAGGAAGACAGTGTCAAAATTGGTTTCGCAAATTCCGTTCTGGAGATTTTTCACTTAAAGATGAGCCACGTTCAGGTCGGCCAAATGAAGTTGATGATGACCAAATCAAAGCATTAATCGAATTGGATCGTCATGTAACTGAGCGTGATGAGGCTATAAAATCGCACTTGGTTCAGTTTATTGCAGATAAAGGCCAGAAGTTCTATGAGCGTGGAATACTAAATTTGCCAGGAAGATGGCAAAAGGTTATCGAACAAAAATGCAATTATATATTTGATTAAAGTTCATTCTAAGTTTTATTAAAAATACATTTACTTTCTTTTAAAAAATCCGCAATTACTTTTTGGGCAACCCATAAATCAGGTTATGGAGTTATATCAGGTATTCCTACCAAACATAGAGTAGCTGTTGGATGACGTAGCAGAAACAATCGTATAAAATTTCAGCTCAATCGGATAAGAATTGCGCCTTCTAGAGGCTCATGAATCAAGTTATTAGCCGATTCAAACAATACATGACATAAATATTGAAGACATCACCGTGCAAAATTTCAGCCAATTAAGTGAAAAATTGGACCCACTAAAGGATCAAGGCGTTTTATCTTGAGATCGGTTTAAAAAGTTATTGTCCTAATTTAGAAGATTCGAGCCAAATAATTTAAAGATCATAAATTTTCACATATTTTCCTTGATATTAAGATTTTTTTATTATAAATGGTAGTTTAATGAACCAGCTTCAAAAATTTAAAATGAAGGTCAAAATATCGTTGCAAGTTAGAAAATTAACTTTGGGGCAAGACAATCGCGTACCTTTAAATGTTTAGTTTTGTTTTAAGTTAAGTGCTAAGTAAAAACAGATTTTTCCAAAAAACAAAATAATTAGACAGTCATCTGTGATATAATATAAGAATCAATCAACAATCTAAATTTGACACGGATGGTCGTGTCCATTGGTAAATAGGAAATTAAATTAAAAGACAGCATCTTTATTTTCAAGTTTTGGTTCTTTGGCTCGTTTTCATTGCAATATAAAATCCCATTAGTAAGGACAAATCTTAAATTTACGGCTAACTTGTTTTTCCTGTATGGGTGCTACGTCTAAATATGGACCAATATGCCACGTTTACAATCTCAACTGGAGACCACCGTAGCGCAGAGGTTAGCATGTCCGCCTATGACGCCGAACGCCTGGGTTCGAATCCTGGTGAGAACATTAGAAAATTTTTCAATGGTGATTATCCCCTCCTAATGCTAGCGACATTTGTGTGGTACTTTGCCATGGAAAAAACTTCTCCCAAAGAGGTGTCGCACTGCGGCACGCCGTTCGGACTCGGCTAAGAGACCTCTTATCAGGAAATTAATTATAACTAGATCAAACGATTGATGTGAGGATGAACTCCTGCTGTATACAGATGGTGCGACCATATAAGATACATGCAGTACATCTCCTCACTACAAAAACAATCCTATGGTGAAATATTTTTTACTTGATATTAAAAAAAACAAGTAAAAGCGTGCTTAGTTCGGCCGGGCCGAATCTTATATACCCTCCACCATGGATCGCATTTGTCGAGTTCTTTTCCCGGCATCTCTTCTTAGGCAAAAAAGGATATAAGAAAAGAGTTGCTCTGCTATTAAAACGACATCAAGATATGGTCCGGTTCGGACCACAATTAAATTATATGTTGGAGACCTGTGTAAAATTTCAGCCAATTCGTATAAGAATTGCGCCCATTGGGGCTCACGAAGTAAAATAGAGAGAACGATTTATATGGGATCTGTATCGGGCTATAGACCGATTCAGACCATAATAAACACGTTTGTTGATGGTCATGAGAGGATCCGTCGTACAAAATTTCAGGCATATCGGATAATAACTGCGACCTCTAGGAGTCAAGAAGTCAAGATCCCAGATGGGTTTATATGGCAGCTATATCAGGTTATGAACCGATTTGAACCTTATTTGACACAGTTGTTGAAAGTAAAAATAAAATACGTCATGCAAAATTTCAGCCAAATCGGATAGGAATTGCGCCCTCTAGAAGCTCAAGAAGTCAAATCCCCAGATCTGTTTATATGACAGCTATATAAGGTTATGAACCGATTTCAACCATACTTGGCACAGTTGTTGGATATCATAACAAAATACATGGTGCCAAAAATTCATTCCAATCGGATAAGAATTGCGCACTCTAGAGGCTCAAGAAGTCAAGATCCAAGATCGGTTTATATGGCAGCTATATCAGGTTATGGACCGATTTAAACCATACTTGGCACAGTTGTTGGATATCATAACAAAACACGTCGTGCGAAATTCCATTTCAATCGGATAAGAATTGCGCCCTCTAGAGGCTCAAGAAGTCAAGACCCAAGATCGGTTTATATGGCAGCTATATCAGGTTATAAACCGATTTGAACCATACTTGGCACAGTTGTTGGATATAATAACAAAACACGTCGTGCAAAATTTCATTTCAATCGGATAAGAATTGCGCACTCTAGAGGCTCAAGAAGTCAAGACCCAAGATCGGTTTATATGGCAGCTATATCAGGTTATAGACCGATTTGAACCATACTTGGCACAGTTGTTGGATATCATAGCAAAACACCTCATGCAAAATTTCATTCCAATCGGATAAGAATTGCGCACTCTAGAGGCTCAAGAAGTCAAGACCCAAGATCGGTTTATATGGCAGCTATATCAAAACATGGACCGATATGGCCCATTTACAATACCAACCGACCTACACTAATAAGAAGTATTTGTGCAAAATTTCAAGCGGCTAGCTTTACTCCTTCGGAAGTTAGCGTGCTTTCGACAGACAGACGGACGGACGGACGGACGGACGGACGGACAGACGGACGGATATGGCTAGATCGACATAAAATGTCGCGACGATCAAGAATATATATACTTTATGGGGTCTCATACGAATATTTCGAGTAGTTACAAACAGAATGACGAAATTAGTATACCCCCCATCTTATGGTGGAGGGTATAAAAATTGTAAATTTTAGTTTAATACATCTTTAATTTTGTTTGCCTTTAGTAAACATTTTGTAATGAAGATAAAAATATCGTTGAAAGTTTGGAATTTGACTTTCGGACAAGGACAACCGAAAAGCCTCAGAGATATGAGAGGCTTTAAATGTTTAAATTTTAAAAGTAAAGATGATAAGTTTATTATTTGCTTTCTTCAAAAAGTAAGAATGAGAATCATCTGTGAAGAAAAATAAGAAACAGTCAGTCAGTCGACTTATATTTAAAGTTAGCATCTTCATTTTAAAAGTTTGTTTCTTAAGCTCGCAATCGCTACCAAAATCCTTGGATCAAGCAGTATATATTTAAGTTTTGAGTCAACTTGTTTTTGAATGTAGTTTGGTATCTTCCGTTTATTGTCTATATTAGACCAATGAATCTCTCCATTAAGTCGACCTAAACTCATTAAAACTATCTCAATTACATTAACATTCTTTATTTGCATTCGTTTATGGTCGTTATTCTTGTTTATCACTTGTTTTTATTCAGTCAACATTCTATATTGTACATATAATTTTCTTTCACGTTGTTAGTCTTTTTTTGGACAATTTAAATTATATTATTTCTCTTTAATATTTGTCCTGCAATCCTTTAATGTTGCTAATAACAGACACAAGTGTCAACAGGGCAGCAACGCTCTCGCTGCATGCACTAAACATGCTGTATGACGTTGTCGTGACAGGCACTATAGCCCTGTTAATGGTGTTGCAACAACAAGCCAATTGTGTTGCAGAACCCATTGCTAACATAGGCAGCTGCAGTTTCCATGCTGTTTATGACATGTAATTGGTTGATTGTGTTTTCCTAATAATTGAATATTCAGGCGGAAAGTGATTGTTATTGTCCTCCAAACGTTTGCAAACTAACTTAATTGCGTAATTCTTTGAAAGTGAAAGGAAATGAATTTCTTTGTTGCTTAAAATCTTTAACAACATAAAACGTGATGATGATGATTACAAAAAATGGAATTTCACAATCCTTTCGCAAAGGTTCTCTATGTATTACTTGGGATAAAGATTACTTAAGTATAATTAAAATATCTAAGGGGAATATGTTTTAGTTAGTTATTATTATCTACAATATTATAAAGATCTATAATATAATTGCAAATTTCGTCCATGAACATTCCACTAAGGAACAGAGGCAAACTTCTCACAAGTGCAAACTTCTCAATGATAAGGACCTCCTATTTAAACGCGAGTCTGAACGGCGTGCCGCAGTGCGACATCTCTTTGGAGAGGAATTTTTCATGGCATAGTACCTCACAAATGTATTTTTAGGAGGGGAAAGCCACCGCTAAAAAGTTGTTTCTAAAGTTCTCGCCAGGATTCGAACACAGGCGTTCAGCGTCATTGGCCGAAATGCTAACCGCTGCGCTGCGGTGGCCTCCGTAACATTATAAAGATCTAATTTCATCGAAAGAAAACTAAAATATAAACAATAGAACAAAACAAATCCTTTTAACAATTGCATGTCAAGAGAACAATCAGAACCAACTCACAAATGTGGTTGGACTTATATTAACATATACTCTTAATATAAAAAAGTCGCGTGTTTAACTGACTGACTGATAAGCGCCCAGCCCCAAAGGTTAAAGCTAGAATCATGAAACTTTGCACAAATGTTGGCCTTGGGTCCTAGACGCGAGATATGAAAGGTATTTCAAAATATTGCTTTATGATCAGCTATATGTTTCTGGATTCTCTAAACATGATTTAATATTTCTTACTTATGACTGCTACATTGAAATTTTAAATCATTAAACTGTTAGAGATTTTAACAATATTGATTTATATGCACTCAACCAACTATTGTGCCAAAATATCCTGGGATTTAAGTTACCATCTGCCATATGTAGATGAATAAATAAACTTCACTCAAAGTCAAATCAGGGTAACCCACAACTATTCCGTTCCAATAAAAACTACAGAAATTAAATTATGTGCCCGTTGAACCATGGAGGCTGTTTAATGGACACATTAAAAAGTTGTTCACTGAATGAAATGCTGCTTTCAAATGTTGGATACGTTTTAAAACATCTCATTTCAATAATCAATTTAAATCTGCACGACAGTTTGCGACGAAAGTTATTAACACTGCAAGAGCTTCATACTTTCAACGGAAATTTCAAAATGCTGGCTTCCGGAATAGGAGAAGCTGTAGTACTGCACTGATTGATATAATCGAAGACATTCGTCGAAAAATAGATGATAAACTGTTTTTTCCTAATACTATTCGATCATAGCAAAGCTTTTGACGATGCAATCGCAGGATTTTGATATTAAAACTGAACAAGTAAAAGCGTGCTAAGTTCGGCCGGTCCGAATCTTGGGAACCCACCACCATGGACTCTGCAAAAAATGTATACAAAATAAATTTAGTGCATAATTAATTAAGGGAATAATTTTATTCTACAAACCAGCAAAAATTAAAGCTTCTAGGAACCGAACAAGGATGATGGAAAGACTGGTTTACATGAGAGCAATATCAGGTTATAGACTGATTTCGCACACTCTTTGGAAGTCGTAGCAGAACACCGCATGCTTAGTTTCAGCCAAATTGGACTAAAATTGTGGCTTGTAAGGGCCAGTCAAATCGGGAGATTGGTTTATATGGGAGCTCAGGTTGTAGACCGATTTGGATCGTACGCCATTACTGTTTTCTGTCTACATCAACGATCTTCCTGAAGTTCTAATGAACTGCAAAACACAAATGTACGCAAATGATGTACAGCTATATACTGGAGCTAAAATGAGTGATGTTCACCACTGTTTATATGGTATATAATAAATAATAAACATTGTATAAACCCTTGGAAATCAAAGTTTATGGCAATTTATAGATGTAGGACAACTATTCGTAGGTTTCTAGCAAAATCATATATGATACCTACCCTCCTAAATGACCGCAAAATCTTCTCAACATGCGATTTTGAAGACAGTCGAAGATTAAATATAGCTTTTAATTATATCACACGATGCATCTTTAAAGGAAAACGACACGAGAGAATATCACTGTTCGACCTTCAAATACTTATTTTAAAAGCTATCTCGAAACGAGGGTTGCCTTTTATATTTCGGGATTGTACGACCCTTGTGTTGCAATCTGCCAACTGACAGCTCTATGGTAAAGCTTCACAATTTTTGAGGTTATACGTGCTCCGAACGTTTTGGCATACGAACGCTATTTGTGTTGTTTATAGTAACTTAAAATATTCATCTCGCCCAAATAATGTGCGATTATTTTTTACAACTTTCGACGTGGATTAATTCAACAACAGTGTATCGATGAACTTAATTAAACTTTTGGCCATAAAGCTCTATCAAGGACCAGTGTTTATCGATGGAATGGTGAATTCAACCGAGAGCGTAATTCACTCCAAGACGAATTTCGTGAAGGTAGTCCAAAATCAGTTGTTGTTCCATAAACCATTGGTGCTGTGCACCAACTGATGTTGCAAGAACGTCATGTGACCTATCGTGAGATTGAGACAACCTTAGGCATTAGTGGGACCTGCACATACATTCAATATTGCATGAACATTTGACACAATTTGTCAATCGCTCGATTACTCGAAAGAAATGCTCCAAAAATAAAATTGGAAAACCCCTCGGTTTCTCAAAACGCAAAGTCCAGATCCCGGACATGGTTTATGTTTCTTTTACTCCATTTTTCCCGTATACTCATGCAAATAATTTTTCGCACCGAAACATATTGTATTTGTAGTTTATGGCGGTACCAAGGGAGATAAAATTGCTGGCTTCCTCACAATTATTGCTAAAGGGTGATTTTTTTGAGGTTAGGATTTTCATGCATTAGTATTTGACAGATCACGTGGGATTTCAGACATGGTGTCAAAGAGAAAGATGCTCAGTATGCTTTGACATTTCATCATGAATAGACTTACTAACGAGCAACGCTTGCAAATCATTGAATTTTATTACCAAAATCAGTGTTCGGTTCGAAATGTGTTCATTCACCGTAACGTTGCGTCCAACAGCATCTTTGAAAAAATACGGTCCAATGATTCCACCAGCGTACAAACCACACCAAACAGTGCATTTTTCGGGATGCATGGGCAGTTCTTGAACGGCTTCTGGTTGCTCTTCACTCCAAATGCGGCAATTTTGCTTATTTACGTAGCCATTCAACCAGAAATGAGCCTCATCGCTGAACAAAATTTGTCAAAATTTGAACACATTTCGAACCGAACACTGATTTTGGTAATAAAATTCAATGATTTGCAAGCGTTGCTCGTTAGTAAGTCTATTCATGATGAAATGTCAAAGCATACTGAGCATCTTTCTCTTTGACACCATGTCTGAAATCCCACGTGATCTGTCAAATACTAATGCATGAAAATCCTAACCTCAAAAAAATCACCCTTTATAAGCTATAGTTTCCAATGTCCTCTATTTTCCTGTCCACAGGGTGAAGGTTCCGGGGTTTGATACAATCAACTGTACTTACGAATAGTATGTTTTGGTTGGTTTTCCATTCTTTTATTCAAACGTAAACCATTCCAGACATAAATACAACAAGTAAAAAGTGCAAATTTCGGCCGGGCTGAATCTTGGGAACCCACCACCATGGATTCCGCTTAAAATTTGCCTTTATTAACTCAGTTCGTATTTGAATTAAATTACAACAATCAAATCGGGAATTAGTTGCTGCTGCTATGTTCTCAAATAGTCATATCGAGGAATCGGTATTTAAGGGCCTATTTAAGTACATAGACCGATTCGGATCATACTTAACACAGATGCTAGAAGTCAGAGCAGAAGTCTTTGTGTGGAAATTGGGGCCTCTAGAAGCTCAAGAAGCCAAATCCGGGAATTGGTTTATATGGGCCGTTTATCAGTTTATTGATCGATTTGGATCATACTTGGCAATAATGTTGAAAATCAGAACAAAAGACCTATATCAAGAAGTCAAATTCGGATATCAGTTTGTATGAATGATTCGGATAAAACTCAGCACTTATATTGGAAGTCAGAATCCAAGTTCTTGTGCCCAATTGCAGCCAAATCGGATGAAAATTGTGGTCTCCAGTGGCTCAAAAAACCTATAATATATAAATTGCAAATTTTCCCACGAACATACCGTTATGGAACATCAGGAAAACTTCTTATATACCAATAAGTGCTGTCCAATTCAAGATTAAACTCTATGATACGTTACCTCCGAGTTCGAACTGCGTGCCGCAGGGTGACACCTCTTTGAGAAGAAATTTTTATATTGCATATACCTCACAAATGTCGCCAGCATAAGGAGGGGATAACCACTGCTGTATATTTTTCTGATGTTCTCTCCAAGATTCGAACCCAGGCGTTCAGCGTCATAGGCAGACATACTAGCCTCTGCGCTACAGTGGCCTACAAAATACAGTCCACGAATTAATATTTACACCTGCATCTTGTATGACGTCTCCACCAGGACTTCAACGAGGTCACACGAAAAGCTGCCTCCCTGTTTAGAACCGCGTTTGATATTTAGTGGTTCAGAAAGGGTGTTTACTATCTAAACTCTATCTTGCAAAATCTTATCAATTTCGCAGTGACACCAATCTAAGACTTGGCTTGTCATACCTTTGAACGTATACCAACGAAAAGATGGTAAGTGCTGATCTGTCTCTCTGGCTTTTGTTACGTGGACCTCATTCGGACTAGATTGTAACCACGTATGACCACTCTACACCATGATGAGGAATCGGTTGTTAGGTATCCACGTCTCCGCTGCTATATTCTAATATATATCAATAACGGAACTTGAAGACTGACAAACGTATCCGCAGGGAATATAGGGAAGTCTTCACTAGCAACAATATAGGGAAGCCCATTAGCGGCTACTTTCTGAACTACTGCTTATTTGACATATTCACATATTCAGCCTCGTTTCCGATGTGTCGAAAATTCGACAAAGGCTTGGAGTTCACGGAAATGCGTTACGAAAGTCCAGACGTGGTAACTAAATGAATGAAATCGTTTTATATCATGCATTTTTATTAAGGCAAAATTGATAAATAATGTAAATGTATATACTTTCTTTTTTTTACAATAAATGAAAATGAAAAGCTTATTCTTTTAATTTAACCTAAAATCACCGTAAATAATTTATATATCCTTCGAGTCCTATAACCATCTCATTTCGATAAAAAAAATGCTTTCTCAGTATAATTTCAAGGCTTGCCATGGCCTGGGCTTACATACAGCCTATAGTAAATAAAGGCTGCAAGATCTATGTAACTAACAAACATTGTGATAATTAATGTAATCTCTTATTGGCCATCTATTTATTATTATTATCTCATTTCAAGAATCAAAAAAAATAGCTAAGGGGTCGAGTGTGCAAACCGCAATAACATTTATTAAAAGCAATTACACGACAACTACATTCAAGATCATTTCTTTAGCAGTATTTCCAAAATATATTTTTATTTTAATTTGGTCACTCTTGATTTATGCCCATTTTGGTTTGCTAGTGTAGTCTTCTGTCGTAATCACTGTTACTTGTGTCATAGGGATGTTTCGTGTTAGTTCACCGAATTTACTTTTCTTCACTCAAAAACCAAAAGTGAGCGCCTGATGAATGAAAACTGAAACTAAATGGGAGTAAAATTGACCATGATTTGGCGCTTAAGATTTTTTGTCCCATTTGGTATCAGCAGTTATTTATTTTAGGTACTAGCTGGACCGGAACTGGATAAAACAAAATTTTACTTGGAGTATTTATTTTCGACAATTAAAAATCTTTTAGTGAAATACCACGCTACGAAAATAGTATATCGCTTGACAAACAGTTTAACAATATAAGTGCCTTTATCTGAATTCCATCGTTATTGGTCTACGAATTTAAGTTTGGATGTAAGGTGTACTCCATTCTTAAAATACTTTATTTAATCCCCCTATTCTCAGGATGTCTGATTTGGGGGTGTTTTCGGGTGTGAGGTGGTCCCCAGACACTTGGCCCTGAAAAAATATCAGCATCGTGTTCTTCTCTCAAATACCATTTATTTAAACCCCATATTGCCAATGGTTTTGAGAGGAGTTTCCAGGTTGAGGCGTCTCCCAAACAAATGGCCCCAAAATTGGTTATCAAATTCGTTTTCCAATCCCAAATACCTTTCAGTTGAGTGCCATAATGTCGTAATTGGTGTATATATATATTTGGTAGGTTTTGGGATCAATCAATGTTTTTTAAAATGGCCGCCCAAATAATGTTATCTAACGATAACATTTTAATAAATCCTTCCATATAGACAAAGAAACCCAAGGACAAAATGTCAATAAAATTTTTCTAAAGATTAAATTCTGATCAAATTTTTTGTTAAACAGAAAGTATTCCTAAAGAAAAAATATTAAAAAATTGGCTTTAACAAGTAAAAGCGTGCTAAGTTCGGGCGGGCCGAATCTTATATACCCTCCACCATGGATCACATTTATCGAGTTCTTTTCCCGGCATCTCTTCTTAGGCAAAAAATGATATAAGAAAAGATTTGCTCTGCTATTAGAGCGATATCAAGATATGGTCCGGTTTGGACCACAATTAAATTATATGTTGGAGACCTGTGTAAAATTTCAGCCAATTCGAATAAGAATTGTGCCTTTTGGGGGCTCAAGAAGTAAAATAGACAGATCGATTTATATGGGAGCTGTATCGGGCTAAAGACCGATTCAGACCATAATAAACACGTATGTTGATGGTCATGAGAGGATCTGTCGTACAAAATTTCTGGCAAATCGGATAATAATTGCGACCTCTAGAGGCTCAAGAAGTCAAAATCCCAGATCGGTTTATATGGCAGCTATATCATGTTATGAACCGATTTGAACCCTATTTGACACAGTTGTTGAAAGTAAGAATAAAATACGTCGTGCAAAATTTCAGTCAAATCGGATAGGAATTGCGCCCTCTGCAAGCTGAAGTAGTCAAGTCTCCAAATCTGTTTATATGACAGCTATATCAGGTTATGAACCGATTTGAGCCATAGTTTTTGGATATCACAGAAAAATACTTCGTGCACAAATTCATTCAAATCGGATAGGAATTGCGACTCTAGAGGCTCAGAATTTCACACTCTAGAATTTCACTCTAGAGGCTCAAGAAACCAAGATCGGTTTATATGGCAGCTATATCAGGTTAAGGACCGATTTGAATTGGCACAGTTGTTGGATATCATAACAAAACACCACGTCCAAAAATTTCATTCCAATTGGATAAGAATTGCGCACTCTAGAGGCTCAAGAAGTCAAGACCCAAGATCGGTTTTATGACAGTTATGTCAAAACATGGACCTATATGGCACATTTACAATACCAACCGACCTACACTAATAAGAAGTATTTGTACAAAACTTCAAGCGGCTAGCTTTACTCCTTTGGAAGTTAACGTGCTTTCGACAGACAGATGGAGGGACATGGCTAGATCGACATAAAATGTCGCAACGATCAATAATATATATATTTTATGGGGTCTCAGAGGAATATTTCGTGTAGTTACAAACAGAATGACAAAATTAGTATATATTGTGAAATTTTTCTAAAAACTAAATTTCAATAAAATTTTTTCTAGCAACAAAATTTTAATATAATTTTTATAGAAACAAAAACTCAATAAAATTTTTTCAAAAATCAAAATGCAATAAGAATTTTCTTAAAAAAATGTTTGAATTTTTTAAGCGAAATCTTATTAAAAACTTCTTTGAAGTTAATGTTTTCATGAAATATTCTCAAAAAATGTGTAAATAAAATTTTTAATCGAAGTTTTCTCTACGTTGAAAATTGACCGGTCTGATTCCCAAAATATTGGCAAAGAAATTTGAAAATTTGCTAAATTGGGAGAGATTTATATCAGGTGAAATTTGTATTATACACAATCAGTCAGCATGCTTTTTCTAACATCTTCTTTGATTTTTCTCCAAAAATTAGCTAAACATAGGAGCATGCAAGTTTTACCCTATCTATCCATCAAAAAGGATTTACAGTATATTTTAATGTAATTCGAAGCAGAACTTAAGCGCGCCATTTGCATTTGCACGTGATGCTCAAATGACGTTTTCCTTAAAAAAAATTGGTCATATTTTTATACCCTACATCACCACTGTGGTACAGGGTATTATAAGTTTGTGCATATGTTTGCAACACTAAGAAGGAGAAGAGCTAGACCCATTTATAAGTATACCGATGGACTCAGAATCACTTTTTGATTCGATTTAGCTATGTCCGTCCGTCTGTGAGTCCATGTATTCTTGTAATCAAATTTGTTGTCCAATCATCACGAAATTTTGCACATATAATTTTTGTGGCCCAAGGACGAACGCTATTGGTATTTTGGTAAAAATCGGTTCAGATTTAGATATAGCTCCCATATATGTATCGCCCAATTTGCACTTAAATAGCAACAGTTTTCAACCGACCTGCACAAAATTTGGCACGAATTGTTTACCTGCTGATCTTAATATATGTGCATCATCAAAATCGGTCCAGATTTAGATATAGCTCCCATATATATGTATCGTCCGATTTGCACTTAAATAGCCGCAGTAGCTTCAAATTTCAACCGATCCGCACAAAACTTGGCACGGACTGTTTTTTACTGATTTTAACATATGTGCAAAATTTCATCAAAATCGGTTCAGATTTAGGTATAGCTCCCATACATATGTATCGTCCGATATGCACTTAAATGGCCGTTGCAGCTACAACTTTCAAAATTAAAAAATTTGGCACGAATTATCTTGTTACTAATCTTAACATATCTGTGAGATTTCTCCAAAATCGGTTCAGCTTTGGATATAACTCCAATATATATGTATCGCCCGATTTACACATATAAGGCTGTAACAAACACAATTTGTTACCGATCTGCACAAAATTTAGCTCGGATTGGTTTGTTACTGATCTTAACATATCAGCGAGATTTCAAGAAAATCGGTTCAAATTTGGATGTAGCATCCATACATATTTATTGCCGGATTTGCACTTATATGGCCGTAATAACAACAATTTTCAAACGATCCGCTTCCTGCCGCCCCCAATCTGGGTTAAGGATTGCCAATGACAACTTGTCATACAAATATTACAGCCTTTTTTACAAATATGGTTTGCTTAAGTTTTGATTCCTACTGTTATTGAAACCCCAAAGAAAGCTCCTACTGAAAAAAAACCCTCTAGCAACGCTGTATTACAGCAATTATTTTTGGGGTCTCCAAACCATACTAAATATAAACGACAACAAGACCCTAATCAATTTACATGGAACCAATATTTATGGATTAAACAAAATCCACGGAACAAAAAAAAAAACACTTATAGAGTTGTTAAGGCAGATTGTTGAAAGATTGCAGAGAAGAGGGTGAGAGCCGCAACAACAGAAAAACACGAATTGAATAACCACTATTGAATACAAAAGCCATCAAGAAATCAGGGCTACTACGACCACGACGTTGAGGACATTGAATGATGATGAATGGCCCGCACAATGCTACCATTGGCCCAACTACTGGGATAGAGATTGGTACTAATGTTGCTGATGATGACAACAATTTATAAATGATGTTGTCGAGATTGTGATGCAGCAGCAAACACTGCCAACTAATGATGAGCTGATGATGATGTTGCCGGGCCTGCTAAGATGTATGCCACAACAAATCAAATAAGATTGACGTTGGATAGCATTGAACTTGAAATACAGTTTAATAGGCCATGTGGCACTCAGAACAATGGAGCCATCATTATAACGTGGCAATGTATAGAACAGAAACCAAGCTACGTAAATCTTTTAAAGGCTAATCATATTTTTTATTCGGAAAAACCCCTAGGTTCATTAAATGGTAGGTCTGGTGGGGCTTAATTATTGTTTTGAGAAATTATTTCATTAGCCTTCCCGCACCACCTTTAACATTTCCTTAGGGTGCTGGACAAATGAAGCCCATATCTTTGGTGTAAAATCTAATGACCTAAATTCGCTAATGCTTTTATGCTTTATGCTTTATTTTTGCTTTTTTACGCTTTTTTAGCCAACCAAATAAATTAAGCAGCCCCAATTTGGAAAAACACCAACATCACCTTTTTCCCTTTAATTATTTTTGATGTCCATTCACCAAGAAAAAATCATCAGATCAAAAAGAGAGAGAGCATTGAATGCAGCAGCCAGGCATTCATTATTTTAATGTTTCAGCTTCCTTTCCGCTGTGTGTGTGCACGATTGTTTTTATTAGATTCGCTTCTTTTGAAAAGAAAAACTCTCCAAGAGTTTTTTTATTACGAAAACTAACAACAAAAGCTATAACTCCAACCAACAATCCCCCCAAGCATCAACAAAAAACATGGGCGTAAAATGGGGGAATGGAATTAGCTTGGAAACGAAAGAATCAGAAAAAATCGGAAACGAATTTATATAGTATATGGCAGTTTTGGGTCCTACAGTAGCCAAGAAAGAAAATAGAAGCGGCAACAAACCATATACCAGAGTATGCTCGACCGTCTCCATCTTCTTAACTTTACACCTTGCAGAAGTTCACTTCTCCCTGTATGCATACGAAATTGCTTATGAACATTCAATTGATGAATAGGGGAATACTTCTCCCATATCAATAATAAAAGTTTAAGCTCAATGATAAGAACCTCCTTTTTTTAACCAACACCATATCATGGGGGTGTACTTATGGGTTTGTAACACACCAAAGTATTGATCTATTGATAGTATATATATTCCTCATCGTCTTGACATTCTAAAGGCGGTTTTCTCGTAGAAAAAAATAAAGTTTGTGTTAGCTCACCGGAACATTAATTAATCGTGTTGATAAACCTCTTGTTAACAAATTTGGTTTTTTCGTACACTTTTAAGGTAATTTAGAAGAAATGGCAACACTACTCAGCAATCAGCAATTAGAGTGTTCGCGTATTTATTGGCAAATTGTTTACTGTATAAGTATGCGAATACACCCTTATATTATGCTGCAATCGGTAAACAAAATACAGCTGTATTTATCGGGACGATAAGTCACTAACCGGCTCGTATCTGCCGGTTAAGGTTTATCATTAGGACAAACAATAAGCATATATTCAGAATATCACATTCCTTTAACCTGTAAAATATCGATACGATCAATTGTAACCGGAGAGCGACACCTCTTTGGAGAGAAGTTTTTACATAGCAAAGTACCTCACAAATGTTGCCAGCATTAGTAGGGGATAACCATCGCTGAAAAATTTTCTGATGTTCCTGCCAGGATTCGAACCCAGGCGTTCAGCGTCATGGGTTACCTCTGCGCTACATTGGCCTCAGATTTGGATACAGCCCCATTATAAACTGATCTCCTGATTTGAGAGCTTGAGTCCCAGCAAGTCACAACTAATCTCCGATTTGGCTGAAATTTTGCGCGTAATGTTCATTTATAACTTCCAACATCGGTGATATGGTCAAAATCGGTCTATAACATGACATGGCTCCCATATAAATCGATCTCCCTATTTGCGATCTTGAGCCCCTGGAAGCCGCAATTTTTATCCGCTTTGGTGGAGTTCTGTTACGACCTCCAACGTCTGCGGTAAATACGATTTAACTCAGTCTATAACCTGATATACCTTCCTTATAAACCGATCTCCCGATTTGAGATCTTGAGCACCAGAAAGCCGTAATAGTTATCAGATTTGGCTGAGAGTTTAAATTTTTGGCTGAATTGGCAGAAATTTTATACGTAATGTACACATGTGTCCTTCCTGAATTACAGTAAAATTCACGCTTTCTCAAATATACGTTGGCTAAGCCTATGGGCTGAAGGATTGCCATGAGAGTTGGCACTACCCAGCGATTGCCGCGTGGTTGTGGCAATCATATCTTCTCCTTAATACGCTTCATTTGATATCCATATTGCCTAGGGTTAAAGGAGGTCCAAATTTCTCAAAATCCCGTAGGTTCTTTCCAGGTCCAATTTTTGTTTTTAACATATTCGAAATCTACCCGCTAATACCTTTAATTTGATACCCATAGGCTTGGTATCACCCCCTTTTTTAATGATGAGTATAAAATATAGCATTTTTAAATACCCGGAATCGGCTCCGGAGTCTTAGTAGGACTCGATCAATTGGCCTAGCCCTGGTTTGGAACGATCCTATTTTAAACCAAAACACATTTTCTGCCTAATTTTAAAAAGTTTTTTTTTTGTTTTCCTATTTGTTATGAAAACAGAGAACCCTACGGTCTGCAGCCGGACAATATCCGATGGTATGAATTATTTCAAGACCGATTAATCTAACACAAAACATGTGTTTTCAACGGTTGTTATACCCTCCTAGTGTTGGCGACATTTGTGAGGTATTTACCCTAGATAATCAGCCGCGTAAACTTCTCTGCTATTTGACAGCGCACTGCTGCTTACCGTTATGACTCTGATTTTGAACAGGAGGTCCCTTATCATCAAGCTTAAACTTGAATAGGACAGCACCGAGAGCAAGAGAAATATCGCCGTTGCTCCTTAATGAAATGATTATGGGCAAATTATTCGAGTACCGGACCACTAATTATTCTCTTGTGTCTCTCTTAATAGAGAGAAAGAGAGAGTATTTAAGCATATAAACCAGTGGTTGGCAAAAATACTCACATTCTTGCAAATTACATTGTACGTATACAATAAATACGATTCATCGATCAGACCATAATAAACACGTATGTTGATGGTCATGAGAGGATCCGTCGTACAACATTTCAGGCAAATCGGGTAATAATTGCGACCTCTAGAGGCTCAAGAAGTAAAATAGACAGATCGATTTACATGGCAGCTATATCAGGTTATAAACTGATTTGAACCTTATTTGACACAGTTGTTGAAAGTAAGAATAAAATACGTCATGCAAAATTCCAACCAAATCGGATAAGAATTGCGCCCTTTAGAAGTCAAGTCCCCAGATCGGTTTATATGACAGCTATATCAAGTTATGAACCCATTTGAACAATACTTTTCACAGTTGTTGGATATCATAGCAAAATACTTCGTGCACAAATTCATTCAAATCGGATAAGAATTGTGCCCTCTAGAGGCTCAAGAAGTTAAGACCCAAGATCGGTTTATATGACAGCTATATCAGGTCATGGACCGATTTGAACCATACTTCGCACAGTTGTTGGATATCATAACAAAACACGTCGTGCAAAATTTCATTCCAATCGGATAAGAATTGCGCGCTGTAAAGGCTCAAGAAGGCAAGACCCAAGATCGGTTGATATGGCAGCTATATGAGGTTATGGACCGATTTGAACCATACTCGGCACAATTGTTGGATATCATAACAAAACACGTCGTGCAAAATTTCAATCCGATAAATATTGCGCACTCTAGAGGCTCAAGAAGTCAAGACCCAAGATCGGTTTTATGGCAGCTATATCAAAACATGGACCGATATGGCTACCATTTGTGCAAAATTTCAAGCGGCTAGCTTTACTCCTTCGGAAGTTAGCGTGCTTTCGACAGACAGCCGGACGGACGGACGGACATGGCTAGATCGACATAAAATGTCGCGACGATCAAGAATATATATACTTTATGGAGGAGGGTATAAAAATATACTATCATTCTAAACAAAGTCCAACGTTTTTCTTTGTGGGAAACGAATTATTTTTTTTTTTTTTTGCGTGTATTACTTAAATTTATTTGCCTCAAATAAAGCTCCAGAGCAAAGTTGAAAACTTTTTCACTTCTACGTCTCTGCCAACCAATGCCTAACAAACTTGGCCAATGACCACGGAAATTATTTATAAGGCAGAGCGAGCAATGTTTCTGTTTTTCATCTTCCACAATGGAGTTGGTCCATCTACGGCATCGTCCATTGCAAGCCACACCGTGCAATGTAATGCCATTCCGCCACCATTACCAAGTGTGTTCCACACAATTGAACATTTTCAATGAAACGATTTTTTCAGTTTCTTCCTCTTTTGTGTATTTTTCCATAAGATTTAGAGGAACAGATAACATTTTATTGAAAGGTTATGGCGCGTTGTGATGTTATTGCCGCTCAACGTTTCCTAAACAGCAATTTAAGAAACACCTGAAATCTATGGTCACTTACAAGTTAATCAATGATTTGTTTTTTGTCAATATTTGATTAATCTCCTGGATATTTCAATATCAGCGCAACTAGAAGACAAAAATAATAATTGAGCAGAAAAGAAAAGCACCGAAGACGGGCTATTGTTCCCTAATGGTGATGAAACGCAAAGGCTATTGAACAAGGCAAAAATCTATTTCATTACATTTACGGTAATTGTTTTACAAAGAGAATGAATTGGTTATCAGTTTACATGAAGTTAGGGAAAGTTATTTAGTTTTACTGACATGATGTGTTGCTCTGCCATTCTCAGGAAATGGCCTCTCAGAGAATGATTGGTTTCAAAATCTAACTAACATTATTTTTTCAAGCGGTTCGATTGCGCGCTCTTCTTTAACAACTAATATCTTATTTCTTTTGTCAATAGGCCTTTTACCGCTTTTCGAGATTGACTTGACAGTGGATCGCAACTAATCAATATCGATTCTTAAGAGATTTGGACTGTAGCAATTAATTCCACACTCACTGTATTTCCTAAGCTTGGCTGTTTGCTAACGATCCACAGTGGGCCAAATGGCAAAAAAATTGGAAATAAGTCTACAACTTTTTATCTGTTGATTTTAGCCATACAAAATGTTCTAGACATTTGTAGAGGAGGACATAGGCTTTCAGAAAAGTGCTGTTGTTGGTCCATATCTTTAATACAGGGTGAGCTACAGGGTGTGAAAGTTGACCACTTTTGACTTCTCCAAGCTTCTGGGGGCCATAACTTTTGATCTACTCAACCGATTTACATGATTTAGGACTCTAGAGAAAGAGCTTGACAAGATCTAAAAAACTTATGCATAAAGTACCATGCCATCGTGTACTGTTAAGGAGTTATGAATTGTTTAATTTTAAAATATGAAAATTTGGCCTTGGTTTTTTTCAGTGTTTTTTTAATAACTCCGTCAATTTTAAAGCTATAAACTTCATACTTCACACAAATTATGCCAGCATATGTGTGCATAAAATACAAAAGGAATCACGTGAATATCTTTGGCGGTTTAAAAATGGCATCGTTTTCAATATGAAAAATATTTTTTTTGTCAAAAAATTGCAAAATTTTTCAAAAAAGATACTCCCATTTCCTTTAAGTTTTCGCAAACTTTGGCCGTCAAAGCATTATCATTTCTTTCCATTTTCACAAAGTCGAGGTATTAAGAAAAGTTTTAAGTGCTAATTTGGCTAATTTCGATATCAAACAACACCGTTATCTTAAGACCAAAATGGACAATTTTTTTACTAAACTTCAAAAGTTTCTCACTGGAAAAAAAGTTCCACGGGGATTTTTTCGCTTTTTTTGAACTTAAATGAAAGCTTAAAATGTTCCCAACATTTTAAGGTATGTCTCGCCATATCCTAGCCATAAATGAGATCGTAGCGATCAAAATACTGAAAAAAGTCAATTTTCAAGTAGTGCTATATTCATTGCTAAAAAACAAGTATTACGTCACATTTTATTGCAAAGATGTTAAATAAACTTTTATTTGGTAACACTTCTTCTACAAAACACAAAAAGAATCATGGAAATATCTCTATTCTATTCCATTTTATGGAACCGGCAATAAAAAAGTCAATTTTTCAAAAAAGTCGAATTTCCCAAATTTTGTTTTTGTTGTCCTAATTGCACATGACACACTATAGCCATATTTACGCAACATACCTTATCGTAAAGGAAATTTTCATACCTTTCCAACGATGTATAAAACATTTCTCAACTCGGATTCTATCTACTCTAAAATTCATTTACACTTCATTAAACTCTATATAAAAATGTCTATTTGTGAAATGGAACCTTATATGGGGCCTACACTAAAACATTGATAGATTTGCCCAGGGTTTACAATACAAATGTGTTAGAATAAAAAAAGGTCTCCTGCCAAAGTTTAAAAAAATTGGAATAAAAATATGTGTTTTAGAGCGAAAACACTTCGCATCGGCGTGCGTTTGTATAGTACCTACATCTATTTTTAATGTAAGCTGATGATTTTTGAATAAAAAGTAACCTAGAAATATACCTGCATATATATATATATTTGTGTTAAGATTTGATGCAGACAAATGTTACCTGTTTCGCTATGTCGAATTCCCAGGAAATCCACCGTATCAATGAATGTGAAAAAACCTACCCATAAAAAATTCATTGTCATTTTTTTTAACCAAATTCGAGTCCAGGTAAATAATTATAGAAGAGTAAGTAAAAAGAGGCACTTTGGACCCCTTTTTACGATTGCGTCTGATACCTGAAATGGGTCATTAATTGTGAATATATTGCATAAATATTTGAACAAAATCCAAATTTTCTTCATTATATTTTGTAGAGGCGTAAAGGACATTTATAAGTTATGGAAGTCATACTGAAGTATTCCACTCTTTCGAAAATTGTATGGGACATCAAAAATGATTCCAAATCATACACGGAGTCATTTAAGGAACTTGTTTACACTTTGGACCACATATATGGAATAAGGCTAAATAAAGACGCTTTAGACAAACTTGAAAAATTCTACAAATCATTTGAGAGAAGGTTGCCAGAATGTTCATTCGCAAAAATCAAGTTTTTCAAAATGTATGAGAAGTGGCTGAAATCGGATCTACTTATTGAAATTAAACCGCTGATTCCCGGCCGGCCTAGCAAAGCATACGACGAAGTTACGGAGAAAACCAAAAAGAAAAAACAAGAGGAACTATTGGCGGCACATCCGCCAAATTTAATAAAAGATACGTTCAAAACAGCATTGTTAAAAACACAACCAAAAAATGTTGGACGAATTGTCGATGTTTTACCATTAGCATCTCCGAAAAGGGTAAAGAGAATGGTAGAAAGTATTCCAACTCCAAAATCGACTACAGAATTCACGGAGGAAGATGCACTGGCCCTGATTTTGAACCTAGGCCTCTCAAGAAACAAATACTCAACAATGAGGAAGGCTCTTCGTGAAAAAGGATGGGGTTGTTTACCCTCAAAACATAAATTGTACAACACCAGGACGAAAATGGTGCCATCAAATATATACGTGGACGAATTAAAAGCAAGAGTGAAACTTGCTGATCTTGTTGAAAATACAGCTGTTAGAATTATTTCTAATTTTACTGAAGAACAGTTGAACACATGTAATAATTCCGAAGTGGTTTTGATCAGCAAATGGGGTTGTGATGGATCATCTGGATTTTCCGAATATAAGCAACAAACAGAAATAGATACCAACTTCGCATCAATTTTCATGGCATCATTAGTACCATTGAGAATGAGATTGTACAAGGACCAATCTTCATCATCGAAAGAAAATGCATTTCAAGATATATGGATAAATAGAACACCTGGGTCAAAATATTTATGTCGCCCAATTCGGTTTGAGTATACAAAGGAAGACCGGAACACAACACGATCTTTGGTGAACGAAATAAAGGAAGAAATTGCTGCATTACCCATGATTGTTATAAACCAATTGGGAAGAAATATAAAAGTTTCGTTTCAACTACAACTCACTATGATCGATGGAAAGGTGGCAAACGCATTAACTGGCGTTATGTCCAATTGGAGATGCAATATTTGTGGCAAGAAGAATGGGCAATTCGAGGACAAGTCTGATGAAAATTTAGTAAACGAAAATGCGCTCAATTTCGGTATTTCGCCCCTGCACTGTAGAATTCGATTCATGGAGTATTGTTTGCATTTATCGTATGACCTTAAATATCGGACTAGCCCTGGAAACCGCGATGTCTCTGCTAGAAACAACCAAGATCTTCACAAAATGAGGCAGGAAGAGAAGAATCGAATCCAGTTGGAGTTTAAACAAAAGGGACTTATAATAGATAAACCTCTTTACGGATACGGAAGCACAAATGATGGCAACTCGGCAAGGCGGTTTTTTGAGGACCCCGTATCGACATCTAAAATAACCGGTCTTGATGAACACTTGCTAAGACGATTCAAAGTGATTTTGGCTGTAATCAATAGCAAAAAGATGATAAATTCAACCAAATTTGAAGCTTATAGTAATGACACAAAAAACATTTTATCTGATTTATATTCGTGGAAAGCTTTAACACCGACAGTACATAAAGTCTTACATCATGGCAAGGAAATTGTGGAATACAACATACTTCCGTTAGGAGAACTTACAGAAGAAGCTCAGGAATCCCGTAATAGAGATGTTAAACAGTTCCGGCTTTTCAATACCCGAAAGAGCACCAAATTTAACCAAAATTATGATTTACTTCAATATTTATTGTTATCGTCTGATCCGGTACTATACAGCATCAGAACTAAATGGCTACCAAAAATATGTGACGATATAGATAAGGACGATCCCGATGCCATTCAAATTAAAGAGCTTTTAAATTTTGATACCTTAGATTATTTGGTAGAGAATAAAATCAAATAATACAAAACTAAAATGCTTTTTTATTTTGGGAGTAGCTAATATACATATAAACGCACGCCGATGCGAAGTGTTTTCGCTCTAAAACACATATTTTTATTCCAATTTTTTTAAACTTTGGCAGGAGACCTTTTTTTATTCTAACACATTTGTATTGTAAACCCTGGGCAAATCTATCAATGTTTTAGTGTAGGCCCCATATAAGGTTCCATTTCACAAATAGACATTTTTATATAGAGTTTAATGAAGTGTAAATGAATTTTAGAGTAGATAGAATCCGAGTTGAGAAATGTTTTATACATCGTTGGAAAGGTATGAAAATTTCCTTTACGATAAGGTATGTTGCGTAAATATGGCTATAGTGTGTCATGTGCAATTAGGACAACAAAAACAAAATTTGGGAAATTCGACTTTTTTGAAAAATTGACTTTTTTATTGCCGGTTCCATAAAATGGAATAGAATAGAGATATTTCCATGATTCTTTTTGTGTTTTGTAGAAGAAGTGTTACCAAATAAAAGTTTATTTAACATCTTTGCAATAAAATGTGACGTAATACTTGTTTTTTAGCAATGAATATAGCACTACTTGAAAATTGACTTTTTTCAGTATTTTGATCGCTACGATCTCATTTATGGCTAGGATATGGCGAGACATACCTTAAAATGTTGGGAACATTTTAAGCTTTCATTTAAGTTCAAAAAAAGCGAAAAAATCCCCGTGGAACTTTTTTTCCAGTGAGAAACTTTTGAAGTTTAGTAAAAAAATTGGCCATTTTGGTCTTAAGATAACGGTGTTGTTTGATATCGAAATTAGCCAAATTAGCACTTAAAACTTTTCTTAATACCTCGACTTTGTGAAAATGGAAAGAAATGATAATGCTTTGACGGCCAAAGTTTGCGAAAACTTAAAGGAAATGGGAGTATCTTTTTTGAAAAATTTTGCAATTTTTTGACAAAAAAAATATTTTTCATATTGAAAACGATGCCATTTTTAAACCGCCAAAGATATTCACGTGATTCCTTTTGTATTTTATGCACACATATGCTGGCATAATTTGTGTGAAGTATGAAGTTTATAGCTTTAAAATTGACGGAGTTATTAAAAAAACACTGAAAAAAACCAAGGCCAAATTTTCATATTTTAAAATTAAACAATTCATAACTCCTTAACAGTACACGATGGCATGGTACTTTATGCATAAGTTTTTTAGATCTTGTCAAGCTCTTTCTCTAGAGTCCTAAATCATGTAAATCGGTTGAGTAGATCAAAAGTTATGGCCCCCAGAAGCTTGGAGAAGTCAAAAGTGGTCAACTTTGACACCCTGTAGCTCACCCTGTATTAAAGATATGGACCAACAACAGCACTTTTCTGAAAGCCTATGTCCTCCTCTACAAATGTCTAGAACATTTTGTATGGCTAAAATCAACAGATAAAAAGTTGTAGACTTATTTCCAATTTTTTTGCCATTTGGCCCACTGTGCGATCTGACATTTAGATTGCGAAAGTAGTTTACAACAAATATAAGCTACTTAAGTTAGACTGTGCCGAAACTTATATACCCTCAAGCGTGGACCGCATTTGTCAGGTCTTTGCACGGTTTCTCTTTATTGCAAACAACTAAACGAACAAAATGTGTTAAATTCGGCCGGGCCGAATCTTGGGAACCCACCAACATGGATTGTTTTAAACATTTACACAAATGCACTTAGTAAAAATGGTGCATGTGTACTTTACATACATACTTTCTGCCAATTCAGTCAAAAATTGGAGTTTCTTGGGCCTTAGTAGACTAATCGGGGATCGGTTTACATGGGAGCTATATCAGAACGCAAATAATAATTCGTTTGGCATAAACGAAATTTTCGCCAAGTAAACTTCTTTTCTAAAAAACGTTGGACGTTCTTTACAATAAAACTGCATATTTTTTGCGTTAAATTTTTGCAAGAATTTGCGACAAATGACTGTGCCTCTCAATCTTGACAGTACCTCTCATTCTTGATATAAAGAAAATGTTCAGGGTTTCAACTAGTTTATAAATTAATGTAACGTCAAGGAAAGGAAAAGGATGCCGAGTTCAATTTAATATTGTAACATAATTCGAACTCAAACATTTTACTGATTATAAGCAGATCTCAGATGGTAATTCAAATTTTTTCAGAGTATATTTGGATTTTTTCGATGTTGTGATACACAATTAAATTAAAAGCATTTTTAATTTTCGGTTTTGTATTATAATCTACCGAATTCGTATTGTTGTTATTGTGTTGTTGTTTTCGCCCATTTAAATACCTACTTTGTAATGGGTATTTCTTTATCGCGTAAATGTTACCAATCAATGTACATATGTGCCTAAAATCCGCGGCTATTATTCGAGCAAATTTTGTTTGAACAGAAAAAAAGAACACAATTTGGTAAATGTTTGAAAAAGGCGGCAAAATATTAAAAATATATATATATATATAAATGGAAAAGTGTAACTGTTTATCAGTTGCATTGCTAGAAAGTTCTTCATCCGAAGACGAGGGTGCGATTTTTACTGCATTATTTGGTGGAAATACATACGGACTACATACGGACATATAAACATGTCCGATTGAAAATGCAAAAAGTGCAACACTAGGAGAGGGTTTGGGCGACATTTGCAAATGTTGCCCGTGCAACATTAGTGTATCATTTTTTTTTCAGAATCAAAATCATTAGAAATTCCTGTTGTGTTTTCTTGTACGATACCTGGCTGTCATTCGTGTGTTGCTCTAATAATTTTTGTCATTTGACATACCAGCATTTTTGTATAGAGCTCTTCAATATACTGACTGCTCTTTGGTCAGTCAAAACAATAAAGGAAAAAATGTTGTGTGTGTGAATGTGTCTATAACAGTGTCGAGCACACAATTGCAATTATTTGTAAGCCTATGGGGCTTGGGAATATTTTCTTGTGAACGTACAAAGTCTTGTACAATAGAGTGAGTATTTTTGCCAACCACTGGTCTATACGGTCAAATACTCACCCTTTCTCTCTAGTACAATAGACGCAAGATAATAATTATTGGTCCTGTACACAAATAATCGTTTGCGGCTATCGAAGCACATTTGCAATTAAAGAGTTTTTGGTTTTACAAAAAAAGGAAGGTCGTTTTACGGGAGACGAAGCTGCTAAAGGTTTTACATTAAACTATGTTAGTTACGTTCAATAATACTACGTTTATGGCTAACGTTTTATATCTTGAAGCGAAACGTTACATGGTTACAATGAAAGCAAAACATCGTGATAAAAGTATTGTGTTTGTCGTAAAATTTTCCCAACGCTTATTATTTTGCGTGATTTTAGCCAAATCAGACTACAATTGCGGGTCTCAGAGGCTCATGGTATTAAATCGGGTGATAGGTTTATATGGGAGCTAGATTAAATTATAGACCGATTTAGAACATACCTACCACGGTTTGCAATCCCCGAACATCTACACCAATAAGAAGTATTCGACATTAATAAGGAGGCCCCTTATCACTGAGCTAAAACTTTAATCGGACTGCATACAATGATATGAGAAAAGTAAAATTGGTAGAAGTAGTAATCGAATCGAAAATTGCAAATCGGTCAGACTTCTGCGAATTGAAAATATATGCACTGATTTCATTATTAAAATGAAATATTTTTTGTTTTAATTATTACACACAATACAATTGTATCATATCAAAAGATATATTACATCTTAGTGATCCTTCTGCATGTATTTTTCACATGAAATTAGATATATTTAACAACACTCCAAATACACCACTGTCGGTATATTTTGCGAATTTATTGCAAAACTCAGGAAAATTAACATCTGATAACATTTTCGTTCAAAATGTTGCAAAATATGCCAGTGAAATGTAAAAAAAAACGATTATTAGATTAAGAACATATTTTAACGTTTTTTCTATTCATACAAATGGTTTTCGGCCTTTGCAAGACCTTTTCTATTGAATTAAGCAAATTTTGTAACAGCTTCTAAAAATGCCCGTGCACCGAGTTTTGTCTATCAGCAGAGCAAAATAGATCTTTTGCTATGAATTTTATCATCAAACGATTCCAAAACCAAATAGGAACAAATATTAATAATGTAATCTAATTATTTTGTAGTTTTAAAAATTTTTTCTACAGCAAAAAAAAGTAATGGACACAAAAATGCGAGGGCTAGAACCCTTTGTATAACAATAAAATTAGCAAATTTTATTGAAAAAATTAAATTTTTAATATTCTGGAAGAGTGGCGTCATCTAAATAAAGATTTATAATTGTGAATTTTTTGGAATTTTTGATTGAATTTCAAGACAATCTTGATATTGTTATCCGTTTTTCATTTGTATATATAAAGAAAATACACGTGATGGCTTACCTTATTTGCTCCAATTTTTGCATAGAAATGCTTTTGTAATACAAAAGTGTTATGGATAAAGATTTTCTTAAGGGGTACGTAGGAAAAACTGTGGTGAAAATTGACCAGTCAAATTCCCTAAATGTTGACAAAATATCGAAAATATCCAAATTCAGGAAATCTGTAAGAGCTATAGGAAAGTTTTTCAAAAAAAACAAAAAATTTAGAAAAATCCATGAAATCTTTATTTGAGTCAATAGTACGGCCCATATAATTTAATGTTTGATGACTGTTTCATGCAAATGTTGAACATGACTAGTCCAACCAAATGGTCGATCCGCTTGGTCCAATTTTGGCATTCTCTTTCCAAAATTTCGGCCGGTATCTTACGAATTAATGCTTCAATGTTGTCTTCCAAAGCGTCAATTGAAGCGGGCTTGTCTGTATAGACATGAGCTTTAACATAGCCCCACAAAAAATAGTCTAAAGTTAACGCCTTTACGCGAGGTATAGGCGGCCAATTGACCGGTCCCGAACGTGAAATAAAATGTTCACCTAACACGCCTCGCAATAAGTCCATTGTTATGCTTGCTGTGTGGCAAGGTCTAGTTGAAACCACATGTTTCATGCAAATGTCAAGCTCTTACAATTTGGGCAAAAAAGGTTGGATATCATCTCACGGTAGCGCCCACCATTTACAGTTACGTTACGATTCGCATCATCTTTGGAGAAGTACGGTCCAATGATGCCACCAGCCCATAAACCGCACCAAACTGTGACTTTTTCGGCATGCATTGGTAGCTCTTGCAATGCTTCTGGCTGATCTTCACTCCAAAATCGACAGTTCTACTTATTGAGTTGCCCAAAAAGTAATTGTGGATTTTTTAAAAGAAAGTAAATGCATTTTTAATAAGACTTAGAATGAACTTTAATCAAATATACTTTTTTTACACTTTTTTTTCTAAAGCAAGCTAAAAGTAACAGCTGATAACTGACAGAAGAAAGAATGCAATTACAGAGTCACAAGCTGTGAAAAAATTTGTCAACGCCGACTATATGAAAAATCCGCAATTACTTTTTGGGCAACCAAAAATGAGCTTCGTCGTAAAATGGAAGAAGCGCGGGATGAACATTCTTAACAAAGGATGCATTTTGATAATAAAATTCAATAATTTGCAAGCGTTGTTTGTTTGTAAGACAATTCACGGTTAAATTATAGACCAAACTGGACAGTGAAACAAAACACAGTGTGTTTTGTGTGGCCAAAATGATAATTGCTAAAAAATCCCCCTTAATTATATCCACTTATTATATCCATTATCCATCAAAAACGATTTTTGGTCGAATTAGATAACGTTAGCAGAAGAATTTGGACATGTCATTTGAGCAGATTGTAGGTGTTTTTTTACAAAAATTGGTCAAAAGGTATTGTTTTTATATGCATCTGAAAACAACATTTTCTTAATGTTTTCAGTTTGTCTGCGTAGTATTTGACGGAAATAAATAGCATTTGAAACCAATTGTAGAAATTAATTGAACAGCCCAATCTTACTATAAAACTAGTGGTGATTTCGATTGTGCAAAAAAGTAAAGCATTATTTTAACACGTCCCAATGAAATCGAAACTTTGTGTTCGTTTGTACCAAAAAAATTTAACCTCACCACCGGGTGTAGTTTTCGTTTGAAATAGTGTGGCCTACAGAGAGTGCAAGAATCTTTAATTTCCTATACCGTGCTAAGTCTACGGTGTAAAATATCGCACTTTAAATCAGCTGCTACCATTTCAGAGGCACCTACACGAAAATAACGGTGTTCACTGATTGTTATAGAAGACAAAATTAGTTGAATGTTTGGAAAAAAGTGGCAAAATATTAAAAAGAAAAATATAAAAATGGAAGAAGTAAACGCGTTTTATTTAATTGGCGGCATATTAGATGCATTGCTAGAAAGTTCTTTATCCCAAGACGAGGATGTGATTACTATCGTATTATTTGGGCAAAATGACAACATATGGATACTGCACTTGTTGGGCCGACATTTGCAAAATGTCCCGTATAAGTGCAACATTAGTGTAATTTTTATTTGTCGGATCGAAATCGCCATTGGATATCTGCACAAAAATATCCAATGGACAAGCAATACAAGAAGCTGGAACCATTAGTGACTAAGATTTTCCACAAAAACATTTGCAATATTTTTATCCATTTCACCCTTACAGAAGGATTTTAAGAATTTTTTCGATTTCGAACCACAGTTCTCTGTACTCGGTTGACTCTGCTTATGAAGGGTTTTATCTTAATAATTCGGCCATGATATGCAGCTCTGCGCAACACACGACAAATAGTTTCTGCATTACAAGATTTTCTAAATGCCTTTCAATTTCTTGTTGTATTTTTGGGATTTCTCTTCAATTTAGGACAATGATGCAATGATTGCAATTTTTCTTTGGGAGTTATTTTTGTTATATAATCTTATTATTAAATCCTTAAGATCTTGAAAAAGTTCCTTTCCTCGCATGCCATTGTTGTTTCTTGCTTAAACAAAAAACAGGGATTATTTTTTTCTGTTTTGATCTTTTCTGATAACCCTAATTCATAGAAACAGAAAATTGCACCATAAACTTTACCAATAAATGGATCGTCACTTGTGGGATACATACTTTTTTATACCCTCGACCATAAGATTGGGGGTATTCTAATTTCGTCATTCTGACTGTAACTACTCGAAATATTCGTCTGAGACCTCATAAAGTATATATATTCTTGATCGTCGTGAAATTTTATGTCGATCCAGCCATGTCCGTCCGTCCGTCCGTCTGTCTGTCGAAAGCACGCTAACTTCCGAAGGAGTAAAGCTAGACGCTTGAAATTTTGCACAAATACTCCTTATTAGTGTAGGTCGGTTGGTATTGTAAATGTGCCATATCGGCCTATGTTTTGATATAGCTGCCATATAAACCGATCTTGGGTCTTGACTTCTTGTGCCTCTAGAGTGCGCAATTCTTATCCGATTGGGATGAAATTTTGCACGCCGTGTTTTGTTATGATATCCAACAACTGTGCCAAGTATGGTTCAAATCGGTTTATAACCTGATATAGCTGCCATATAAACCGATCTTGGGTCTTGACTTCTTGAGCCTCTAGAGTGCGCAATTCTTATCCGATTGGAATGAAATTTTGCACGACGTGTGTTGTTATTATATCCAACAACTGTGCCAAGTATGATTCAAATCGGTTCATAACCTGATATAGCTGCCATATACACCGATCCTGGGTCTTGACTTCTTGAGCCTCTATAGTGCGCAATTCTTATCCGATTGGAATGAAATTTTGCACGACGTGTTTTGTTACGATGTTCAACAACTGTGCCAAGTATGGTTGAAATCGGTCCATGACCTTATATAGCTGTCATATAAACCGATCTTGGGTCTTGACTTCTTGAGCCTCTAGAGGGCGCAATTCTTATCCAATTTGAATGAATTTTGGCACGTAGTATTTCGTTATGATATCCAACAACTGTGCCAAATATGGTTCAAATCGGTTCATTACCTGATATCGCTGTCATATAAACAGATCTGGGGACTTGACTTCTTGAGCTTCTAGGAGGCTCAACTATCCGATTTGGCTGAAATTTCGCAAGACGTTTTTTTATTGTTACTTTCAACAACTATGTCAAATAAAGTACAAGTCGGTTCATAACCTGATATAGCTGCCATATAAACCGATCTGGGATCTTGACTTCTTGAGCCTGTAGAGGTCGCAATTATTATCCGATTTGCCAGAAATTTTGTACGACGGATTCTCTCATGACCGTCAACATACGTGTTTATTATGGTCTGAATCGGTCTATAGGCCGATACAGCTCCCATATAAATCGATCTCTCTATTTTACTTCTTGAGCCCACAAAGGGCGCAATTCTTATTTGAATTGGCTGACATTTTTCACAGGTCTCCAACATATAATTTAATTGTGGTCCAAACCGGAACATATCTTGATATTGCCTAAGAAGAGATGCCGGGAAAAGAACTCGACAAATGCAATCCATGGTGAAGGGTATATAAGATTCGGCCCGGCCGAACTTAGCACGCTTTTAGTTGTTAATTATAATATTGGCATATGCCAAGAAAGTTAGCGGGATCACATTAAAAGGTTGTGTTAATTGTTCTTGTAAGAATAATCGTAGCAGGGTTACCAAGTATCATAAAAAAGAGGTTTGGTGGAAGCAAAGGCTGTAAAAATATGATATTCGCATTAAATATATAGTGCGTACTTACTTTTGTGAGCCAGTGTATATACTATAACACAGGTAAAACATGTCCGATCATGCCCAAATTGTAATATTTGACTCTTACCTATACATTTGAAGTCGATAGCTCAACTAAAACTATTTTTGTAGCACTTTGCCATACAAATGGTACCAGTGTACATCGGTATGGAAGTGGCTCTGCTAATGCCCACACTGTAGAGGCTACTGGCCTAAAATGATAGATATTAAATAAAAACAAGTGAAAGCGTTCGGCCGGGCCGAATCTTATATACCCTCCACCATAGATCGCATTTGTCGAGTTCTTTTTCCGTCATCTCTTCTTAGGCAAAAAAGGTATATAAGAAAAGATTTTCTCTGTTTTAGAGCGATATCAAGATATGGTCCGGTTTGGGCCACAATTTAGATATATGTTGGAGACCTGTGTAAAATGTCAGCCAATTCGAATAAGAATTGCGCTCTTTGGGGGCTCAAGAAGTAAAACAGAGAGATCGATTTATACGGGAGCTTTATCGGTCTATAGACCGATTCAGACCATAATAAACACATATGTTGATAATCGGATAATAATTGCGACCTCTAGAGGCTCAAGAAGTCAAGATCCCAGATCGGTTTATATGGTAGCTATATCAGGTTATGAACCGATTTGAACCTTAATTAACACAGTTGTTGAAAGTAAGAATGAAATACGTCTTGCAAAATTTCAGCCAAATCGGATAGGAATTGCGCCCTCTAGAAGCTCAAGAAGTCAAGTCCCCACATCAGTTTATATGACTGCTATATCAGATTATCTACCGATTTGAACCATACATGACACAGTTGTTGGATATTATAACAAAATACTACGTGCAAAATTTCATTCCAATCGGATGAGAATTGCGCACTCTAGAGGCTCAAGAAGTCAAGACCCAAGATCGGTTTATATGGCAGCTATATCAAAACATAAACCGATATGGCCCATTTACAATTCCAACCGACCGACATTAATAAGAAGTATTTGTACAAAATTTCAAGGGGCTAGCTTTACTCCTTCAGAAGTTAGCGTGCTTTCGACAGACAGACGGACGGACATACCGACGGACGGACAGACGGAGGGACATGGCTTGATCGATATAAAATGTCGCGATGATCAAGAATATAAATACTTTATGGGGTCTCAAACGAATATTTCGGGTAGTTACAAACAGAATGACGAAATTAGTATACCCCCCATCCTATGGTGGTGGGTATAAGAACCGTATGGAATGTAAACAGTCACTGAGACACACATCTCCATTTGCCTATTGGTCAATATCTCATTCAAAAACTTCCTGAAATCTGGCTGTGCCATTTTTGTTTACTTGGTACACCTATGTATTTGTGCAATGTATGAAAAAGTATTGTCCCTTCCTACTTTCCACTTCTGCGAGGGAACTCATTTGTTGGTCTTTTCTGATATTGTGCCGATTTCCATTTGTCGTGTGTAGTAATGTAAAAGAGCAGAAACAGTGCAGAAGTATTTTAAACAGGAATACCTACTTGATTCTTTCTACGCATGTGCGCTGTGTATTGTAACGAAGACCCTTTTCACTATGTCATAGTAAACATGTGCGCTGCCTGTTCCCAAAATTCTTTTACAAACACGCTGTTGTTGATTTTGTTGTATACAACATCAACGGCGAAAATCATATGGGGGATCCAGATCGTGAGAAGAGGCTATGAATGAAAGGAAGTAAGAAGAAGGTCAGTATAGCTATTGGTATCATAACGGGACACACAGAACTACTAGCTCAATTATGTAAAATCGGTGCGGCAAGTAATAGCATGTGTAAGGCTTGTGGGGAAGATGATGAGACGTTGAAGCTTTTCCTTTGTCATTGCCCGACTTTCCCGTCTAACAGATACCGGCACTTAGGTGGGGACACAATACCAGGCATGAACCAACTTAGGGGCGTGGCATAGGAAACAATTAAGGATTTTGTAAGTAGCACGGAACTCCCAACTTAGTTTTTTTCGAGGTTACTTTTTAGTATTTAGAGCGCACAACAAGCCGATTACTGGTTTAGGTGTATGTCTATAGTGACATGGAGCAAGATTTGTAATCGCAAAAGTAAAGATTTGTAATCGCAAACTTCCGTAGAAATCGGAAAAGTCGGGATATTCTTTATGGGTCCGTAAATCAATTTTTCAAGGTGTTTAAAACTGGAATAGTTTAACCCTCATTCTATGGTGGTGGATATAAAAAGGGTAATAGGAAGTCACAAGAAATCCCTAGGAATTTTTTATACATTTGGATGACAAATACTCTCTGAAGAAGCCCCAGAAGGTGTAGGTGCTCTGATTCGGCTATACTGAAAACATGTGATGGAGGTCAATACAGAAGTTTTCGTGCAAGCTTTCAAAAAAACCATATGAGAATATCACTATCTAGAGGCTCATAAAATCGGGCAATCGGTTTATATGGGACCTATAACAACTAATGAACCGGACACTACTTGGCAAAGATTTTGGAAGTCAAAGAAGAAGTTATCGCACAAAATTTCAGTCAAATCAGATAAAAAGATCATAAAAAGTATGATTAGAAGATCAGTTTATATTCAAGCTATATTTATATTAATTTAGGTCGGCGAGCATTTGAAGGACGGCATTCGGACTAGATCGATTGAAAATGTCATGAAGATCAATAATAATTATATACACTTTATGGGGCCTTAGATCAATATTTGGGGATGTTACAAACGGAATGACGAAATAATTAGACCCTCCCTATACCTATGGTGGAGGGTGTAAAAAATAATCGAAAATGTATCATCATGAAAATACATTTGACTATTACACATGACTGTGGCGTCGAAAATGTATAATTCCATGCGTTGTTAATGGAATGGCAAATTTAATATGCTCCCAAACTTCGACGGTGAGCAAAAACTCTTCAAAATTTCCAAATAGTCTGTGAACAACTTTACCTTTACAAGGTATCTTCCTATTTGAAGCGTTAATCCAATATAATGTCCACCTCCTTTTAACGTAACGCTTGATACTTTGAAAGTTTATTAATTCAGGTGCGTTTTACTTTTTCTTTTTTATCGTTTTACTTATTAAAACATCATAATTGACATTTTCCTCCTCCTTTACTTCCATTAAAATCTTAAATGAAAAAACCATATTAATAATATTTCAAGGAAACAAGGGACGACAACCTCGTGTTTTCTTTTACTGTCTACTGAAAATAACCACAAAAATTATGTTTAATCGTAAATTTTTGATAGTGTCAAGAGACCATAAAAACTGAGTAAATCTCATTATTGAGGCTATGAGGAAGGAGGAAAAATATATAGTATTTAATGTATATTTTTGAGTGATATAAAATATGCAATGCTACACTTTTTGGCCGCCAATTTTTGGCTTATTTTGTGTATGTAAAGTGCACTTGTAGTCTTCAACACCCACACCGGTAGGTCGATTTATAAATAAAGTTCTCATACTTGCCTCTCTAGCTCAATTTTAATTCTATTCGGCCAAAGTTTGCTTTGTAATCTACACTGAAAATGTGTAATACCTACTTTACATATAAACATTTCACTACATGAAACAACTTCAATAAATGCTAGCAACTCTTGTAAATATTTCAGCGTTAAGAGCGCTTTTCTTTTTGTAGCTCTATTACATGCCGTTTGGCATCGGCTATAGAAAGCCCCTTTTTTGATCACACACAAGTCACGGTGATATTTGAAGTGATTGGTCTTGTATGTTGATCAGTATTGTCGAATTTAAGTCAACTACATTGTGTTACCCTTTTGTGTATAACGAAAAAGTTCCTGCCATCATCTAAAAACCATCACAACTTTAAGGCACAACAATTAACGACACAATCACATTAATGAAGACACCCACAGGTCACCACCACACAGCCTGGCTGGCTGTCCCTCATTGTACCGCATAAATCGTAAAAACGGCATTGTTCCATCATCCTTCAGAAACCATCACGCATTTGCTATATTTTTATTATGATACTTTGGTAATGGCCGTAAATGAAAACAACTTTCAGTTTCAATACGAAGCTAAAAGTGAAAGGATCGTCCAAGATTTTTCGTTTTCTTTAATGTGCGATTTCTGTACCAATAGCTGGTCAAACGAAAAGAGGAAGCATTTTTTATAGTAAAATTTTACCTTCATGTTGTGCAGTCCTAAATCATTTAGGAAAGTTAAAATGAATTTGAAAATGAATTTGTTGTGATGAATTTGAATCACTTCTCCCTATTTAAACTTTTAACAGAATCCTTGTCCTTCGACTGAATTGATATTTAAGCAAATATAACTTGTGTTCCGCACTTTCTACGGTTAGGGAAATTAACCACCATGTTTTTGTTGGCATATGAACAGTTAAGGACAGAAGTGTAAAAAGGGGGAGTATTGCTTATTGATTTTTGTTTGATATTTCTGGGCGCCAGCTAACGTGAAGGAAATTAGCCAGAAGCTGATGATTCGGGGAAAAAAACTAAAATTTTCGTTAGTGCATTGACCAGTCGATTAGTCATCTGGTACACTCGGGTTTGGAACGTCTTGTATTCCTGGTGAACATCCTAATGTCGGGTATAAAAGGCGGATATCAACAGAACACGCGCCGTGAAAGTAACATACTCTACTTTCATCAATCAACACCATGGCTATCCTTTGAAAATGATAACTTTGAAGTTGTACCACCTCAAAGTTTCCAAGCAATTGAATGCGTCTTTTAACATTTCCAACACCTGTTTAGACCATTACAATGCCTTTTTCTGCCCAGAACATCAATAGCGTCTGGTTGGCTACTAGGAACTAGTCTGTTGATGCTACACATTCGAAATGGCGCTAGCAAATTCTGGAAGTATTTAGTCTACAATGCTCCTCTTATTCTCAAGCTCTAAAAAATAGTCTTATGGTCCAATGAATGACAGAGATTGCTGTCATCAGCAAACGAGAATATTGGATTCGTACCTCAGCCTTGGAGTTATATTTGATGGAGTCTGTCACGGTCCACTTCTTTCGAAGCTAGTGGCTTTTGGTGTCGGTAAAAATATTTTCGATTTATATCGAACCTTCTTAATGGTTATGCCATACAAGTTTTTGTAACCAGATCCTGATGCTATGATTATAAATTGAGCCCAAGTGGTCTATAGGGTTATGCATCGAATATCCATCTCCGACCCTACATAGTCATATTCTTGATTGTTGTAAAATTCTAAGATGATCTAGCCATGTCCGTCTGTCTGTGGAAATCACGCTACAGTCTTTAAAAATTAAGATATTAAACTGAAACTTCGCACAGTTAACTTGAAAACTATAACTTTATAACTAAGGAGTGCTTTTTTAAGAGCTATAGGAAAGTTAAAAAAAAACATTAAATTCAGAAAAATTCATAAAATCTTCATTTGAATCGATAGTACCGTCCTTATAATTTAATCCTTGAAGATTATTTCATGCAAATGTTGGCCGTTACTGCGCCTCAAATGGTCCATCCGCTTAGTCCAATTCTGACATACTCTTTCCAACATTTCGGCCCGTATTTCACGAATAAATGCTTCAATGTTGTCTTCCTATGCGTCTATTGAAGCGGGCTTGTCTGTATAGTCTAAAGGCGTTAAATCGCTCGATCTAGGCGACCAAATGTTGACCCAACTCGTCTCTCAATAAGTCCATTGATACGCGTGCTGTGTGGCATGTGGCACCGTCTTGTTGAAACCACATGTCATACAAGTCAAGTTCTTGCATTTTGGGCAAAAAAAGTTGGATATCATCTCACGGTAGCGTTCACCTTTCGCAGTTACGTTACGATTCGCTTCATCATTAAAGAAGTAAGGTCCAATGATGCCACCAGCCCATAAACCGCATCAAACTGTGACGTTTTCGGGATGCATTGGTAGCTCTTGCAATGCTTCTGGCTGATCTTCACTCCAAAATCGACAATTCTGCTTATTTACGTACCTATTGAGCCAAAAATGAGCTTCGTCTCTTCGTAACAGAGCACGCATTTTCATAATAATTTTCATAATAAAATAATTTGCAAGCGATGTTCGTTTGTAAGGCGATTCGTGGTTAAATTATAGACCAAACTGAAGATGTTTGATAGCGAAACAAAACACGAAACGTGAGTGGGCTGTTTAAAACAGTGTCGCCAAAACGATAATAGATAAAGAAAATCACCCTTTATAACTTGATACAGCTTTCATATAGACCGATCTCCATATTAAAAATCTAAGCCCCATGAACATCGCATTTATTGCCCGATTTCACTGACAACTCATCCCAGTGAGTTGTCTTGGGACCTTCGACATCCGTATCGAATATGGACCATATCGGGCAATATCTCGATATAGCCCTTTAACTGACCTCCCGATTTAAGGTCCAAGGCCAATAGCAGTACCATTTATTACCTTATTTCGCAAAAATTTGGCAGAGCGGACAATATCTTGATATAACCCCAATATAAACCGATATCCCGATTAAAGCTCTAAGGCCCATATAATTCGCATTTATTACACGATTTCGCTGAAATTTGGAACAGTGGATTGTTTCAGGACTCCCGACATCCGTATCGAATATGCTCCAAATCGTACTATGACTTGATATAGCTCACATGTAGATCGATCTACCAATTTAGGGTTTAAGGCTCAAAGAAGTTGCATGTAAAACCCGATTTCGCTGAAATTTGGTACTGTGAGCTGTATTGGAGTCTTCGTCGTCAGTGCAGAGTATGGTGCAGATCGAACCTTATTTGGGTATGGCTGCCATATATACCGATTATGTTATTTCACTAAAGTTTAGCAATTTCCGGCTATTGACAATCCCGGGAAAACGTGAAAAAATATTTTTCAACTCCCGGATTCCTGGGAATTTTCGTTCTTATATTTCCCCAAATATAAAAACTCAGTTGAAAGTTGAAAATAATCGTGTTTACATTTTATTTAACAAAGATTTTTGAGCTCAAAAATTTAATTATCTAAAATTACACTGGAATTTTCAGCGATTATTTTCAGGCTTTCATATTCAGACGAAGATTGTGCAAAAAACAATAAATGACCACTAAATTTAAATAAATATGCATTTTTCACTTTTCCTAAACATACATAAACTGTAAAATAGTGGTTGAAATATGGCTTACTAAACTGAAATACAAAAAGTTAAGGTCGCATAATAAAGGAATATCCATTATTGACAATTTTGAGCTTTTTTCGGAGTTCTTACATTGAGAGCTGAAGCTGATCACAGAAGCAAAAGCTGTTTTCTTTATTTTCGAATCTATTGTCCATTCCTACTGTACAGCACAAGGAATGATTAATTCATAACTCTGTTCGTGACATTCGACTGTTGAAAGGACGCTACCCTTCGAATGAATAAATAATTCACTCCAAAAATTTTTCTTCTTGACTTTGGTCGATCAAAAACCTGCCACATTTCATCATTGATTACAATACCTAAAAGACTATGTCAGCAATATCTCAATTAGTGTAGTTTAACTTTACACTTCCACTATTTTGTTTTACTTCATGCGTTTGAGGATAAACGTCAAAAGAGTCGATTTGGGCTTTTGCGACATTTGAACACAATTATTATCTGTTCTTGAAGAATATAGGAATTTTGTCCACCTTTTTAAAATTATATAAGAAAAATCTTTTTATATTTCTTAAAATAATGTTCATTCCTGTATTCGGGATTTCCCTTTGCAAAACCCAATTTTTCTGAAATTTCGTACGGAGAGTTCAATAGACCCCTTCCCGAACACGGTGCTGATTGGATAAAACTGCATATACATCGATCACCCGATTTACTGCCTTTCACCCATGAATGGTGTGATTTTTGCCCGATTTCGCTGAATTTTGGAAAAGTAAGCAACGTTAGACCTCGACGTCTGCGCTGTGTTTGGCCTAGATCGGACCATATTTAGCTATAGCTGCTACTGGCTTATGCATTTTAGCCGTCGTTGTTGTTGAAATATGGTTAATATATTTATATGCCTGAGGTGGTTAGTATTCAAAGTTTGGCCCGGGTAAACTTAATGCTTTTTACTTGTTTTTAATTTTTTTTTCAGTCGGCTATAAATAAACCCGGATAGGGCAAGTCGCTTTGTTAGCATTTTTCTCTCCTTACGAAATAAGCGAGTAAATCCGCTTATTAGATAAATAAAACAAACCTTAGAGTAACCATCCTAAACAGGTTGAAAAATTCTAAAATTTAAGGATGATCAAAAAGAAAATTGTAATATGTAGATTTAGACTTTAGACAAACTTACTTGACCAGATCTACTCATAACGTAATTCTGTGGTGTAATGACTCGGGTTAGTTTCGTTCGCACGCCGAAGTTTATCCTAGACTTTTAAAGTTATCAATAACCTCAAAAAACATTTCCTTGACAATCCTGTTTGTTCATTATTTTCACATTTTTTCAGAACACGATGACATCAATACATTACATGGCACCTATCAATACCTTAAGAGTACCGGACAGGTAAGTTGAAATTTCTTAATTTCTATATGATTTTCGCAATCATAAAAGGCGCGTAGCACATTCGCATAAATCACCAGCAACATTTGCCAATGCATAATACATCGAGGAAAACAGCAATTCATTCATATGCATCCCACACCTGGAAATGAGAGCATGCATCATTCATCACCAATCTCAAAAAAACAAGACAATATCCTGGTTATCAACGGTTTTTTTCATATAATCTTGGGATTGCTCTTCCGCTGCTGACTACGCTTAGTAGTAGTCCTAGTTGGCCATCATTTCAGAACTATCGCATAAGCATGCGGCAACGGTGTGTTGAAACCAATACAAGCCTCTGGCCCCTAACTATGCCATAAAAAGCCAATTGTCATATGGCATACATACATACATATGAAATGAAAGAAAAACGCGCTCTAGTACACATATATAATTTTTTTGTTTGTTTGTTTTAACAAACAATTTGTTTTGGAAATGTTGCACTGGTAGCCGTTCATAAAAAAAGATACTTTCATCAGCGTATGCTTTAGATGATAGGTTTTCATAAACGTGGTGATTGATATGCATTTTGATATTTGTTTGGTTCATCTTTATACATGACGCATGACATTTTTCCACTTAAATATTGTAGCTATTTTTTTTTGGTGAATATTTAAAGTAAACTTTTTGAAACACATATTATCTACATCAACCCATCCATACATCCACCTATCCTTTGATATTCCGCACTGCAGCACATCCTCATACACATCCAATCACTTTCCAATCATCTGGGGATCTTTGTCTCAAAAATTTCTAAGCGCTTCTTTGGGATATTCTTAAAGCTTGACCCTGTCTTAGAATTGTCTCTTTGTAGTGACCATTATTTATCAAAAACTTCATAAGCGTCATTACTCATAAACTTTATTGATCAAGATTTGAATTACCCATCAATAATTTCACTGCATAGCTAAAGCTCTCTGTGCTGAAACTATCTTTCTCTCTCGCTCTATCTGTTTATCTATGATTGCAAGATTTTCAAACACTGCAATCTCTTTTTTCGTAGCTGTGACTCTCTCTCTCTCTCACTCTGTATATCTCTCTGTCTGTCTCTAAGACTAACACCCAATTTTCAAGTTTAAGAAGGACTCGTTTTAGTCAAGATATGAGAATTTTAAAAAGCCTATTCAAGCGGGAGTTAAGGCCCACTTGAAAAAGCTAAGAATGATTCTAGAATCTCCTCGTACATTTTTTAACAGGACCCCCAGATTTTAAACTACCCATACAAAACTCTCCAGTACACTTAAAATCCTACTTTTTGACTCCCAACCAGCTCCTTCCTTACGCCTCAATAAACACGCTACACTAGGATCCTCAATAATGATGTTAGTCAAAAATTTCTCTCGCTTGAGAGCGCTCTCTAAGTTAAAACATAAGCATTTAAGCTCCTTTCGGCATTTGAGTATTAATCGTCTTTATTTCGAATGTTGCAAGCTTTCATGATGTGTCTCCACTTCATCTTAAAAGATCAGTGTTTTAAAGCTCTGTGAGTTTCTTTTGTGTTTTTCGTTATTTTATAAGAAAATCAACTATTAAATTCATGCTCAAAAGGTAAGTAGTGGTATGGACTCGCCAAAGTATAAATATGCTTATATATAAATTAATTTTAAGTTTCTGTTGTGTCTACATCTACATATATATGATGGTTTTACCAAAAATAATCGTCTAATTCTGTGGTGATTGTTGTTTCCTTTGCACCCATTTTTTTTTTTTATTTTGTAGACACTCACTGCAAGTTTTTTTACGAAATCAGCCTCACATTAATTTCAAGGTTACCATTTCAACATTTGTCCAAAAATTTTCGCGTTTCGTGAAAATTATAACGAAGCATTCTTGAGTATAACAATACCGAAGTTGCAAGATGGCGACAATGCGATTTTTGGGTGAATTAAAGGAAAAATAAAAAAACAATAACATATAAACATATCCACCGATTTAACTTCTTGAGCCCCAAGACGTCTCAATGCAATAAACTTCTACACCCCAAAACTCCTACCGTACAGTCCAGATAGGTTTGTAAGCAAATATAGCCTCCATATAAACTGATCTACCGATATGAGTTCCCCAAGAGGCCTCGCTTGTGGCATTCAATACTGGGATCTATAATTAGTTATAGGTCCCATATAAGCCAATTCGCCTTGGCTTCCTGAGCCCTAACTAAGGTTAGTTGGAGCGCACGACAGTGGCAACCTGGCTTACTTAAGAATCTAATGCACAAGACAAGAAGAAGAAATTCTCAACGACGAGTGTATGAACCAATACAGATGCATACAAACCTGCAGAATGACAAGAGCACAAGGCATTCAAGCACGAAAAGTGGTGCTTACCCATTAGCCTGTGTCTTCTCCTGGCAGTTGCGGGGCTGTTCCCATGCTTTTGTCAACGTTATCAGTGTCATTATAATGATTAAAGATGGGCAATGGGTATATGCTCGAAAGGTATTTACCCGCGAAGTTGGGTAAATACCAGGTAAATTGGATAAATACCCGGATATTTACGCATTTATACCCAAAAGCTGGGTATTTATAATTTTGCAGATATCTTTGAAATATAAAATATACTCAAACAATTTTGGATGATTTCTTTTTCTTTCTATATTAACCTGATATTCTGATCCAAAACCAGTAAGGAAAGGCAAAAGTCGAACCGTGCCGACTTTAAAATACCCTACACCTACCCTATAAATACAAAGTGGGAGCTATATCTAATTCTGAACCAATTAATTAACCAATCAGTATCATATTTCGAGCAAAGCAAATATGTTCAAATTGTAATAACTGCGGATAATAAATGAAAACATTATTGCAAATTACCCAAAATCTGACGAACATATATATAGGAGCTACAACTTAATCTGAACCGATTTCGACCAAACTGCTTAAATATTGTGGAGCTATATCTAAATCTGAACTAATTTCTATGAAATTCACCAGCAATCTCGTGAGTCAAGAGATACCCCTTTCTGCCAAATTTCGACAGAATCGATTAACAAATGTCCACGTTATTGCAATATTAGTCCACATAGGACTAACATATATATGGGAGCTATATCCAAATAAAAAAAGAATTTTTTCAATTTAAATAGGCTTCGTCTCCAGACCGAAAAACATGTATGTACCAAATTTTAAGACGATCGGACGAAAATTGCGGCCTGTAATATGGACAGACGGACATAGCTAAATCGAATCAGAAAGTGATTCTGCGTCGATCGGTATACTTATCATTGGGTTTATCTCTCTTCCTTCTGGGTGCTATAAACAAATACACTAAGGTATAATATCTATCTACCACAGTAGTTTTGTAGGACAAATCCAACCCATGGCTACTATATAGACCACTTTCCAGATTTAAAGTCTTGAGGCAATAAATTGCTCATTTTTGTGAGTTTCGATAGACCTCTACCCAACCCTGCGAAATGTGGTGCATGATCGGACCATATATGGATATAGCTGCCGTATAGACCGATCTCACAACCTCTTGTTATAGTGTTTTAAGACAATAAAAGGTCCACTTGTTACCCGATTTAGTTGAAATTTGAAACAGTGAGTTTTACACACCCTTTTCTCGAATGTGACCTAGATCGGACCATGTTTGGATATGGCTACCATACAGATCATCTCCCGATCTAGAGTATTGAGCCCATTAAAGCAGCATTTTCCATCCGATTTCGATAAATTTGAAACATAGATTTTTAGTTGACTTATTCACCCTCTGTCTAATGTGGCTCAGATCGGACCATAATTGGATATTACTGCCATATAGACATATCCCTACATAGGTCACTGAATACATAAAAGGTGCATTTCACAATGTTCAATTTAATCTAAACAAGTGGTGTTTAAAATATAAAATCGCTCTTATTAATTATGATTATTTACCTCATTGATAATCATAAAACCACAAAATCATTTACAATACCATAAACGACTTTGATCCCGTTTATGGGATCAGTAACCTCAATCGTAAAATCAGTCTATATGACAAAAATGCAAATTTGCCCATGAACATTCCCTTAAGGAACAGGGGCAACCTACTCACATATCAACAAGTTTAAAAGGCGTACCGCAGTGCGACACCTCTTTGGGAAAAGTTTTAACATGGCTTCTATGGATGGCATTGTGCTTCACAAATGTCGCCAGCCTGAGGAGAAGATAACTGAAAAATTTTCTGATGTTCACGCCAGGATTCGAACACAGGCGTTCAGCGTCATAGACCGTCATGCTAACCTCTTCGCTACGGTGGCTTTCAGACTATATGACGACTTCATTCAAATATGGTGAAATCTGGACCATATCTGTTTCAAATTGCATCGAAATCGGGTAATAAATGCGACTTTTATATGCGCAACAATCGGGCGATCGGTCTATATGGAAGATTTATCCAAATCTGGTTCCGTTTGGACCACATTCGACATGTAGCATGTCCGCCTATGATGCCGAGCTTGGGTTCAAATCCCATCGTGAACATCATAAAAATTTTCAACGGTAGTTATCCTCTTATTAATGCTGGCTACATTTGTGAGGTAACCTGCCATGTTAAAACTTCTCTACCAAGCATGTCCGCCTATGATGCCGAGGTCGGGTTCAAATCCCATCGTGAACATCATAAAAATTTTCAACGGTGGTTATCCTCTTATTAATGCTGGCTACATTTATGAGGTAACCTGCCATGTTAAAACTTCTCTACCAAACCAAGTGATGTCGATATGCGGCACCCCATTCGGATCTGGTATAAAACAGGAGGCCCCTTATCATTGAACTTAAACTTTAACCGGACTGCACTCATTGATATGAGAAATCTCACTTTTTCAAATGTTATTGAAATCGGGTAATGAATTCAACTTTTATGGCCTCAACACCGTATTATGGGAGGTTTGGAGATCGGTCAATATGACAGCTATATCCATATATGGTCCGATCTGCTCCACATTTAACAGGGATATGTAGGGGTCTATTAGAACTCACTGTGCCAAATTTCAGCGAAAACGGATGAAAAAATGCACAATTTACTGCCTCAAGACTTTATGTCTGGAGATCTGTCTATATATCGGCTATATATAACTAAAGTCAACTTTATACACAAGGCATACGAAATTATCACAAACGCTTGCAAAGTGTTTTCAATTACCAAACTATCTGGAAAATTATAAATACCCAAAACTATTTTATTGTTTTAATACCCCCGCATTGGGAATTTACCCCGCAAAATCACATCCCTCATAATGATGTATGTTTCGTTACCCAAACATTTTGTTCACTTTGAAGTGTATTAGTTCGCCAGCAAAAATCGGTTGTGATCTTCCAACTAAAAATAACTTAATCACAATATTACGCTTGAACTCCATCACGAATAACTTTCTTGTCAACAATGTAATGACTTGTTGTAACTCATTAGCACTTTATGTCAGCTTTCTGTGTTTTGCTATCATGACAGACACGGTGAATAAGATATCTGTGTTAGCCAACTATACGAAAATTCACAACCCCTACTTGGGGTTCTTTATCCTTTGGGCTTTATGTCGAAGATTTACCTTGCAAGTCGTTGAAGGCCTAGTCAAAGATTGCCCATATAACTATAGAGTACAAGGAGGTAATATACTCGATTTAGGTTTGTTATATATTAAGCCATATCTATGACCTCTCAAGAATATAGTTTATATTGTCTCCAAAATGGCTTTTTCTACTCATAGCCTTCGCCAATGTTAGCCATGCAACTGATAACTTCAACCGTTGAAAACCAAAACCACTTAAACCGTATTGTCCACGCACCTAAGCACCCACATAATCACCTCTTCATTATGTGCTCTTTCCCTTATGCATTACCTTCAGTAAATCCCTTTAACGTAAACGTTGTTTTTTTCTGGTATTAGTTGCATGATTTGACTACGGAAAAACTAAATAATACACCCAATGCCGAAGTCGATCTTATATTCTTCAATCGGGTGCCTAAAGTGGGCAGTCAAACCATGATGGAACTTCTCAAGATGTTAGGAAAGCGTAATGGATTCCATCCCGTACGCGACAAGCCTGGAAACACTGAAACCATAATGTTGGCCGATGATTTTGAACAAAATTTGGTAGAGGAAATTTTAGAAGCTAAGAGACCTGGTACTTACTCCAAGCATGTGGCCTATATAGATTTTGAAGATTTGGATTATCCCGAACCCATATACATTAACTTGGTGCGTAATCCAGTGGAGAGGATTATATCCTGGTTTTACTACATACGCGCTCCATGGTACATAGCCGAACGCAAAAAAATGTTTCCAAATCTCTACCAATTGCCCAGTGCACAATGGTTGAAGAAAGATTTTTCGGAATGCGTGCTAAAGGGCGATCCCGAATGCACATTTCTGGCTAATGAACGTAAAGGTCTGGGTGATCATAGGCGGCAAATGTTATTCTTTTGTGGCCAGGATTCGGAAACTTGCATGTGAGTAAAATATTTATTTTAAAAGTTCTTCAAAGAAGTGATTTAGTTTCTATAACCCACTAAACTTTTCCCTCAAAGGCCCTTCGATAATTATGAGGCCATGCAAAGGGCCAAACACCATGTGGAGACAAAATATGCTGTTGTGGGCTCCTGGGAGGATACCAATGTGACTTTGACCGTTTTAGAAAATTATATACCTCGTTACTTTTCGGGTGCAGCCCATGAATATTACAGTAGGTTTTTGTTATTGCTTGAACTTCTCTAAGTCAAAAAGGTAATGATTTAAATTTTTTTGCAGAAGCCGAAAATCGTTTGCATAAAACCAATCGTAATAGCTTTCGTCCTCCCGTGACGGATGAGGCTCGTCGCGTGTTGAGTCGAAATCTTACCCATGAAATCGAATTTTATCATTTTTGTAAACAGCGTCTGTATAAGCAATATATAGCGGTTTATTTGGACCACAATGCCAAAAGTGCACAACCTTTAGATATTTTTTAGTCTTGCCGTTGTATCAGTCAGTGCCTATAACTATTTATAATAATAATAACTGTTTTTAATAAAATTAAATGATTTCCACAAAATTTTAATTTTGTAATGTATTAAAAAAAATCTTATTTGCGTCAAATACGAAGAGAACGCGCTCTAATTGGTATTTATTCTTAAATGTATTGTATGTTTTTATATTTTCCGCCATAGGATGGGTTACACTAATATCATCGTTTGTAACACCTCGTAATATTCGACGCCTTAAAGTATATATTATACATGTATATATATACATGACGGTACGATCGTATAACAAGTCTTGTCGGTGTAGGTCAGTTTGGATTATAAATGGACAAAATCGGTCCATATTTTGATATCGCTGCCATATAAACCGATCACCCGATTCGACATCTTAAGCTTCTAGAGGTTTGTCTTGGCTGGTTTGCAGGTGGTCCAATTTTAAAGGTGGTGTTTTGTTTTGACTCCGAACAACTGTGCTAAGTATGGTCTAAATCAGACCATAACCTGATACACCTGCCATATAAACCGATCTCCCGATTTGGCTCAAATTGTGCACATAGCTTTTTGTTTTGACTTTCAATAGCTCTGCCAATTATGTTTCAAAATCTCCCAGTTTGACCTCCTGAGCCTCTGGAGGGCACAATGCTATCTTGATTTGCCTGAAATTTCGGAGACGGTATTTTTCTTTGATTTCTAACTGCTCTGGCAAATACGGTCCTTGTCGGTCTGGAACTTGGTATGTATAGCGCTTATAAATTTGAAAGCTCATTCAAAGAACTTGCCAGAGATTCATTCCGAATGAACTTACATGTTTAAAGTTAAGTGTCTACATGTATATTTGATGAAATAAGCTCAAAATAGATATAAGAATTCATATTCACAGTCTAACACCACCTTAAGTTTTGCTCAAGAAATCATGGACAGTAAAGAACGCACTAACACAGCTGAAAATATTAAATTGTTTTTGAATGAATGTCAGTAAAACCCTTCTGTTAACGATCATAGTAAATTATGTGCGGAATATGTTAGTACCTAATTATGGTTTTGGATTTCGACACAGGGTTTATTGGACAAGACTTCTTTGAAATTGTTGATTTGTGTTTTTTAGCCCTTGTAAGTCGACCCACCCTAATATCCATGCCATACCGAAAAACGTTGAATGTAAGAAGCTAAAGCCGCCGAAAGTTTCACTGAAAAAATGTTTTGTCCAAGAACATTCCACTAAGGAACACCGGAAAACTTCTCACATATCAATGAGTGCAGTCCGATTTAAGTTTAAGCTCAATGATAAGGGACCTCCTTTTTATAGCCGAGTCCGAACGGCGTGCCGCAATGCGACACCCGTTTGGAGAGAAGTTTTACATGGCATAGTACCTCACAAATGTTGCCAGCATTAGGAGGGGAAAACCACCGCTGAAAAATTTTTCTGCTGATCTCGCCAGGATTTGAACCCAGACGTTCAGTGTCATAGGCGGAAATGCTAACCTCTGTGCTACGGTGGCCTCCGCAGTGCGGTATATGGTACTGTCCATATAATTTTATGTTTGAAGATTATTTTATGCAAATGCTGGCCGTGACTGCGTCTTAAATGGTCCATCCGCTTAGTCGAATTTTGGCATACTCTTTCAAACATTGCGGCCGGTATCTCACGAACCAATGCTTCAATGTTGTCTTCCTATGCGTCTACATGACATGAGCTTTAACATAGGCGGCCAATTGACCGGTCCCGAACGTGAAATAAAATGTTCACCCAACTCATGTTATGCAAGTCAACTTCTTGCATTTTGGGCAAAAAAGTTGGATATCATCTCACGATAGCGCTCACTAATCACAGTAACGTTACGATTCGCATCATCTTTGAAGAAGTATGGTCCAATGATGCCACCAGCCCATACACCGCAACAAACTGTGACTTTTTCTGGATGCATTGGTAGGTCTTGCAATACTTTTGGCTGATCTTCACTCCAAAATCGACAATTCTGCTTATATACGTACCCATTGAGCCAAAAATGAGCTTCGTCGCTCATTAGAAGAAGCGAGCGATGATCTTTCTTAACAGATCCAGCATTTTGCTAATGAATTCAATAATTTGCAAGCGTTGTTCATTTGTAGGACGATTCATGGTTATATTATGGACCAAACTGAAGATGTTTGACAGTGAAACAAAGTACGAAACGTGCGTGAGCTGTTAAAACCAGTGTTGCCTGAAAGATCATAGATAAAAAAGCACTCTTGAGGAGCGTCTTTAAATGTTTATTTTTCTAGGATAAGATGGTAATTTAAACAAATAAGAGCGTGCTAAGTTCGGCCGGGCCGAATCTTATATAACCTCCACCATGAATCGCATTTGTCGAGTTCTTTGCGCGGTATCTCTTTTTAGGAAAACAAAGAATAATGAATAAGAACTGTTTTACAATTGGAGCTATATCAAGTACTAGTCCGATTCGGACCATAAATGAATTGAATGCTGAACATTGTAGAAGTCATTGTGTAATATTTCAGTCCATTCGGATAAGAATTGCGTCTTGTAGGAGCTCTAATAGCAAAATCGGGAGATCGGTTTATATGGGAGCTGAATCAAGCTATAGATCTATTCAGACCATATTCGTCAGGCATGTTGAAGGTCATGGGAGAAGCCATTCAACAAAAATTTCTACCAAATCGGATGCGAATTGCGCCCTCTAGGGGCTCAAGAAGTCAAGATTCCAGATCGGCTTATATGGCAGCTATATCAGGTTATGTACCGATTTGCGCCATACTTATCAAAATTTCAGCCAAATCACATGAGAATTGCGCCTTCCAGCGGCTCTTTAAGTCAAGACCCGTGATCGGTTTATATGGCAGCTATATCAGGTTATGAACGGGTTTAAACCATACTTGGCACAGTTATTGGTCATAACAGAATACCTCGTGCAAAGTTACAACCAAATCGAAGGAGAATTGCGCCCTCAAAAAGCTAAAAAAGTCAAACCAAGATCGGTTTATATGGCAGCTATATGAATACGTGGACCGATATAGCCCATTTACATCTCGACCGACGTACACTAATAAGAAGTATTTGTGCAAAAATTGAAGCGGTTAGCTTTATTCCTTCGTAAGTTTGCATGCTTTCGACAGACAGACGAACGGACATGGCTAGATCGACTTAAAATGACATGAGATCAAGAATATATATACTTTATGGGGTCTTAAACGCATATTTCGTGGTATTACAAACAGAATGACGAAATTAGTATACTCCCATCTTGTGGTGGAGGGTATAAAAATAGAATTTTTCAAAAATAATAATTGGACAGTCATCTGTGAAGTAAAATAAGAGTTAATCAACGATCAAAATTAGAAACGGATGATCATATCCGTTAGTAAATTGGAAATTAAATTTAAAGATTGCATCTTAATTTTAAAGTTTTGATTCTTTAGCTCGTTTTCGGTGCTTAAAATTCTACGAATAAGGAAAAATCTTAATATTTAATGTGAATTCATGTATTCTTGTAATCAAGGTACAGGTCATATTTGTTGTCCAATCGTCCAATCGAAATTGTGCATATGTAACTTTTTTGGCCCAAGGACGCACGCTTTTGATTTTGGTAAAAATCGGTTCAGATTTAGATATACCTCCCATATATATATATATCGCCCGATTTGCACTTAAACGGCCGTAGTAACTACAATTTTCAACTAATCTGCAAAAAATGTGACACGGACTGTTTTGTTACTGACTTAAATATATCTGCAAGATTTCATCAAAATCGATTTATATTTAGATAAAGCTCCCATATATATATACCGCCCTAAAATTTTCTAACCGATCTGCACAAATTTTTGGCACGGATTGTTTTGTTATTGATATTTACCCATCTCCAAGATTTCATCAAATTCGGTTTAGATTTAGACATAGCTCCCATACATATGTATCGCCCAATTTGCATACACGTGGCCGGAGTAACAACAATCTTCAAACGGTCTGTTCGAAAAAAGTCGGTTCAGATTTTGATATAGCTCTAATATACATGCATCTATTGCCCGAAATTATAATTATAGGGTAGGTGTAGTGTATTATATAGTTGGCTCCACCAGACTTTAGCCTTTCCTTACTGGTTTTTTATAATGTTTAAAGCTTATTTGCCATATTTTCTACCAAGTGTAAACCCATTCTCTAGTTCCACTGTTTGAAAATCCCAACTATTCGACTACGCCGTGAGTTATATATGTTTCACCATATAATAGACGAATACTAAATTCGTCATTCCGTTTGTAACTATTCGAAATATTGGACACCATAAAGAATATACTTCCGTGATACTCAGGTTAGGTGAAACTGGAAGGCTGCGACTAGTAACCTATGTTGCTAGCCGTTTCAGTCGGCTAGCAACATCGTTTTCGCCCTAGAAGAAGGTGGAGGAGAAACAGAAGTCGGAGAAAAACAGATAGAAATACATCCTAGCACGGTACAAGGCTAAACACCATTGCGCGGTACAAGACAGCAAAAACGGCTGAAAACTGAAACTTAAGCCCAATACAAAAAACGCAGGCAACTAGGCGGACAGAGAAGAAACTCTTACCAATGAGAGTACGGTCCAGTCAACCAATTCCGGTTTCAATAGAGCTCTAGAATGACGAGAGAAAGTGCCATCCTTTCCCATGGTTCGAGGAAGCTCTTTCGATAATCTAAAAACTCTCGTTCCCACATGGGACGGCGTCAAAGCCAGTCTGATCAGGGCGCAGCTCCCTCATTGACATCTTCTGCTGTGCCTTCAGAACCGCCTGAAAGACACTGCTCTCTTTGAATACTTATTTCAAAGAAATTCAATAAAGACATCGGCCCGTATGCCTTCATCTAATTTAGACTCAACAGTGTATGCAGATGGTCCGGGGAAGGGAAAATGTAAGTTAGCCGATGAACATTCCATTAAGAAACAGCGGGAATATCGTACTTCTTTCATATCAATGAGTGTTGTCCGATCCAAGTTAAAGGTCAATGATAAGGGATCACCTTTTTAGTGGCTTCTTAAGCCACTAGAGGGCGCAATTATTATCCGATTTCGCTGAAATTTTGCATGACATGTTTTGTGTTAACTTTCAACAACTGTGATAAGAATAGTTCAAATCGGTCCATAACCTGATATAGCTGCCATATAAACCGATCTGGGATCTTGATTTATTAAGCCTCTAAGGGGCGCAAGTATTATCCGACTTTGCTGAAATTTTGTACAACGGCTTCTCTCATGACCTTTAGTATACGTGTCGTATATGGCATGAACCGGTTTATAGCCTAATGCAACTCCCCTATAAACCGATCTCTCTATTTTACTTCTTCAGCCCCTAAAGTGTGCAATTCTTACTAGATTTGGCTGAAATTTTACACAATGACTTCTACTATGGTCCCCAATATTCACTTCAATAACATAGAAATTCGTTTCTTTTGTCCTTTTTTTGCCGTGGCAAGAGCTCGAAAAATGCGATCCATGGTGGAGGGTATATAAGATTCGGCCCTGCCGAACTTAGCACGCTTTTACTTGTTCTAATGTTTACAAACATTTGTTTGTTAATGTTTCAACATGTGTGCTTAGTTTTATCAAATCAGTTCAGTTTCAGATATAGCTCCCACATATATTTTTTATCCAATATGGGATTTTAAAACTCTAGTATCCATAATTTTTGTCTGATCTTTTCAAAATTTTGCACGAGATGTTCTATTTAATGTTCGAACATATGTGCATAATTTTATCAACATCGGTTCAGATTTAGCTATAGATATAATTCCCATATATATATATATATATATATATATATATATATATATATATATATATATATATATATATATATATATATATATATATATATATATATATATATATATATATATATATATATATATATATATATATCATCCGATACGGCCTTTTATAGATGAATAGATGTAGCCATGTCCGTCCGTCTGTCTGTCGAAAGCACGCTTACTTTCGAAGGACTTAAGCTAGGCGCATGAAATTTTGCACAAAAACTAGTAATATTAGGATAGGTCGGTTGGGATTGTAAGTGGGTCAAATCGGTGCATGTTTGACACTGATTTCTTGAGCTCTTGGAGAACGTAATTATTATCCGATTTGCACTTGGTGTTTTGGTATCACTTCCAACAATTACGCTAAGTATGGCTCAAATCGGTTCATAACCTTATATATCTGCCATAAAAACCGATCTCCCAATTTGACTTTCTGAGCCTCTGGAGGGCGCAACAATTACTCGATTTGCCTGAAATTTTGGATGCGATGCTTTTCTACTACTTCTAACAGCCATGACAAGTACGGTCCATATTGGTCGATAACTTGACATAGCTCATATATATTTGAAAAAGTAATCCAATGAACTTGACAAATGCGACCCATGGTGGAGGATATATATTGTATGATTCGACGCGGCCGAACTTGCACGCTTTTACTTGATATTTCTGAGTCCGAACGACTTGCCGCAGAGCGACTCTACTTAGAGAAGTTTACTCGTCTGATTACCTTTGGTAATAACCTCTTAAGTGTCGCCAGCACTAGGAGGGGATAACCACCGCTTAAAATTTGTTCTGCTGTTCTCGCCAGGATTTGAAGCCAAGCGTTAACGGCGGAAATGCTAACTTCTGATCTCCACTGACTCCCTAATAAGTACGAAAGTTTTTTTCTATTAAAGTAATTTTTAAATTACTTTAACGTTTGGGAAACTAAAAGATTGTTCAGTGGGGACATTGGGCTAGAAAAAGGTTTCTGTCGTTTTTTTGCTACTTAAAATTTTTCGAAAGAATTTTTTTGTAATTTTTATACCCACCACCGAAGGATGGGGGTATATTCATTTTGTCATTCCGTTTGCAACACATCGAAATATCCATTTCCGACCCTATAAAGTATATATATTCTTGATCAGCGTAAAAATCTAAGACGATCTAGCCATGTCCGTCCGTCTGTCCGTCTTTCTATTGAAATCACGCTACAGTCTTTAAAAATAGAGATATTGAGCTGAAATTTTGCACAGACTCTTTTCTTTGTCCATAAGCAGGTTAAGTTCGAAGATGGGCTATATCGGACTATATCTTGATATAGCCCCCATATAGACCGATCCACCGATTTAGGGTCTTAGGACCATAAAAGCCACATTTATTATCCGATTTTGTTGAAATTTGGGACAGTGAGTTGTGTTGGGCCCTTCGACATCCTTTGTCAATTTGGCTTAGATCGGTTCAGGTTTGGATATAGCTGCCATATAGACCGATCCTCCGATGTAGGGTCTAAGGCCCATAAAAGCCACATTTATTATCCGATTTCGCTGAAATTTGGGACAGTGAGTTGTCTTAGGCCCTTTGACATGTTTCTTTAATTTGGGCCAGATCGGTTCAGATTTGGATATAGCTGCCATATAGACCGATCCTTCGGTTTAGGCTCTTAGGCCCACAAAAGCCACATTTATTATCCGATTTTGATGAAATTCGGGGCAGTGAATTGTGTAAGGCCCATCGACATCTTTCGTTAATTTGGCTCAGATCGGTCCAGACTTGGATATATCTGCCATATAGATCGATCCTCCGATTTATGGTGTAAGGCCCATAATAGCCACATTCATTATCCGATTTTGCTGAAATTTGGGACAGTGAGATGTGTTAGGCCCTTTGGCATATTTCTTCAATTTGGTCCAGATCGGTTCAAATTTGGATATAGCTGCCATATAGACCGATTTCTTGATTTATGGTTTTGGGCCCATAAAATGCTCATTTATTGTCCGATGTCGCCGAAATTTGGGACAGTGAGTTAAGTTAAGCCCCTTGACATACTTCTGCAATATCGCACAGATCGGTCCAGATTTGGATATAGCTGCCATATAGACCGATATCTAGGTTTTAGGTTTTGGGGCCATAAAAGACGCATTTAGTGTCCGATGTCGCTGAAATTTGAGACAGTGAGTTTGGTTAGGCTCTTCGACGTCCTTCTTCAATTTTTCCCAGATCGGTCCAGATTTGAATATAGCTGCCATATAGACCGATCTCTGGATTTAAGGTTTAGGGCCCATAAAAGAGGCATTTATTGTCCGATTTCGCCGAAATTTGGGACAGTGCTTAGTGTTAGGCTCTTCGACATGTTTATGCAACTTGGCCCAAATCGGTCCAGATTTGGATATAGCTGCCATGTAGACCGATATCTCGATTTAAAGTCTTGGCCCCATAAAAGGCGCATTTATAATCCGATTTCACTGAAATTTGACACAGTGACTTATGTTCGGCTTTTCGACATCCGTGTCGTATATAGTTCAGATCGGTATGAGGTATATGAGTATAAGGTATGAAATTTTCACCGAATTTTGATGAAAGGTGGTTTACATATATACCCGAGGTGGTGGGTATCAACGCCTTTTTACTTGTTTTTTTAAGTCTTGAAATTATTTACTATGATTCAAACTTATTGTTTTGAAATTATTTAACGAAAACAAATCCAATAATATTTAAACCCCAAAGACGAAAAAAAAGATAGTCAACAGCATCTCTTCATAAAAAATAAATTTATATTTTCGGTTTTAACACCTTTTACAATAATTTTTTCTCCAAAAATTGGGAAAACTTATGTCTTATAAGAACTTGATGAAGAATATGGCATATTGGCAATAGTTGGATTAAATATTGATCAAGTTCCATTTCCACCAAAAAAAAAGTCGTTAAGGCAAATTGAAGATTGCTTTTCGTAAAAATGGTCAAAATAGCATTTAAATTTCCAAAATTGGACAATATGAAGATATCCATGAATAATAAAAACAATTTGAGATTAAATTAACAAACAAGCGCAAAATAAAATTTTCAGAATTTTTAATTCAAAGTACTAAGGCTTTTTTGCCGAAATATTTAACAAAGTAATTCAACAGCCCGCCTAAGCAAGCACATTTTGAAGGTTTTTGGTGAATCTAATTGGCCTATAAATAGCTTTTGGCAGTCAATACAAAGTTTAGCTTTCACTTTATGACCGAATGTCACTGCTGATGAGCCAGTTTCTGGTAGCAGTAACGTCCACAAAATTTGCGAAAACAAATTGGACATATTTTATATATTTTATTGTAACAGAAGGATTTCGAAAAATTTTCGATGTAGAAAAAAACTGGGTTGGGACTGGACCATATTTCGATATACCTGCTATCCTCATTACGTCACGTCCGGTGAAACCGAGGTTAGTTTGAATATCCGTGGTGGTTGATATCCAGAGTCCGGACCGCCCCAACTTAATTAGTTTTTACTTGTTTTGATTGATAAAGATCAGAATGTTAGACACTGATCCAAACTTATTGCTCAATTTTGATGCATAAGGATAGTCGAGTTTAATGAAAAGGGGAGCAATTTAGAGAGGGCACACTTATAAAGGGTGTATTTTAGACGTGTAATGTTCAGTCAGGAGGCCACCGTAACGCAGAGATTAGCATGTCCGCCTATGACGCTGAACGCCTGGGTTCGAAGCCTGGCGGGACCATCAAAAAACATTTTCAGCGGTGGCTTTCCCCTCCTAATGCTGGCAGCTTTTGTGAGGTAATATGCCATGTAGAACTTCTCTCCGAAGAGGTGTAGCACTGCGGCACGCCGTTCGGACTCGACTATAAAAAGGAGGCCCCATATCATTGAGCTTAAACTTGAATCGGACTGCACTCATTGATATGTGAGAAGTTTTCCCCTGTTCCTTAGTGGAATGTTCATGGGCAAAATTTGCAATTAGCAATTTTCAGTCTGCATGCTCTTTTTTTGAAGAAGGTCTTTTTGACAGCTGTCATATGATTTAGTCTAAATGGGGTTTGCAATTGAATAATAAATGGACTTACTACTGTACAACAGCCAATCTTGGGGATGGGAAATTTCAAGCCAGGGTGGCGGTATTTGATCAGTAGAGTGAAACAGTTATGGTATGGTCTAGTTTATTTAAAACGCCAAAAGGGAAAAAGGTAACACCAAACTATTTTAGGGGTCTTTTAATATGGCAAATCATATATTTAAGCTTGGAGCGGAGTACCTAAGGGGAACGTAAAAATACACAAATGGGCATTACACCGACCGGTACAATATGGAACTTAAATGAAAGCTATCTGGGAGATGAGTAGAAATTTGATGTATGGTCTAGTTTATTTAAAACGCCAAAAGGGAAAAAGGTAAACTCCAAACTATTTTAGGGGTCTTTTAATATGGCAAATCATATATTTAAGTTTGGAGCCGAGTACCTAGGGGGAACGTAAAAATACACAAATGGGCATTACACCGACCGGTACAATATGGAACTTAAATGAAAGCTATTTGGGAGATGAGTAGAAATTTGATGTACAAAATACCGGGCCAAGCGTCTGTGAGCACGCTCCATCCACAAAAATCCCCAGTCCACCCATTTCTGATAAATATCGGATATAGCATTACCCTTTTTTGTAATATCCCACCCAAAACCATGACTCTTAAATTGTTCCACAGCAGGAAAAGATTTATACACTGCATTAAGTGGACGAAAATTGGATCTCTCGGCTAGAATTTATTGGTGCTAGCCGTTATCCAGGTTTCATTAAAAAAAAGCAATAGCAAACCCTTAACTATATATTAATGTCTAATTCTTGGAAATACCATTAAATTATATATGAAATCATATGGTGATGAGTTGACAAAACAAATAGAATTTTCCTCTGTGTTTAACCGTGTTTCCAATGTTTTGTGCTGAATTTATGTTGTTCGTAAAAAGAAAAGTTTTCAGTTTGTAGAAATTTCCAACTTCATTTCTCCGGATTCTATGCTTATTTCTATCATGCGGATTTCTTCATTGATGCCAGTTCTTTCAAAGGGGATATTTTTCTTTACTAATAATAAAGTCGAATCTTAAAAGCTATAGACTCATATTGCCTTGCATCCATTAGTAATCGAAATAGAACTGGTGGCACTCTACATACACTTCTCCATGTTTGAAGTTCTAATCTGAGAATCAAAATGATCAAAAACCCCAAAATTTTCCCAAACAGCGTCTGCCAAAGGAGGGAGCAGGAGAAATACCCAAAGCAGATTTTCTGCAATTGCAGAAACCTCAAAATAGAAATTGGAATCAGAATCGTAATCGTAATTTCAATCAAGTCAGAAGAAATAGAAATCGAAGACACAGAAATCTGGGTGGCAAACGATTGAAACCGGTATTTGGAGGAAAAAACAATAATGAACAAGGAGCAAATAATAAAACGCCCAGGAATCATGGAGGTCCTGGTAGAAATAGTCATATGAGATACCATAAGCATGATGACGATGATGATGAGTATGATGAATATGATGAAGATGAATATTATGATGATGAGGATGAGAATGAAGATGAAAATGAAAATGATGACGAAGATAAGGACAAGGATAAAACTGAACATGAGACTCCAGACAAAACAAATGCCCAGGAAGACAAGGAGAAGAAATTAGAGTCAGAGGATGACAAAGACAAGCCAAAGACTAAAAAAGATGGTCACGATAAGGAGGAAAACAAAGATGAAGTTGGTCTAAAAAAGGATATCAATTCAAAGAATCACAACAAAAATGAGAGTGGCGAGGACGATGAATATGATGATGATGACTACGATTCCCTGTACTCTGCTGATGCTTTGAATAATACCAAAAAGGCCCAGGTTGAATTGGTCTTCTTCAATCGTGTACCCAAAGTGGGCAGTCAATCATTAATGGAACTCATGGCTCGCCTGGGCAATGTCCATAACTTTCTCCATTCTCGTGATCAGGGTAAGGCTCATGAGACTATATTTCTTAAGCCGCCTCAGCAAAAGGCTTTCCTAAAGGAGCTTTATAGCAAATCGCGACCTCGGGTCTATAGTCAACACATAGCCTACATCAACTTTACCCATCATCATCAGCCCCGCCCCATCTACATAAATCTCGTAAGAGATCCCATTGAACGTATACGCTCCTGGCATTATTATGTGCGTGCCGAATGGTACTACAAAGACTTACAAGCCAAACTGGGAGATAAAGCCCCTAAAATGCCACCTAAACAATTTATGGAAATGGATTTGGACACGTGTGTGAAGACCGGCGACATTCACTGTCAATTCAACCAAATGGAAATTAAAAATCCCGCAGGAGATCATAGGCGACAAACATTATTCTTTTGTGGGCAAAATCGACAATTGTGCATGTAAGTGGTGCAACAGAAAAAAACAAGTATCAAGCCAATACGTAATTGGTAATTTACCTTTTTTAGGCCCTTCAATTCCAGAGCGGCCATGCAAAAGGCTAAACGTACTGTAGAAGAGGAATATGCTGTGGTGGGCACTTGGGAGGATACCAACATAACTTTATCGGTTTTAGAGCACTACATACCACGATTCTTCGGCAATGCCAAGACCATTTATTATGGTACGCCATTCTTTTAAAGCGCATAAAATCTTCGAAATCATAATCTTCAACATAGTATTCCATTTTTGATTAATTAACTATTTGATTTACAGAGGGCAAGGATGGTTTGGGTAGTGTCAATAAAAACAATGTCACCCGTCCCATTAGTGAGGAAACCCGCATGATCTTAAGTAAAAATCTTACACATGAAATTGAATTCTATGAGTTCTGTAAACAGCGTCTGTATTTGCAATACAACGCCATCACAGATGGTAAATCTCTGGACAATGATGATTATCTCTTAATACCAGATAGCAGTGAAGATTCAGAAGAGGAGAACCAATTTAAAAAATAGAAAACATAAATTTTTAATTCTAAGTAATTAAATAAAAATATAAATCTTTAACATTTGCCTTATTTTTTGTGCTAAAAAAAATGAAAAACGAAAAACTGCAGTAAACCCGAATAGCTCAAAAGTCCTATCTCATTGCTGTGAAGAAGCTCGGTACATACTGCTGGCGAAGTAGGGCATCACTAAAGGCTGTAGATCTATTACTTATAAACTTGTTGTTTGAATAATGCAGGAGTAATTCCACTTATTCTTAAACAAACGTCTGCGAACGTTTACGTTCCTGCCATTCATTGCCTTTGGTTTTTATCTCTGTGAAACCCAAAACAGCCAACGACTGTATCATTCTAGTATTAAACAAGTAAAAGCGTGCTAAGTTCGGCCGGGCCGAATCTTATATACCCTCCACCATGGATCGCATTTGTCGAGTTCTTTTCCCGGCATCTCTTCTTAGGCAAAAAAGGATATAAGAAAAGATTTGCTCTGCTATTAGAGCGATATCAAGATGTGGTCCGGTTTGGACCACAATTAAATTATATTTCGGAGACCTGTGTAAAATGTCAGCCAATTCGAATAAGAATTGCGCCCTTTGTGGGCTCAAGAAGTAAAATAGAGAGATCGATTTATATGGGAGCTGTATCGGGCTATATACCAATTCAGACCATTATAAACACGTATGTTAATGGTCATAAGAGAATCCGTCGTACAAAATTTCAGGCAAATCGGATAATAATTGCGACCTCTAGAGGCTCAAGAACTCAAGATCCCAGATCGGTTTATATGGCAGCTATGTCAGGTTATGATCCGATTTGAACCATATTTGGCACAGTTGTTGGATATCATAACAAAATACTACGTGCCAAAATTCATTCAAATTGGATAAGAATTGCGCCCTCTAGATGCTCAAGAAGTCAAGACCCAAGATCGGTTTATATGGCAGCTATATCAAAACATGGACCGATATGGCCCATTTACAATACCAACCGACCTACACTAATAAGAAGTATTTGTGCAAAATTTCAAGCTTCTAGCTTTACTCCTTCGGAAGTTAGCGTGCTTTCGACAGACAGACGGACGGACGGACGGACGGACATGGCTAGATCGACATAAAATTTCACGACGATCAAGAATATGTATACTTTATGGGGTCTCAGACGAATATTTCGAGTAGTTACAATCAGAATGACGAAATTAGTATACCCCCCATCTTATGGTGGAGGGTATAAAAAAGTGATATCGCGATTCTGGCGCAAAAATTAATTGTTCGAACAATTTTTTGTGTTTTAAAGGGTGATTTTCTAAGAGCTATATGAAATTTAAAAAAAACAAGTAAAAGCGTGCTAAGTTCGGCCGGGCCGAATCTTATATACCCTCCACCATGGATCGCATTTGTCGAGTTCTTTTCCCGTTATCTCTTCTTAGGCTAAAAAAGGATATAAGAAAAGATTTGCTCTGCTATTAGAGCGATATCAAGATATGGTCCGGTTCGGACCACAATTAAATTATATGTTGGAGACCTGTGTAAAATGTCAGCCAATTCGCATAAGAATTGCGCCCATTGGGGACTTAAGAAGTAAAATAAAGAGAACGATTTATGTGGGAGCTGTATCGGGCTATAGACAGATTCAGACCATAATAAACATGTTTGTTGATGGTCATGAGAGAATCCGTCGTACAAAATTTCAGGGATATCGGATAATAATTGCGACCTCTAGGGATCGAGAAGTCAAGATCCCAGATCGGTTTATATGGCAGCTATATCAGGCAATGGACCGATTTGAACCATACTTGGCACAGTTGATGGATGTCATAACGAAATACTTCGTGCAAAAATTCATTCAAATCGGATAAGAATTGTGCCCTCTAGAGGCTCAAGAAGTCAAGACCCAAGATCGGTTTATATGGCAGCTATATCAGGTTATGAACCGATTTGAACCATACGTGGTACAGTTGTTGGGTATCAAAACGAAACACGTCGTACAAAATTCCATTCCAATCGGATAAGAATTGCGCACTCTAGAGGCTCAAGAAGTCAAGACCCAAGATCGGTTTATATGGCAGCTATATCAGGTTATGGACCGATTTAAACCATACTCGGCACAGTTCTTGGATATCATAACAAAACACGTCGTGCAAAAATTAATTTCAATCGGATAAGAATTGCGCACTCTAGAGGCTCAAGAAGTCAAGACCCAAGATCGGTTTATATGACAGCTATATCAGGTTATGGACCGATTTGAACCATACTTGGCACAGTTGTTGGATATCATAACAAAACACGTCGTGCAAAATTTCATTCCAATCGGATAAGAATTGCGCACTCTAGAGGCTCAAGAAGTCAAAACCCAAGATGGGTTTATATGGCAGCTATATCAGGTTATGAACCGATTTGAACCATACTTTGCACAGTTGTTGGATATAGCAACGAAACACGTCGTGCAAAATTTCATTCCAATCGGATAAGAATTGCGCACTCTAGAGGCTCAAGAAGTCAAGACCCTAGATCGGTTTATATGGCAGCTATATCAAAACATGGACCGATATGGCCCATTTACAATACCAACCGACCTACACTAATTAGAAGTATTTGTGCAAAATTTCAAGCGGCTAGCTTTACTCCTTCGGAAGTTAGCGTGCTTTCGACAGACAGACGGACGGACGGACGGACGGACGGACAGACGGACGGACGGACGGACGGACGGACAGACGGACGGACATGGCTAGATCGACATAAAATTTCACGACGATCAAGAATATATATACTTTATAGGGTCTCAGACGAATATTTCGAGTAGTTACAATCAGAATGACGAAATTAGTATACCCCCCATCTTATGGTGGAGGGTATAAAAAAACACAAAAAATTCAGGAAAATGCATAAAATCTTTCTATAGTACGGTCCATATAATTTAATGTTTGTTTCATGCAAATGTTGACCAATTTTGGCATACTCTTTCCAACATTTCAGTCGATATCTCACGAATAAATGTTTCAATGTTGTCTTCCTATGCGTCAATTGAAGCGGTCTTGTCTGTATAGACATGTGCTTTAACATAGCCCCACAAAAAATATCGCATGATCTGCGCGTACAATTGACCGGTCCCGAACATGAAATAAAATGTTCACAGAACTCGCCTCTCAATAAGTCCATTGTAACGGGTGCTGTGTGGCATGTAGCACCGTCTTGTTGAAACCACATGCCATGCAAGTCAAGTTATTGCATTTGGGCATTTTTGAAGAAATACGATCCAATGATACGACGAGCCCATAAACCGCACCAAACTGTGAATTTTTCGGGATGGATTGGTAGCTCTTGCAATGCTTCTGGCTTCTCCAGAATCCAATCCAAAATCGACAATTCTGCTTAATTACGTCCCCATTGAGCCAAAAATGAGTTTCATTGCCCAATTGAAGAAGCGCGCGATGAAATTTCATATCAGAGCACGCATTTTAATAATAAAATTCAATAATTTGCAAGCGTTGTTCGTTTGTAAGACAATTCATGGTTAAATTATAGACCAAACTGAAGAAGTTTGACAGTGAAACAAGGCACGAAAAGCGCGTGAGCTGTTTAAACCCGTGTTGCCAAAAAGATAATATCTAAAAAATCACCGTTTAGTGTATTAGTTTCGAGCGATCTGGACCAAATATTGTCCGATATGAACCATATTCGGTACGTATATTGAAAACCCTGGTATTACTCACTGTGCCAAAATCAAATAAAAAAATTCGGCTTTTATTGGCCTTATAACTGAAATCGGGAGATCGGTCTATATGGAGATCGACCGATCTGGACCATATTCCGCACAGATACAAAAAGGGGTGCCAAATTTCAGCGGATAATAATTGTGGCTTTTATAGATATGACACTAAATCGGGAGATCGCTACAAAATTTGAACGTTGTGTGAAACAGTAAAATTTTTAAGATGCTAAATTACCTATTTTGGCACGTACATTTTGCATATATATTGAATATTTTTTGCATATCTTTTGCATAAAAAATCCAAATTTCAGACATGCACTCAAAATTTGTTTTCCTACACCAAATTATGTCTAAACAAAAATTTTGCCCAAAATCGGTCCATAAAAAAATTGCATATATTTCCTCTCGCTAATTAAAATGTAAGGGGTTTCATTTGAAGCGTGTAGTTAGATTAAATGGTTTCGAGTTGCATATCTCCTCTTTAACAATCTTAATTATCAAGTCTCTGTGCAAGTCATTGTAACGGACGTGCCAAGGAGCTTTGTTCGAATTCCTTAAAGCTTTGTTTTGAAAATCCTGTATTTTTTCGTAATGTTGATTTTTTGTGCAGCCCCATAGTTGGATTCCATACAGCCATATTGACTACAACACCGGCTTGTAGATAATAATTATATTATCAGTACTTGATTTCCAATACCTCTTTTTTATATCCACCACCGTAGGATAGGGGGTATATTCATTTAATAATTCCATTTGCAACACATCGAACTATCAATTTCGGTCCGTAAAAAGTTTATATATTTCGGTTCGTCGGAAAATTCTAAGATGATTTAACGATGCCCGAATGTCTGTCCGTCCGTCCGTTGTAATCACTCTACAGCCTTCAAAAATTCAGATATTGAGCTGAAATTTGGCACAGATACGTCTTTTTGATGCACGCTGCTTAAGTTTTTGAACAAGCCAAATTGGACCATATGTGGATATAGCTGCTATATAGACCGATCTGCCGATAAAGGGTCCAATGCCCATAAATGCTTTAATTTTTATCCGATTTCGCTGAAATTTGAAGCAGTGAGTAGTTTAAGGATTCCCGATATCTTACCCAAATATGGTTCAAATCAGACTACATTTACATATAGCTGCCACATATACCGATCTGCCGATAAAGGATCTGAAGTCCATAAAAGCTTTATTTATTACCCGATTTCGCTGAAATTTGAAGCAGTGGGTTATTTTAAGCCTACCGACATTTGACCTAAATATGGTACAGATCGGACTATATTTAGATGTATCTGTCATATGGACCGATCTGCCGATATGGGGACTGAAGCCCATAAAAGCTTTATTTATTACCCGATTTCACTGAAATTTTAAATAGTGAGTTTTTCTGAGTCTCCAGTTATCCGACCTTAATATGGTTCAGATCGGATTATATTTGGATGTAGCTGCCAAAAAGACCAATATTTTGTTCTTCCAAATTAAATAGAGACTTATATATATTATAGACCATTCAATGTCCGTGCCAAATTTGGGTGCTTAAGTTATCCAATTTTCACCGGATTGTGACGAAAAGGGGTTTACATATATACCCGAGGTGGTGGGTATCAAAAAATTCGTCCCGGCCGAACTTAATGCCTTTTGCTTGTTTTTATACCCTCCACCATAAGATGGGGGGTATACTAATTTCGTCATTCTGTTTGTAACTACTCGAAATATTCGTCTGAGACCCCATAAAGTATATATATTCTTGATCGTCGTGAAATTTTATGTCGATCTAGCCATGTCCGTCCGTCTGTCCGTCCGTCCGTCCGTCCGTCCGTCCGTCTGTCTGTCGAAAGCACGCTAACTTTCGAAGGAGTAAAGCTAGCCGCTTGAAATTTTGCACAAATACTTCTTATTATTGTAGGTCGGTTGGTATTGTAAATGGGCCATATCGGTCCATGTTTTGATATAGCTGCCATATAAACCGATCTTGGGTCTTGACTTCTTGAGCCTCTAGAGTGCGCAATTCATATTCGATTGGAATGAAATTTTGCACGACGTGTTTTGCTACGATATCCAACAACTGTGCCAAGTATGGTTCAAATCGGTTTATAACCTGATATAGCTGCCATATAAACCGATCTTGGGTCTTGACTTCTTGAGCCTCTAGCGTGCGCAATTCTTATCTGATCTGAATGAAATTTTGCACGACGTGCTTTCTTATGATATTCAACAACTGTGCCAAGTATGGTTCAAATCGGTCTATAACCTGATATAGCTGCCATATAAACCGATCTTGGGTCTTGACTTCTTGAGCCTCTAGCGTGCGCAATTCTTATCTGATCTGAATGAAATTTTGCACGACGTGCTTTCTTATGACATTCAACAACTGTGCCTAGTATGGTTCAAATCGGTCCATAACCTGATATAGCTGCCATATAAACCGATCTGGGGTCTTGACTTCTTGAGCCTCTAGAGTGCGCAATTCTTATCCGATTGAAATGAAATTTTGCACGACGTGTTTTGTTATTATATCCAACAACTGTGCCAGGTATGGTTCAAATCGGTCCATAACCTGATATAGCTGCCATATAAACCGATCTTGGACCTTGACTTCTTGAGCCTCTAGAGTACGCAATTCTTATCCGATTGGAATGGAATTTCGCACGACGTGTTTTGTTATTATACCCAACAACTGTGCCAAGTATGGTTTAAATCGGTTCATAACCTGATATAGCTGCCATATAAACCGATCTTGGGTCTTGACTTCTTGAGCCTCTAGAGGGCACAATTCTTATCCGATTTGAATGAATTTTTGCACGAAGTATTTCGTTATGATATCCAACAACTGTGCCAAGTATGGTTGAAATCGGTTCATAACCTGATATAGCTGTCATATAAAGAGATCTGGGGATTTGACTTCTTGAGCTTCTAGAGGGCGTAATTCCTATCCGATTTATCTGAAATTTTGCATGACGTATTTTATTTTTACTTTCAACAACTGCGTCAAATAAAGTTCAAATCGGTTCATAACCTGATATAGCTGCCATATAAACCGATCTGGGATCTTGACTTCTTGACCCCTAGAGGTCGCAATTATTATCCGATATGCCTGAAATTTTGTACGATGGATCCTCTCATGACCATTAACAAACGTGTTTATTATGGTCTGAATCGTTCTATAGCCCGATACAGATCCCATATAAATCGTTCTCTCTATTTTACTTCGTGAGCCCCAATGGGCGCAATTCTTATACGAATTGGCTGAAATTTTACACAGGTCTCCAACATATAATTTAATTGTGGTCCGAACCGGACCATATCTTGATATCGTTTTAATAGCAGAGCAACTCTTTTCTTATATCCTTTTTTGCCTAAGAAGAGATGCCGGGAAAAGAACTCGACAAATGCGATCCATGGTGGAGGGTATATAAGATTCGGCCCGGCCGAACTTAGCACGCTTTTACTTGTTCTTGGTGTGTTCTTTCCAGTTGAGTCTCGAGTCTAAGGTTATCCGAAGATATTATGAAGAATTCGCAAATGGCACCTGATTCATGTACATATACAGCGGCTTAAACTGTGTTTGTTTTATCGAAAAATTAATGTGAGTTGACTTACTACTTTTTAGATTCAGACCTCGCTTCGTGGTCCATTGGTACATAACGTTTAATGCTGATTTAATTTTTTTTTTGTAGACTCAATTTTATTGTGGCCGGTTGCAATTAGAAGTATGTAGTTTGCAAAGATTTCAGAAAATCAGTTTTGATGTAGCGGCGTAGGAAAATTATATATAAGATAGAGAATTGGTCCCAGGAAGCTACCTTGTGGGTAGGTACTTTGCGCTCTCAACAAATGGAATATTATCATCTCCCAAGGAGACATGGGTAACTAGTATATCTTGCTGAATAGAACAGCAGACAGATTTACGCCCAGGTCGTTGGTCCACTTCGCTGTCGTTCGAAGGGCTTTCTGAAGTAGTATAGAGTGCCGGTAAACTTTCTCTTAACATCAATGGGCACATCATGTGCATATGCGACCACTTTTTCTTCCAGATTTGTTCTATAGCAATTTACGATAGTAGAAGTTTTATACTCTTCATACCTATTTTTTGCCGGGGACCGCATGATGCTGAAGTTTCAAAATTTTACATGGATTGTTGTAAAGGTCTCATACTTCTATGCCGTTCTCCACCTTGTAAAAATGCAAAATTAGCCATTAACATTCCATTAAGACACAAGGTGTATTTCATTAAGACGCAAGGTGAATACTTCTCTCTTATTAGGTTGCGCTATGATGAAAGACCACCTTTTATAGCCCCATCCGAATGGCGAATGGCACAGAGCGCCATTACTTAGTAGAGAAGTTCTACACTGATTAGAAAAAATTTTCAGCGATGGTTTTCCCCTCCTAATGCTGGCGACATTTGTTAGGTACTATGCCAACTTCTCTCCATAGAGGTGTCGCACTGCGGCTCGCTGTTCGGACTCTGCTATAAAAAGGAGGCCCCTTATCATTGAGCTTAAACTTGAATCGGAATGCACTCATTGATATGTGAGATGTTTGCCCCTGATCCTTAGTGGAATGTTCATGGGTAAAATTTTCAATTTTACTTCTTTATATATAATGCATCTCAAATTACCTTCCCCCAGCTATTCCTTTGCCAAAATCTCAATTTCCTATGACCTATTGCTTTCCCAATCGGGACTAATTTTTCAAATGCAATTATAACAATCATATTGCTCTAAAGCCTGTAGCATAGTAATAGTAACTGGGAAGGGATTTGATGGCACATATTCATGGAGGTGTTGTATTAAAGTTGATTCCATATCATTTTTTTTTATTTTTGTCCCACCTATCTACCTACAGCTGGAATGGCTTAACCCGAAGTTACTAAACAATACGCCATTTGCCCGTCGAGATTTTCTCTTCTTCAATCGTGTGCCCAAGGTAGGCAGTGAGCAGTTGATTGAGTTGATGCGCCAGCTAAGTGAGATTAACGACTTCAGCATAAGTCGGGCGCCATTTTCCCACCCCATTCATTATCACATGGGTGAGGTAGCACAAGGAGAATTACTGAATGTCCTAGATGACTTGGGCGAGGCCCATGCCTATAGCATGCATGTCAATTATATAAACTTTCGTCAGCATGGTATGACTCAACCAATTTACATCAATATGGTACGTGATCCTGTGGAAAGAGTCATTAGCTGGTTCTATTATCGACGAACACCTTGGAGTGTGGTGCAAAATTATCGAGTGACGAAGAAGTTCCTCAGCACCCAGTTTTATAAGAAAGACTTTCATGATTGCGTTCTCAGCAAGGATACCGAATGTGTGTATGAGCAGGGTGCTAGTTTTACCCAAACTGAAGCTTTGCATATAAGGCAAACATTATTCTTTTGTGGTCATGATCCCGTATGCGAGTAGGTGATATGTAAAATTTGTTAACATATTGAAACGTTTTAAGAATTAATTTTCCTTTTTGGCAGACCCTTCAACTCATATGGGGCCTTGCAAAGGGCCAAAGAAAATGTTGAACATGATTATGCTGTAGTGGGTTCTTGGGAAGACGTAAATGTAACCCTAAAAGTTTTGGAAAATTATATACCCAAATATTTTCGGGGTGTTACCCAACTATATTATGGTAATGTCCCTTGTATGGTATTGCTTCTATTTTATTCATTCAACATTATTTTTATGCAAACGAACAGATGGCTTGGCCAAGGAGAAACGCAACAATAATACGTGGAAACCTAAAATACGTGAAGAAGTAAAGGAAATTGTACGCAAGAACTTCACTCGAGAATATGAATTCTATCATTTTTGCAAACAAAGATTGTATAGACAATATTTAGCTTTGAATAATTTAGAATGAATTTCAATAAACTTTCAATTGTAAATAAATGGCTAAATTTAGAACAAATTAAACATTTGTATACATCAATGTTTATGTTTTAAAACAATATTAAATATAAGTATTTATTTACCATTTAAAAATATATGAAAATATATTGTCCTCAACGAAGGTGTTTGTGCATCAAGACCTCTTCAAATAAAATACATGTGGAGCTTGGAACTGAAAACCAACAAAGTATATATATATACATATATATATATATATATATATATATATATATATATATATATATATATATATATATATATATATATATATATATATATATATATATATATATATATATATATATATATATATATATATATATATATATAGATATATATATATATATATATATATATATATATATTTATATATATATATATATATATATATATATATATATATATCCTTGTTCGTCCCGACATTCTTAATCGATTTCGCCATATCCTTCCGTCTGTCGAAAGCACGCTAGTTTCTAGTTAATGTTTTGATATAGTTCCCATATAAACCGATTTGCACGTGATATTTTGTTAGACTTACAATAACTGTACCAAGTATCAAATCGGTCCATTACCCGATATAGCAGCCATATAAGCCAATCTCTCAATTTGACTTCTTGAACCTCTATAGGACGCAAATAAGTTCTGAACGTGTTTTTTTTTTCATAAATTGTCATAGCACCAATCTATTTAAAAAACTCATTCGAAGAACCATGCGATCCATGATGGAGGGAATGCAAGATTCGGCTCGCCCGAACTTACGTGCTCTAACTTGTTAACTTAACTTGCTAACTTAAGTAACTTCTTCCAAATGGAAAGAATCGGCCTAGTCTCACCATCAAAATGAATATCACCAAGTTTTGAAGGATTTTAACGAAAACTGGAAAGAAATTGCCAGACAACATATGGATTTGCTCACAGTCGACACGCCACTACCAGACGTTTCTTAGCTTTCCGAGGGCTATCATCAATGCCCTAGTAAAGTTCTATAAGCTTCCGCCTCTCGGACCTATTTGTTTGTTTTGTTAATACTTGATTTTTTTGGATGAATGTTAGTATTAGTTTACGTACAAATCTAAATTAAATTTAGCCGAAAGTGCAATTTATTTGTCCATTAGCTAGCAAATCCACTAGCTTGTCATATGAAACAGACCAGTTACCACTATGCAGGGCCGTTGCTCTGTCAACTTGTTTCCTATATACTGTAATGGAAAAAATGATAGGGGCAACAGTTACTAAGAATAATATTGCACAAAAAGAGTAAGAAAATATGACTACCACTGTATAAGGTTAATCCTGAGTATTCGTACACATGTTGGGCTTTGAACGGCGATCTTAAATTTGATATTAAATTTTATTTAATTTGAGGATACTCGATATGGTGATTTTTTCGGTAAATTCACTTGGAAATATAATAGAGACACTTATCGAAACGTTGTAATTAGTTACAGTTTGTCCACTTTTTGTAACTTAAAATGTAAAAGGAGAGAAAAACAAATGGTTACCACTTAGTCAAATGCTTAATTGCAATATTCAGTTAATTAAAGCATTAGCAACCCAAAATGGTTCTCGAAGTTCACACAACTCAAGAAGAGAAAACAAGTAAGAACGTGCTAAGTTCGGCCGGGCCGAATCTTATATGCCCTCCACTATAGATCGCATTTGTCGAGTTCTATATGTGATATCTTCTTTTAGACGATCATAGAATATTGAATAAGAACTGTAATGCTGTTGGAGCTATATCAAGTTATAGTCCGATTCGGACCATAAATGAATGCTGAACATTGTAAAAGCCATCGTGTAATATTTCAGGTCATTCGGATAAGAATTGCGCCTTGCAAGAAGCAAAATCGGGAGATAGGTTTACATGGGAGCTGTATCAAGCTATTGATCGATTCCAACCATATTGGACACGTATGATGAAAGTCATGAGAGAAGCCGTTATACAAAATTTCAGTCAAATCGGACGAGAATTGCGCCCTCTAGGGGCTCAAGAAGTCAAGAACCAAGATCTGTTTATATGGCAGCTATATCAAAACATGGACCGATTAAAACCATACTTAGCGTAGTTGTTGGAAGTGCTATCAAAACACTACGTGCAAAACTTAAAGACCCAAGATCGGTTTATATGGCAGCTATATCAAAACAAGGACCGATTTGGCCCAATTACAATACCAACCGACCTACACTAATAAAAAGTATTTGTGCAAAATTTTAAGCGGCTAGCTTTACTCCTTCGGAAGTTAGCGAGCTTTCGACAGACAGACGAACGGACGGGCATGGCTAGATCGACTTAAAATGACACGACGATCAAGAATATATATACTTTATGGGGTCTTAGTCGCATATTTCGAGGTGTTACAAACAGAATGACGAAATCAGTATACCCCCATCCTATGGTGGAGGGTATAAAAACATATAAAACCGATAAGAAAGGTTTTCAATAAGGTTTAGGTCGCATGATCGTAGGTCCCTATATAATCGTAAGCATCCGTAGAAGGCTTTGAAACATGGTTGCCTCTCATTGATGATTTGTGGGAGTTTTTCTGTAACTGGCTCTTATACTATTTTCTGGATTAGGACAAATTGTATGTTGTGGATTACAAGGAAATCTTAGTTAATAAGAATATAGATTAGGTAATATAGAATATAGATTATAATCTTTCCTTTGGTTATTATATGTTTTTTTCACAAAATTAAGTCACTTTTAACAAGTGACTACCGGAAAAATCTCCATAACGAGTATCCGTGAATTATATAAAATGTAATATCAAATTTAAATTCACCATTCAAAGCCCTACATGTCTACGAATAATAAGGGTTATCCTTATACAGAGGTAATCCTGTTTTCTTACTCTTTTTGTGCAATGTTATTCTTAGTAACTGTTGTCCTTATTATATAGTATATATAGGTGTCGCACTGCAGCATGCTGTTCGAACTCCGATTGGAGGTCCCTTATCATTGACCTCAAACTTGAATCGGACAGCATTTCTTAAGAAGTAAGACCCAGATCCTTAATGAAATGTTCAAATTTGCAGGAAGATATGCTGTGTACTATAAGGTTGACCGCAATTAAACTTTCCGATGAATGTCTATATTTACTCTATAACTGTTATTCGGTCTTGTTCCCAATTTTCCAATTTAGGTTCTCTCAAAATTTTAAGATTTTGCCCTCATTTATTTCCGGGAGCAAATAAGTGTCCCTAAAAGATCAAGAACTTCTGGGTAATACAAGAGCACAATTGTTTGCAAAAGTATTAAGCTATACCCTAATTTAATGATAAAATTTGTTGGAAACTTTGAAGTAGCTTGGTAACCTCACTTGCGAAATGCTGAGTTCATAGGTTTTTATCAGGATTTCTTTATACTAATTTTATATAATTTTTGTTTTGTTGCTCTCTAAGAAAGGTTTCGGGAATTTCAAATTTATTTCTTTATTTCTTAAAGACTTCAAAGCTTATCTTTATAGAGAAAAATCAACATTCTTCATCACATCCTGGAATTGTGTTCACAATAAGTACACCACTTTAACAATGTCCTTTATTTCATTTCTGTTATTCCCAGTATGAGGACTTGAACACAAAGGATCTGAATAAAACCCATACCGCTGAACGTGATGTAATTTTGTTCACTCAAATTCCCCGTACAGGCAGTGCTTCAATGAAGGATTTATTGAAAGATTTATCGGAAATAAATGATTTTTCAGCCTATTCCAATGATGAACCGCCCAGGCCTTACATGAATAGAAACATAAAAAAGGAAGAGGAATTTCTAACAAACTTCTTTGACTTGGAGGGCTATTTTTCATATTCGGAGCATAGATATTGGCTTAATTTTACACCATACGATTTGCCCAGGCCCATTTATTTAAGCATGATACGTGATCCCATACAAAAAGTTATGAGCGCATATTATGAAGAAAGGCACCCATTTGTATTTAACAGTCAATTGAAGAAAAATCCTGATTCTAAAATACCCCCAAAACCTTACTTCGATACAAGTTTTAATGATTGTGTAGATGTGGGTAAACATCCATCATGTCGTTTCGAATCAAAGGCCTTCTACAATAAGGATTGGCGTCGTTTGGCAATGCATTTTTGTGGAGAAAAAGATGTCTGCAAGTATGTAACTATACTCTTTTCTTTAAAACTATTAATTTTTTTCATTGGATGGGAAGGAAAATATATAGGAAACTGAAAAATTTTGAAGTTTTAATAGTTATAATATTGTTTTTTTAGTCGGGCCAAGGACAAAAAAGAACCATAGAAGTAGATTCACTGTATTCAAGTTGATTCTTTGTATTTATCTGTGTTAAACTATCCTAAAGTGTATGCTAGTATTTCTGTGAAAAGATTAACATCAGCATTCATAAAACTTAATGTAGATTTCAAATAGGTTTATTTTACGGATTTCCTTTATAAAACTGTCAAATAAACCTATTAGGGCCTCATAAAGATTTGTGAATAAGGCTATTAAAGTATCACGGCCTAATTCTCAAACCTTAGTGTAGATTTGAAATAGGTTTATTTGACAGATTTCCTTTATAGAATTGCCAAATAAACCTATTTTTTGTGAATAAGGCCGTCAATTTATAACAGTCTCCCCAAATGCCTAATATCGATTTATTATACCCCATATTGCTATTATTCTATAAACTGTTGACTTATACTCAAAAACCCTCATAGTTTGGGGACATTTCTCTCAGGATTATGCTAGTTTTATACACCTATGTGAGATATTATATCATTCCTTTCGCATTACATACATATAATATTCATCTACAGGCGGCGCCAGAGAAACTTACTTATTTGAAAGGTTAATTAAATCAAAAGTACTTCCGTTATTGTTTTAATTCTTTATTTATTTGAGAATACAATATCCTAATTTTTTTTCATGCAGTCTTGACAATGACATCGGGTTACTGGTAAACCCCATTGGGCATACACTAATTAAGTCGATTTTTGACATTCGCGTCCACTCTTTGCAGCATATCAATCGGTTTGTTGGCAATAGCGATGGGGATGTTGTTCTTGAGGTGTGCAATGGTCTGTGGTCGATCGACATAAGCCGCGGATTATGAAATCGCACAGACTCAAATGTGGAAGCGTTCTGTTCATTGGCGATCGCCTCTGAAATTGGAGAGACTCTCGGGGAACTGTTGTCGCAACAAATTTAGTGACTCTCGTGGTGTGTGTGCTGTGGCTTGATCTTGCTGAAATCACACGTTTCTAACGTTCCTTTCTTCGAGGCTTGAAAGAAAAAATTCCTCGATCATTTTCCTTTAACCAGCTACATTCAAAAAACTAAAGATGCTCTAGACAGCGAAGGCCCGCTGCGTCCTAGACCAGAGAATGATGACATTTGACTAGAAAGAGAAACAAACTTTGGGGCTTCCGACTTCCTCCCCGCCCAACGGGTTTTTTGAAACAAGTAAGTTTCTCTGGCGCACCCTTCACAAAACTTTGAAGTGCGATGAAGGTGATCATCGTAAAATTCTAATATTATCCGGTTAGATTAACCACATCCATGTTTCAATCTGTTCTTCTGGCTATTGTATCACCATACAATATTTACAAATTTTGATATTCAGCTGATGTTTTGTACATATGTATTCGTTATTGTTTGATTTCACTCGCAGATAAGTAGATTTCCCAAATAAATGTTTTTAACCGTATTTTTAACCGTCCTTCCGAAACTTAAAACAATGAATTTTATTTGGCCACTTCATAACTGTAGCGAAAATAGCCTAGGATGGATCATGTTTCGATATAGCTGCCATATAGGCCGATCTCCGGATTCAGGGTCTTCATCTCATGGAAAGGCGTATTTTGGTCCTATTTCGATGACTTATATAACAGGGTTAGAAGTCTCGATATACATACATGCCGAATAAATGTCACATCGGATCAGATTTAAATATAGCTCGTATTTAAATCGATCTCCTGATTTAACTATGTTGCATTATATATTATTATAGCCCCCATTTAGACCAATTTCCATATTTTCCTTCTTAAAGGCATACCTATGTACCCTTCAACAAAGGTTGGGCGTATACTATTCCGTTTGTCACTCATCGAAATAATGAACGCAAACCCAAAAACGTAAGCATATTCTTGATCGTCTTGACATTCTAGGTCTATTTAGCCAAGTCCGTCAGCTTTAACATGGCAAAGTACCCCACAAATATCGCCAGCATTTGGAGTGGATAACCACCGTTTAAAATTTTTTCTTATGTTCTCGCCAAGATTCGAACCCAGCCGTTCAGCGTCATACGCAGACATGCTAACCTCTGCGCTACGGAGCCTCCAAACCTGATCTGCCATATAAACCTATCCCCCGATTTGACTTCATGAGCCTCCGTATTGGGTGAAATTTTGCACGGTACGTTCCGATGGCTGTGCCAAGCATGGTCCAAATCGGTTTATAACATAATCGCCCGATTTGACTTCTTGAGCCGCTAGAGGGCGCAATCACTGTACGATTTGGCTGAAACTATGAACGTGGTATATTTGTATGACTTCCAACTGCCATGACAAGTACGGTTCACATCGGTCTACGATTTGATTTAACTCCCATATATTTGAACAAGTAAAAGCGTGCTAAGTTCGGCCGGGCCGAATCTTATATACCCTCCACCTTGGATCGCATTTGTCGAGTTCTTTTCCCGGCATCTCTTCTTAGGCAAAAAAGGATATAAGAAAAGAGTTGCTCTGCTATTAAAACGATATCAAGATATGGTCCGGTTCGGACCACAATTAAATTATATGTTGGAGACCTGTGTAAAATTTCAGCCAATTCGTATAAGAATTGCGCCCAATGGGGCTCACGAAGTAAAATAGAGAGAACGATTTATATGGGATCTGTATCGGGCTATAGACCGATTCAGCCCATAATAAACACGTTTGTTGATGGTCATGAGAGGATCCGTCGTTCAAAATTTCAGGCATATCGGATAATAATTGCGACCTCTAGGGGTCAAGAAGTCAAGATCCAAGATCGGTTTATATGGCAGCTATATCAGGTTATGAACCGATTTGAACCTTATTTGACACAGTTGTTGAAAGTAAAAATAAAATACGTCATGCAAAATTTCAGCCAAATCGGATAGGAATTGCGCCCTCTAAAAGCTCAAGAAGTCAAATCCCCAGATCTGTTTATATGACAGCTATATCAGGTTATGGACCGATTTCAACCATACTTGGCACAGTTGTTGGATATCATAACAAAACACGTCGTGCGAAATTCCATTCCATTCGGATAAGAATTGCGCCCTCTAGAGGCTCAAGAAGTCAAGACCCAAGATCGGTTTATATGGCAGCTATATCAGGTTATGGGCCGATTTAAACCATACTTGGCACAGTTGTTGGGTATCATAACAAAACACGTCGTGCGAAATTCCATTCCATTCGGATAAGAATTGCGCCCTCTAGAGGGTCAAGAAGTCAAGACCCAAGATCGGTTTATATGGCAGCTATATCAGGTTATGAACCGATTTGAACCATACTTGGCGCAGTTGTTGGATATCATAACAAAACACGTCGTGCAAAATTTCATTCCAATCGGATAAGAATTGCGCACTCTAGAGGCTCAAGAAGTCAAGACCCAAGATCGGTTTATATGGCAGCTATATCAAAACATGGACCGATATGGCCCATTTACAATACCAACCGACCTACACTAATAAGAAGTATTTGTGCAAAATTTCAAGCGGCTAGCTTTACTCCTTCGGAAGTTAGCGTGCTTTCGACAGACAGACGGACGGACGGACGGACGGACGGACGGACGGACGGACGGACGGACGGACGGACAGACGGACGGACGGACGGACGGACGGACGGACGGACAGACGGACGGACATGGCTAGATCGACATAAAATGTCGCGACGATCAAGAATATATATACTTTATGGGGTCTCAGACGAATATTTCGAGTAGTTACAAACAGAATGACGAAATTAGTATACCCCCCATCTTATGGTGGAGGGTATAAAAAGTGATTAAAAGCACTTGTCACATGCTATCCATTGTGGAGAGAAGGAATATACAAAATTTGGCCAGGCCGAACTTAACGCGCTTGTTTATATTTCTTCTTAGTTATATTAAAACCAATATGTATAGCGCACACCAATTTTAAAGGCACATTATTCCAAATGCAGATGTTGGTTTCATATCATGATTTTGCACATATCCAAATATCGATTTCAGATTCGTACGCTGCTCTCATATTGTATTGATCGGGATAAGCGGTTAAGGCTGACTTGTATACAATAGCCCCAAATGTCACTGCAAAATTCGTATTCTAATAACACAACCCAACTTATTAAAATTTTTAAGGAGCTAAAGCTTAGCTGTATTTTGTTCCTAAAATTTGAAGCGAATTTGGGTCTACAGATAATTGGTTTAAAATTTTGACCAAACCTCTTTCTTTTGAGTAGCATATTGTCCCGATCGATTTACATACTGACTTGAGAAATTTCTGAAGGGATGGGAAATCCCCCCACCCCCACACCCCAAGCCCGGCACCGAATAACTTATGAGCATCACACAGGCCGAAACATTGAGCTGCAATCTGTGTGGTGTTTTTCGTTATCACGAAAAGCTTAGCTGGGAGCTACCGGGCGCGTCCACAGGTTTCGAATAGTGGAATCTCCAAATCTACATGCAAACGTGGCTACAACAACAACTAAGCCCAAAAATTTGAAATCAGATTCGTTCTATACTTTCTTTCTTCATCCCATATTTGAAGTGTTTTTTGGGGGAGGGTCGACTCCCACCCAAAATGTTTATAACCGTTTCTACTCCAAAAAAACCCTTTTATATAAGATCCATATCCTTCCGTTCGGTCCTTTTCCCCATTCAACGGGCTTTAAAGGCACCCTGACCCTAAGCCTCAACTTTCAATGTCAACTTAATACCTTTCACTTGGCAGCCAAATACCTTTCACTTGGCAGCCATATCACTCGATCACTTTAATATCAGTGTAGGGGGTTTTTCTGGGAGACGTTAATCTAGGTTGCTTGACCCCAAATTCTTCACCAAAGTCGTGATTTTAAATTTCCCTAAGAGTACAAACCAAATTTGAACATCAACAGCCTAAGTTTTCTCGCTAATCCATATTGATTGCCTCGATCACTTTAATATCAGTTTAGGCGTTTTTTCTGGGAGACGTTAACCTGGGTTGCTTGACCCCAAATTCTTTACCAAAGTCGTGTTTTTGAATTTCCCTAAGAGTACAAACCAAATTTGAACGTCAACAGCCTAAGTTTTCTCGCTAATCTTTACTTAAATATTTGTGGGCAAACTTGCAAAGTTTTATATTAATTTAAGCCATTAACTCGCAAATGCTTCCATATGTCAAAATTTTAATTTAAAATAAATGGATTGTAGTGAAAAATAAAATGGAATGGAAGGGAAGGAACTCTTGCGGCTTAGAAAAATTAAATTTTTTAGGCTTATGATAGAGCAACTTTTTTAAAATTGGTTCTAGAGAGTCACACAGGGAGTTTTAAGTAATGAAATAATTTGATTAAATCTATGAGAGTTGGAAAGTAAACAAGCTTCTTTGCAAAACTTCTTGAAAATTTCAACATCTTTAGTCCCTAATTTTATTAAAAAAGATCCTTTCTTAAACTTGAATTTTTCTGCTAACTAATTTGAATTTATTGAAGCTTAATGCTTACTTCCCTTTAATTTTTTGAAAATTGTAATTTCAAGCTAAAGCTTATGCATTGCTTCTGAAAATTTCTAAACAAAAACTTTTGGGTGTTCTTCTTTTTTTCTCCTTTCCGAAAGCTTTACACACTGAAAGCTAAATATCTGAACAACACCGTAGTAGCAGGCAAAGAAGCTTTGATTTTCAATCGTTTGGAAAAAGTTGGTTCCCAATCCCTAATGACTCTGATAAGCCAGCTGTCGAAAGTCAACAATTTTACTGCATATGTTAATAATAATGATGCCTTAACACGCACCATCTATCCTGAAGACGAGGAAGAAGCCATAGCTGAAGAAATCAATGATGTCGAAGGTGCTATGTCTTATGTGGAACATTTCAATTGGCTTAATTTCACCAAATATGGTATGCCTAAACCTGTGTATATTAATCTGGTACGCCATCCCATTCAAAAGGTCATAAGCGCCTATTATTATATACGGCATCCAGCTGTCTATGGCTACTATTTGAAAAGAGGCAGTCGAAAATTGGAACCCAAAGAGTATTTTGATACCAGCTTCAATGATTGCGTGAAAGCGGCAAAAATCCCAGATTGCAAATTTGAACCAGATGTCCAGAATTTCAATGATTGGCGTTTATTTTCATTGTATTTCTGTGGTAACAACCCAGTGTGCAAGTAAGCTGAATACTTTCTATGATTCGTAGTTGAACATGGATTGGGGAGGTTGTATTTATTTTGCAAAAATCCTTTGATTTCGGCTAATAATTCACCGTTGGATGTCGTATTGAAAATAGAACATTTAATGCTGTGAGATATTAAGGTTTTTAGATCTATTTATACGGAACAATGATCTTGTATAATATCCACATATCGGGTACGAACTACGCCTTCCTGGTTTATGCCTTCTAATGTCTCAAGAAGGCAAGTGCAGGAGAAGACCTGCAAAGTAGACAGTAAGTGTATGGTTAAAACTTCCGCAATTCTTAGGTATTCCAAGAAAAAACCTTTTCCGCCGAGCCATTTTTTATACCCACCACCGAACTATAGGCTATATTCATTTTGTCATTCCGTTTGCAACACACCGAAATATCCATTTCCGACCCTATAAAGTATATATATACTTGATCGTCGTAAACATCTAAGACGATCTAGTCATATCCGTCCGTCTATCTGTTGAAATCCCGCTACGGTCTTAAGAAATAGAGATATTGAGATGAAACTTTTCACTAATTTATTTTTTCGTCAGAAAAATCTACGACGATCTGTACATGTCCTTTTTTTATACCCTCCACCATAAGATGGGGGGTATACTAATTTCGTCATTCTGTTTGTAACTACTCGAAATATTCGTCTGAGACCCCATAAAGTATATATATTCTTGATCGTCGCGACATTTTATGTCGATCTAGCCATGTCCGTCCGTCCGTCGTCCGTCCGTCCGTCCGTCCGTCCGTCCGTCCGTCCGTCCGTCCGTCTGTCTGTCGAAAGCACGCTAACTTCCGAAGGAGTAAAGCTAGCCGCTTGAAATTTTGCACAAATACTTCTTATTAGTGTAGGTCGGTTGGTATTGTAAATGGGCCATATCGGTCCATGTTTTGATATAGCTGCCATATAAACCGATCTTGGGTCTTGACTTCTTGAGCCTCTAGAGTGCGCAATTCTTATCCGATTGGAATGAAATTTTGCACGACGTGTTTTGTTATGATATCCAACAACTGCGCCAAGTATGGTTCAAATCGGTTCATAACCTGATATAGCTGCCATATAAACCGATCTTGGGTCTTGACTTCTTGACCCTCTAGAGGGCGCAATTCTTATCCGAATGGAATGGAATTTCGCACGACGTGTTTTGTTATGATACCCAACAACTGTGCCAAGTATGGTTTAAATCGGCCCATAACCTGATATAGCTGCCATATAAACCGATCTTGGGTCTTGACTTCTTGAGCCTCTAGAGGGCGCAATTCTTATCCGAATGGAATGGAATTTCGCACGACGTGTTTTGTTATGATATCCAACAACTGTGCCAAGTATGGTTGAAATCGGTCCATAACCTGATATAGCTGTCATATAAACAGATCTGGGGATTTGACTTCTTGAGCTTTTAGAGGGCGCAATTCCTATCCGATTTGGCTGAAATTTTGCATGACGTATTTTATTTTTACTTTCAACAACTGTGTCAAATAAGGTTCAAATCGGTTCATAACCTGATATAGCTGCCATATAAACCGATCTTGGATCTTGACTTCTTGACCCCTAGAGGTCGCAATTATTATCCGATATGCCTGAAATTTTGTACGACGGATCCTCTCATGACCATCAACAAACGTGTTTATTATGGGCTGAATCGGTCTATAGCCCGATACAGATCCCATATAAATCGTTCTCTCTATTTTACTTCGTGAGCCCCATTGGGCGCAATTCTTATACGAATTGGCTGAAATTTTACACAGGTCTCCAACATATAATTTAATTGTGGTCCGAACCGGACCATATCTTGATATCGTTTTAATAGCAGAGCAACTCTTTTCTTATATCCTTTTTTGCCTAAGAAGAGATGCCGGGAAAAGAACTCGACAAATGCGATCCAAGGTGGAGGGTATATAAGATTCGGCCCGGCCGAACTTAGCACGCTTTTACTTGTTTTTTTATACATTCGCACCGAGTATGGTCTACATCGGTATTTGGATATGCTGCCAAATAAACCGATCTTTCGATTAAAGTTCTTGGGCCCATAAAAGGCGTATTTGTTAATAGATTTAGCTGAATTTTGGCACAATGAGTTTTGTCAGGCCTCTCGATGTTAAAACCAAATATGGATCCATCGGACTATATTTGGATATAGCTGCCATATGTATCGATCTCCCGATTTAAGTCACCGGGACCATAAAAAGCGCAATTATAAGCCGATTTCGCTTTGGAACAGTGAGCTGGATTACGTCCTTCAACATCTTTTTTCAATACCGACCTCCCGATTTAAGGTGTTCGACCCATAAAAGGTGTAAATGGTGCATTTTTTACCGGACTTAACATAAAGGGATTAATATGTGCAGTCAATCGAACAAATTTACGTACACATGGGTCTAGCAAATAAAATAGCTATATTCCCACCATTGAGACCGTTGCCACCGTTGGAGGCCACCGTGGAGCAGAGGTTAGCATATCCGCCTATGACGCCGTACATCAACAAAACATTCAGCGTTTTGTTGATGTACTTATTAATGCTGGCTACATTTGAAAGGTATCCTGCCATGTCAAAACTTCTTTACCAAGTGGTGTCGTTGAGCTTAAACTTTAATCAGACTGCACTCGTTAATATGAGAGATTGTCTCCTATTCCCTAGTGGAATGTTTGTAATATATAGATATTTAATTTTTGTAGGACTGAACTTCAATGGAATATAGACCATTTCACATATAACCGGATTCCACGACGTTAAATTCATGAAAAGGTACAAATTTAGCGAAAAGCCTAAAATTGTCAGAAAATCATATCAAAAAAGTTTACGTGCATTAAGTAAGTTCATAATTATTTTTTGAAAACTAAAAAAGTTTTACATAACTTTTGTATTTCGTGGGCCCTCTTTCGATGCGGCAATTGCTCCTAATCGTCGATTCACGTTTTTAACCACAAGTTGGGTGTCGATTTCCCCTGTACAGACTCACTTTTCTCATAAAGAAGATTTTAGGCCTTCTTTAGATGAAATCTCTTGTTTTTGGACCCTTTTTCGAATAATGCACTTTTGTATATTGGATTTATGCCAGATGCTTTTACGGGATTAAAGTTACAATAACTTCATTATCATTCTCGAACTCCATAAGTCAACGGTTGGTTGAAAATAAAATTTGTTTCAATTATGCCAGGTTTTTTCCACACTTGGTTCCAAATTGTTACTGGATAAGTCAGATTAGATTAAGAAGTACGTTTATCCATTTTTCCACTACAAAAAAAAGTGTACAATAATATTATTTTTCTTTCAAAGCCTCTTAAGTTTTTCCCACATTTTATTGTACCATCCAAATCAAAAATTTTCTATTTTAACCAATCACTTATCTCAACATTTTGTTAAAAGGATGTCGACAATCCTCAGTATGGGGATTTAATCTTTAATTGCTGCATTCGTACACTTGTAACATAAATTAACTGCCGAAATTTGTGGAATCTGAGACAAATGGACCGTCGTTCTCTGGATGATAACATATAAGGTCTTCCGGATCTCGACTATAGTTTTACTGTTTAGATAACTATTTATGACTGCCTGTGCACATGGAATTGGTTTTCGAATATACAAAGATATTCACGCACTTAACTTATTTTGAGCTATATCTTGATACTATAAACTAAATTTAACGAAAACGTTTGGAGTGATCCTATTAATATCTCATAAGTTCGGCAAGTAAGCGAAAACTTATAGAGATGTAGGTTGTGTGCGCAAACTTTTTTGATATATTTTTCTAGCTTTTTATACCCACCACCGACGGATGGGGGTATAGCTTTTTTATACCCACCACCGACGGATGGGGGTATATTCATTTTGTCATTCCGTTTGCAACACATCGAAATATCCATTTCCGACCCTATAAAGTATATATATTCTTGATCAGCGTAAAAATCTAAGACGATCTAGACATGTCCGTCCGTCTGTCCGTCTGTCTGTTGAAATCACGCTACAGTCTTCAAAAATAGAGATATTGAGCTGAAACTTTGCACAGATTCTTTTTTTGTCCATAAGCAGGTTAAGTTCGAAGATGGGCTATATCGGCCTATATCTTGATATAGCCCCCATATAGACCGATCCGCCGATTTAGGGTCTTAGGCCCATAAAAGCCACATTTATTGTCCGATTTTGCTGAAATTTAAGACAGTGTGTTGTCTTAGACCCTTCTACATCTTCCGTCAATATGGCTCAGATCGGTTCAGATTTGGATATAGCTGTCATATAGACCGATCCTCCAATATAGGGTCTTAGGCCCATAAAAGCCACATTTATTATCCGATTTTTCTGAAATTTTGAAAAGTAAGTTGTCTTAGGCCCTTCGACATCCTCCGTCAATATGGCTTAGATCGGTCCGGATTTGGATATAGCTGCCATATAGACCGATCCTCCAATTTAGGGTCATAGGCCCATAAAAGCCACATTTATTATCCGATTTTGCGGAAATTTGGGACAGTGAGTTGTGTTAGGCCCTTCAACATTCTCCGTCAATTTGGCTAAGATCGGTCCAGATTTGGATATAGCATCCATATAGACCTATCCTCCGATTTAGGGTCTTAGGCCCATAAAAGCCACATTTATTATCCGATTTTGCTGAAATTTGGGGCAGTAAGTTGTCTTAGGCCCTTCGACATCGTCCGTCAATATGGCTCAGATCGGTTTAGATTTGGATATAGCTGCCATATAGACCGATCCTCCAATTTAGGGTCTTAGGCCCATAAAAGCCACATTTATTATCCGATTTTGCGGAAATTTGGGACAGTGAGTTGTGTTAGGCCCTTCAACATTCTCCGTCAATTTGGCTTAGATCGGTCCAGATTTGGATATAGCTGCCACATAGACCGATCTCTCGGTTTTAGGTTTTGGAGCCAATAAAAAACGCATTTATTGTCCGATGTTGCCGAAATTTGGGACAAAGAGTTATGTTAAGCCCCTCCACATATTTCTGCAATTTGGTCTAGATCGATCAAGATTTGCATATAGCTGCCATATAGACCGATCTCTCTATTTAAAGTCTTGGCCCCATAAGAGGCACATTTTTACTCCGATTGCAATGAAATTTGACACACTGATTTATATTATGCTCTTCGACATCCGTGTCGTATACAGTTCAGATCGGTTTATTTTTAGATATAACTTCTAAAAAGGCCAATATTTTGTTATATACAATTGAACAATAACTTTTACTTATTAGTATTTGGTCTAAATCGGAACATGTATTGATATAGCTGCTATGGGGCATAAGGTATGCAATTTTCACCGAATTTTGATAAAAGGTGGTTTACATATATACCCGAGGTGGTGGGTATCCAAAGTTCGGCCCGGCCGAACTTAACGCCTTTTTACTTGTTCATTGTGTGGATGTTAGGGCGCAAATAAGAGTGATATCTGAAGTAATACGTATTGGCTAGATGAATATGTGATTTAGCAAAGTAGAAAAAGTCATATTAATAAATTTTACATCATGAACATTTTTAGCTGGTTTTATGTTGAATAAACGAAGTGTACGTACATTAATTTGTATGACTGCATATCCGAGGTGATGGGTATCCAAAGTTTAGTCAGGTCGCATTTTTATGCCCTCCACCATAGGATGGGGGTATACTAATTTCGTCATTCTGTTTGTAACACCTCGAAATATGCGTCTAAGAACCGATAAAGTATATATAAGATTGATCGTCATGTCATTTTAAGACCCATGTCCGTCCGTCCGTCTGTCTGTCGAAAGCACGCTAACTTTCGAAGGAGTAAAGCTAGCCGCTTAAAATTTTGCACAAATACTTTTAATTAGTGTAGGTCGGTTGGTATTGTAAATGGGCCAAATCGGTCCATGTTTTAATATAGCTGCCATATAAACCGGTCTTGTGTCTTGACTTCTTGAGCCTCTAGAGGGCGCAATTCTCGTCCAATTTAACTGTAATTTTGCACGTATTGTTTTGGTATCACTTCCAATAACTGTGCTAGGTATGATTCAAATCGGTTCATAATCTGCTATAGCTGTCTTATAAACAGATCTTGGATCTTGACTTCTTGAGCCAATAGATCGCCCAATTTTCATCAGATTTGGCTGAAATTTTGCACATGATGTTTTGTAATGCCTTCCAATAACTGTGCTAAGTATGGCGTGAAACGGTATAGAACCTGATATAGCTGCCATATAAACCGATCTGGGATCTTGACTTCTTGAACCAATCGAGCGCGCAATTCTCATCCGATTTTGCTGAAATTTTGTACAACGGCTTCTCTCATTTCGTGTCCAATATGGTCGGAATCGATCAATTGCTTGATACTGCTCCCATATAAACCTATCTCCCGTTTTTGCTTCTTGAGCCCCTACAAGGCGCAATTCTTATCCGAATGAACTGAAATATTACACGATGGCTTCTACAATGTTCAGCATTCATTTATGGTCCAAATCGGAATAAAACTTGATATAGCTCCAATAGCATAACAGTTCTTATTCAATATTCTATGTTCGTCTAAAAAAAGATACCGCATATAGAACTCGACAAATGCGATCTATGGTGGAGGGTGTATAAGATTCTGTTTCTTGTAAACTACTGAGTTAGGTGCTTAAAAAGGGGTTTCGCCATACTCTTGCAGAATTGTGTTGCGTTTTTCGTACTTATTCACAAGATCTTATATAAAACCCATTTTGTAAATCGATTTAAAAATCATTGAAAGTATTGAACCTACACAACAACAAAAAGGGGAAATAAAATTCGCTGAATAGGATGTAGCAAAAACTTACCCATTGTGGTGAATACCCAAGATTCGATCCGGACAAACTTTGCCCTCTTTAACTTGTTTTTTTATACCCTCCACCATAAGATGGGGGGTATACTAATTTCGTCATTCTGTTTGTAACTACTCGAAATATTCGTCTGAGACCCCATAAAGTATATATATTCTTGATCGTCGCGACATTTTATGTCGATCTAGCCATGTCCGTCCGTCTGTCCGTCCGTCCGTCCGTCCGTCCGTCCGTCTGTCTGTCGAAAGCACGCTAACTTCCGAAGGAGTAAAGCTAGCCGCTTGAAATTTTGCACAAATACTTCTTATTAGTGTAGGTCGGTTGGTATTGTAAATGGGCCATATCGGTCCATGTTTTGATATAGCTGCCATATAAACCGATCTTGGGTCTTGACTTCTTGAGCCTCTAGAGTGCGCAATTCTTATCCGATTGGAATGAAATTTTGCACGACGTGTTTTGTTATGATATCCAACAACTGCGCCAAGTATGGTTCAAATCGGTTCATAACCTGATATAGCTGCCATATAAACCGATCTTGGGTCTTGACTTCTTGACCCTCTAGAGGGCGCAATTCTTATCCGAATGGAATGGAATTTCGCACGACGTGTTTTGTTATGATACCCAACAACTGTGCCAAGTATGGTTTAAATCGGCCCATAACCTGATATAGCTGCCATATAAACCGATCTTGGGTCTTGACTTCTTGAGCCTCTAGAGGGCGCAATTCTTATCCGAATGGAATGGAATTTCGCACGACGTGTTTTGTTATGATATCCAACAACTGTGCCAAGTATGGTTGAAATCGGTCCATAACCTGATATAGCTGTCATATAAACAGATCTGGGGATTTGACTTCTTGAGCTTTTAGAGGGCGCAATTCCTATCCGATTTGGCTGAAATTTTGCATGACGTATTTTATTTTTACTTTCAACAACTGTGTCAAATAAGGTTCAAATCGGTTCATAACCTGATATAGCTGCCATATAAACCGATCTTGGATCTTGACTTCTTGACCCCTAGAGGTCGCAATTATTATCCGATATGCCTGAAATTTTGTACGACGGATCCTCTCATGACCATCAACAAACGTGTTTATTATGGGCTGAATCGGTCTATAGCCCGATACAGATCCCATATAAATCGTTCTCTCTATTTTACTTCGTGAGCCCCATTGGGCGCAATTCTTATACGAATTGGCTGAAATTTTACACAGGTCTCCAACATATAATTTAATTGTGGTCCGAACCGGACCATATCTTGATATCGTTTTAATAGCAGAGCAACTCTTTTCTTATATCCTTTTTTGCCTAAGAAGAGATGCCGGGAAAAGAACTCGACAAATGCGATCCAAGGTGGAGGGTATATAAGATTCGGCCCGGCCGAACTTAGCACGCTTTTACTTGTTTCGTTTACACCTCTCTTATAAGTATATTGCCAAACCGTTTAAAACAAATGTTATTTTTAACCCAATATCAGGATTTATGAACTTAATTAACCCATAAAAATTCCACTTTTTAAATTTTTTTCACTTTCGGTATGGGATTTCAATTTTGAAAATGTCAGCTTTCAGAGCTTAAAGCTATTCAGTGTACAGATCTATTACTACTATTCACACAAAATGAAAAATATTTAATAATTTTTACCTCTCCTTATTTTGGCATTTTATTTTTCCTGCAGCTTGACTCACTCAATGCGAGAGATTTGAATAACACCGTCCATGCAGGATTAGAATGCATATTTTTCAATCGCTTGGAAAAGGTGGGCTCGCAATCATTGAGTACCTTGCTAATACAGCTCTCAGAAATCAATGATTTTACTCCCTATGTAAATGAGGAATATGTTCCCAATCCTATGATACTTTCGTATGACATTGAAAAAGCAGTGGCCGAAGAGATTGCCGCAGTCGATGGTGCCATGTCCTATGTGGAACATATAAATTGGGTGAATTTCACAAAATTTGATCTACCCAAACCCATCTATGTGAATCTGGTACGCCATCCCATTCAGAAAGTGATGAGTGCCTACTATTATATTCGACATCCAGCAGTTTTTGGGTATTATGTTAAATTTAGAGGACGGCCAATGGAAACAAAAGAATGGTTTGATATGTCCTTCAATGATTGTGTGAAAAAAGGAGAATCTCCCGATTGTATATTTGATAATCACATTATGTACAATAAGGATTGGCGAAGATTTTCATTGCATTTGTGTGGAAATCATCCAGATTGCGCGTAAGATGTTTTAAATTTTATTGCTTGGTAAGGAAGGGGAGAAGAAGCAGTCCATTGAAATATGGATTGGAGAAGTATTATTTTAAGAAGACTTAAGCAAGTTGAAACGCGCTATGTTCGGCCGGACTGAATCTTGGGAACCCCCCGATATGGATTCTGCTAAAGAGTGACACAAAGTGAACTTATTTGAAGGGCGTAATTCTACTTTACGTAAGAAATTTCTGCCAAAACAGGCATAAATTAGCTTCAGCGAGCAATTGAAGGCTATTCGGGAGATGGATTTATATGGGATCTTTATGAGACTATAGACTGATATAGACAATACTATTGACGTATATTAGAATTCAAAACAAAGCACTACGTGCGAAATTTCAGCCAAATCGGCAAAGAAATGCTGCTTCTATGGGATCAATGCTGCTTATATGGGAGCTATATCAGGTTATACATCGATTCGGACTATACTTTTTGCAAACTAAAATTTTCTATACGCTAGCGTTGACGATCAATTCACACGTATTCTAATCTCTTGGCTTCAGTCGTTATTGGGACAGCAACGAATGAGCACACACATGAGAGTACGCATCATTTTTATACCCTCCACCATAGGATGGGCGTATACTAATTTCGTCATTCTGTTTGTTACACCTCGAAATATGCGTCTAAGACACCATAAAGTATATAAAGGGTGATTTTTTTGAGGTTAGGATTTTCATGCATTAGTATTTGACAGATCACGTGGGATTTCAGACATGGTATCAAAGAGAAAGATGCTCAGTATGCTTTGACATTTCATCATGAATAGACTTACTAACGAGCAACGCTTGCAAATCATTGAATTTTATTACCAAAATCAGTGTTCGGTTCGAAATGTGTTCAAATTTTGACAAATTTTGTTCAGCGATGAGGCTCATTTCTGGTTGAATGGCTACGTAAATAAGCAAAATTGCCGCATTTGGAGTGAAGAGCAACCAGAAGCCGTTCAAGAACTGCCCATGCATCCCGAAAAATGCACTGTTTGGTGTGGTTTGTACGCTGGTGGAATCATTGGACCATATTTTTTCAAAGATGCTGTTGGACGCAACGTTACGGTGAATGAACCCATTTCGAACCGAACACTGATTTTGGTAATAAAATTCAATGATTTGCAAGCGTTGCTCGTTAGTAAGTCTATTCATGATGAAATGTCAAAGCATATTGAGCATCTTTCTCTTTGACACCATGTCTGAAATCCCACGTGATCTGTCAAATACTAATGCATGAAAATCCTAACCTCAAAAAAATCACCCTTTATATTCTTGATCGTCATGACATTTTAAATCGATCTAGCCATGTCCGTCCGTCCGTCTGTCTGTCGAAAGCACGCTAACTTTCAAAGGATTAAAGCTAGACGCTTGAAATTTTGCACAAATACTTCTTAGGTCGGTTGGGATTGTAAACGGGCCAAATCGGCCTATGGTTTGATAAAGCTGCTATATAAACCAATCTTGGGTCTTGGCTTATTGTGCCTCTAGAAGGCGCAATTCACGTCTGTCTGTTGAAATCACGCTACAGTCTTCAAAAATAGAGATATTGAGCTGAAATTTTGCACAGAGTCTTTCTTTGTCTATGAGCAGGTTAAGATCGAAGATGAGCTATATCGGACTATATCTTGATATAGCGCCTATATAGACCGATCCGCCGATTTAGGGTCTTTGGCCCATAAAAGCCACAATTATTATCCAATTTTGCTGAAATTTGGGACAGTGAGTTGTGTTAGGCCATTCGACATCCTTCGTCAATTTGGCTCAGATCGGTCTAGATTTGGATATAGCTGCCATATAGACCAATCATCAGATTTAGGGTCTTAGGCCCATTAAAGCCACATTTATTATACGATTTTGCTGAAATTAGGGACAGTGAGTTGTGTTTGCCCCTTCGACATCCTTCGTCAATTTGGTTCAGATCGGTTCAGATTTGGATATAGCTGCCATATAGACCGATCCTCCAATTTAGGGTCTTAGGCCCATTAAAGCCACATTTTTTATCCGATGTCGCTGAAATTTGGGACAGTGAGTTATGTTAGGCCCCTCGACATCCTTCGTCAATTTGGCCCAGTTCGGTCCAGATTTGGATATAGCTGCAAAATGGACCGATCTCTCGATTTAAGGTTTTGGGGCCACAAAAGGCGCATATATTGTCCGATGTCGCCGAAATTAGGGACAGTGAGTTATGTTAAGCCCCTCGACATCCTTCGTCAATTTGGCCCAGATCGGTCCAGATTTGGATATAGCTGCCACATAAACGAATCTCTCGGTTTTAGGTTTTGGGGCCACAAAAGGCGCATATATTGTCCGATGTCGCCGAAATTAGGGACGGTGAGTTATATTTAGCCCTTCGACATCCTTCGTCAATTTGGCTGAGATCGGTCCAGATTAGATATAGCTGTCATGTAGACCGATCCTCTGATTTAGGGTCTTAGACCCATAAAAGGCGCATTTATTGTCCTATGCCGACGAAATTTGGGACATTGAGTTAGATTAAATCCCTTGACATAGCTTTGCATTATGGCACAGATCGGTCAAGATTTGGATATAGCTGCAATATAGACCGATCTCTCGGTTTTAGGTTTTGGGGCCAGAAAAAGCACATTTATTGTCCGATGTCGCCGCAATTTGGGACAGTGAGTTGTGTTGGGCCCTTCGACATCCTTCTTCAATTTCACTCAGATCGATCAAGATTTGGATATAGCTGCCATATCCAATCCTCTTTGTACAATATATGGTTCAGATCGGTTTGTTTTTAGATATAGCTACTAAGAAGACCACTATTTTGTTATACACAATTGAACAATGACTTTTACCTATTAGTATTTGGTCCAAGTCGGATCATATTTCGATATAACTGCTATGGGACATAAGGTATGCTATTTTCACTGGATTTTGATGAAAGGTGGTTTATACATACCCGAGGTGGTGGGAATCCAAAGTTCGTCCCAGTCGAACTAAACGCTTTTTACTTGTTTTTTAATCATATTAAATTGCCATATTAGAGGGCGTAATTCATATCCGATTTGGTTGTAATTTTGCACGAGGTATTCTGTTATAACTGTGCCAAGTATGGTTCAAACCGGTTCATAATCTGATATAGCTGCCAAACAAACCGATCATGGGTCATGACTTCTTCAGCTTTTAGAGGGCGTAATTCATATCCGATTTGGCGCTAGACAAGAAAGGAAAAGTTATTTAATTTTCTTATTATTATATTTTCTTTTTAAAAATGTCATTCGTTCCGTCAACAATTTTTAGTCACGGAGAGAATTCAAAAAAAATTTAAAGGCAGTAAATCACACACCTTTGTTTTATTGGAAGTCATAACATAACTCTACGCGCAATATTTCAGCCCAATTGGATTCTAGGGTCTTAAGATGTCAAATCTGGAGATTGGTTTATATGCGAGCTATATCAGGCTATACGCCGGTTAGGTGGAAAAGAGGATGCGGATATTAATCCACCCTATGCTACTATGGACATACACTTAAGCCAGTAATCGGCTTGTTGTGTGCTCTAAATACTAACCTTGAAAAAGAAAATCTAAATTAGGAATTCCGTGCTACTTACAAAATCCTTAATTGTTTTCCATAAGTTGGGTCATGTTTGGTATTGTGTCCCCACCCAAGTACCAGTGTCTTTTATCCGCGAAAGATGGGCAATGACATAGGAAATGTTCCAACGTCTCATCATCTTCCCTATACGCCCTACACATGCTATCACTTGCCGCACTGATTTTATAGAAGTGAGTGCGAAGTCCTATATGTTCCGTTAGGATTCCGAAAGCTATACTGACCTCCTTCTTATTTCCTTTCAGTAATAGCCTCGATATATTCTAAGCCGATCCAGCCTGTCCATCCAACTATGGAAATCACGAATTACAGATATTTCTTATCGATGTATGTCGTTGGGGATTGTAAATTAGCCATTTCGGTTCAGGTCTGAATAAAGCTCCCATATAAAGTGGTCCTTCGATTTCTTGATTCCTTGATTTCTTTACGCCCCAATTATTGTATGATGGACCTGAAATTTTGCACGTAGAGTTCTGTTACGACTTCCAACAAATGTGCGAAGAACGGTCCAAACCTGTATGACATTTTAAGCCCCTGGAAGCTGCCATTGTAATCCGATTTGGCAGAAATTTTGCATGTAGCGTATTGTTATGTGTTCCAACATTTGGGGTGAGAATGGTTCAAATCATTCAATAACGTGATATAGGTCCCACGAAAACCGATCCCACGATTATTCTTCTACAGCTCCAACAAGGGTACAGGGTATTACAACTTTGTTCATTTGTTTGCAAGGCTTAGAAGGAGTGGCAATAGACCTATTGACTCAGAATCACTTTCTGTATCGATTTAGATATGTCCATCTGTTAGTCCGTGAATACTTGCAATCAAGGTACTGGTAATGTTTGTAATGCAACTGTCACGAAATTTTGGACATGTCTTTTTTTGTCGCAAGGAAGAACGCAATTGATTTTGAAAAAATCGGCTGAGATTTAGATATAGCTCCTATATTTATGTATCGCCCGATTTGCACTTAAATGACCGTACTACAATTTTCAACCGATCTGCACGAAATTTGGCAGGATTTTTTTTGTTACCGATCTGAAATTTTTTGCCAAATTTCATCAAAGTTAGTTCAGAGTTGGATATAGCTCCTATATATATATATATATATATATATATATATATATAGGAGCTATATCCAACTCTGAACTGACTTTGATGAAATTTATATATATATATATATATATATATATATATATATATATATATATATATATATATATATATATATATATATATATATATATATATATATATATATATATATATATATATATATATAAATATATATATATATATCCCGATTTCCAATCGATCTGCGTAAAATTTGCACGGATTGTTTTGTAACCTATCTAAAAATGTGTGCAAAATTTCATCCAAATCGGTTCAGATTGCAATTTCTTCAATTTTAAAATGATTTGTATGAAATTTGGCATGTATTGTTCTATATCTGCGTAAAATTTGTCACGGATTGTTTTGTAACCTATCTGAAAATGTGTGCAAAATTTCATCCAAATCGGTTCAGATTTCAATTTTTTCAATTTTAAAATGATTTGTATGAAATTTGGCATGTATTGTTCTATTACTGATCCAAACAAAATCGACTATTCAATTTCTACTTTTTTACACAAAAAGTTGACTAATCGGTTAGCCTTTAGTCAACTTTGGGATCCCTAGTTCACCAAATTCGGTTTAGATATGGGTTTAGCTCCCAAGTATATCTATCGTATAAATTAATTATTGTAGGGTAGGTGTAAGGTATGATATTGTTGGCTCAGCCGGACTTTAGTCTATCCTTACTGGTTTTTTGGCTGCTTTGACAGAAATTTGGTACGTAAAGACCAATAAAACAATTGATCCCAATTCTTATGAATAGTAAGTAAATTGATTTTTATTACACAAAGCACTGACCTCCCCATCCAAGCAAATATCCTATAATAATTCTCCTATTATTTATTTTTTTTAAACCTTAACTTAATCCTTTCCCCACCAAAAACCTTCCAGAAACTTTAACTCTCCCACTGCTACACAAATAGCTAAACAGAATATCGAAAGAGAATACGCCGTAGTAGGTTCCTGGGAAGATACCAACATTACTCTTACAGTGTTGGAACATTATATACCAAGATTTTTCCGAGGAGCTACAGATCTATATAACAGTAAGTAAATATAAGAAAATCTGACTGCCAATGCAAGTCATGCAAGACATCAATCATTTGCGTTAACTCATATTTTTACAGGCGACAAATCTGGTAAATTCAAGAAGAATGCTACACCTCATAATACCAATTTGGAACCCGAAGTTGAGGCCAAGTTAAAAGCACAATTTTCTCATGAAATCGAATTATACAATTTCTGCAAGCAGCGCTTGTACAAACAATATATTGCCATTAAAAAAGACGAACTTATGGTCAAATATAATTGATTCACCAAATGACTTAAAACAAAATTATTTCAGTTAAGTGGATTTTTATACAAAAGAATATTTTTAACATGAATTAGAAAGTACAATATTAATAAAAGTAGAAGATTTAGCATTTTAGAAAGTAGCGAAATAAAAAGAATAATATATGGCAAAAATAATCTAGTCAATTCTTATTACATTCGTTTCGACTGAGGTAAGAACTTTGGTAAGTTAGAAAAAATTGGGAATAATAGCTAGTTTTTTTTTTTTTGTTTTTTAACTTAAAAAATTGCAGGCATTAAAAAAGCTGCACACAAATGTTGTTCCTATATATTATCATTCACGACCCATGAAAATGTTGTTTATAATATTGTAAAAAAACAAGCTGATAACTAATTTTCATTGATTTTGCCCTTTTCGTAATAAATTTCTCAACACTCCGGCCAATGATCCACACAAAAAATAGTCCAACGGCAATACAATACATGTTTTTACAATATACCGTCGAATATATCTAAGCATATATTAATAATTATGGTTATTAAGCATAGGTGTCTTCTATATCTAGATATCTATTCCTCGCAGTCATTTTCCACAATCAGAAAACTGATTGTTTAAATAGTTATGAATGGAATATGAGTGCTAGATTTCATTGTAGATTCCGGATTGTTTAAAATATTCGATGATTTTGAGTATTTCAGAAGATGAAAGTGAGTTAAAGTAGGTAATCGCATTGTTCGGTCCGAAAATGCGAAGTATTAGGTGTCCACATTTTGAGAAATCTCTAAGAAAGTGATCTAGGCTAAGGTTCAGGTTATTGTTTAAACCGGAGTTGTAAATTCTGTCTGATGGTATTTTCAAAAAAAGGCCGTGCGTAATTTCCGTATGCCCGAGTCTTAACCGTATTATCTTAACGATGTACCTTCTATTCAGTGAGGAAACTTGATGTGCAATATTGTTTATGTCATTTCTTAACCTATTCACATCTTTATACCATTGGGAAGACCGTTCAAAACTACTGTACACTGTTTTGTAGTAATCTTTTATATAACAACATATGTATTTACATCTCTCGCTACTTTATCCGCAAACTCGTTACCTTTGATACCAGCGTGAACTGGAAGCCTAACAAGAGTTATTCTGGGGTCATCGAAATTGTAGGCATTTAGTTGTTCAAGTTACTAATGGATTTAAGAGCAGTCAGTGCTTCCGAACAAATTACATAATTGTCTCTTTTTGATTTCAGCATTTTACTTGCTTCACATAAAGAAATAATCTCAGATGTGTAAACTTTTAGATCCATCGGTGCAAATAAACTTTAAACCATTGTATCTCTCCTTCAATTTCTCAAATGAGAGGGCAAATTGTGTGTCGAATTTGGCGTGAAGTCACAAAGAAGTGTCGATTCTATCAGCATTTAAAAGCCAGAGGGATAGTTTCTATGTATATAAGTAATCGAAGTCGTCAATATTCGCAAATCGAAATTTCATATCAGACATTTGTATATAGCCGATGGGAACTTTTTTTCCTTTCTTTTTCTTCTTTTTTCCCCCATGGTACTTTCTTGTGAAATTTAGATTTTTGTTTGTTTGTGGGATCGACATTGCATCAGAATGATTAATTATTTTTAATATAATAACTGTTTTTTTGTTTATATGATCGCTTATTGGTGTCTGTGTGTCCAGGGTTATACATTGTTCGCGGAATAAATCCCAATCTGTCTGTCCTATCTTAATACGGGTGTACTGACTGGATTCACAGAAAAAATTAAAAGCAATGTTCGATAAGAAATTTGTAGAGTCAATTAAAAAATTTGCTGACATCGGACCCGTAGAAGAATTTGTATTATTGATTAACAATTTTGCAATTTGGATTTATGATAATCTTTAAAATCTAATTATAGCGGTTATTAACTCAATAAACCATCCTTTTGAAACTCGCCAAATCTTTTAAATAACGTTTTTACTGTTTTAATAGAACTATGTAATATATATTTTTCATATTAATAAGAAATTCGGCAGATCCCGGCCAGGATTCGAACCTGGGCACACGAAGCAACAGCGAGAGCCATTGCCGTTGTCTTAGCGTTCGAAGCCATCAATAAAACTTCCAACAGATGAACTAACTCATGTGTGGTACGGAAGATAGTGTAATTTACAACAGAATACCAACGCACGACCCTTGAAGCCATCACACCTAATACGGTTGAAAAGTCTTCTAATCAAAGACGAAACGCGTCCCATAGCGGTTAGTGTGTGTTGCTATATTTGGCTTTCCTTTTCCATTTGCATCTCCGATCATTGAGCTCGTCTCGAAAGAGAAATAAACAAAAACTATTAATAAGAAACTTTTTATTTCATTAAATTAAATTGTGTATAAAACATGAATAATGTTTATATTTTTTCTAATGGTTCCAGGCCTCTAAAAAAAATGTTCGATTCCATTTTGAACGTCTTTTCCTTGTCGGCAACACCGCTGTAAAGAGTATTATAAACAATATAATTTATAAACATATATATTAAAAATGAATCGTAATAAATACCAATCTTAGCATTTTGATACTACGTGATCTGGATCCAAATATGTTATCTTATATTCTCAGGGCCCAAGTCAACATAATATATATATGGATAATAAAATATTTTAATAAAATAATATTAATAATATGTATTTATAAATACCACGTTTATATTCCACAATGTCCTCCAATTTGTTGCTTTTGGCATTTATCCATATTTCACAATAAATTTGTTTAACTTAAAAAAAAAATAATAATAATTAATTTTATGTCGAGATAAAAACCACTCTTTTAATTTTCTTTGTATTCTTTAGTCTAGCCATGCCACTTTGTGGCTGTATATAATAGATGTTAGACATATATTTCACTTATTGACACTTCTTTTCGGATTACATATAATAATATAATATAATCTTGATCAATAAACAATTTATACTATGAAATAACAATTTAATTTGTAAAATTAAAAATATGTTCAGCGCATGCGTTATTATACCCACCACCAAAGGATGGGGGTATACTTTTGTTTGTAACACCTCGAAATATTCGTCTGAGACCCCATAAAGTATATATATTCTTCATCGTCTTGACGTTCTATGTCGATCTAGCCATGTCCGTCCGTCTGCCGAAATCACGATAGAGGTCGAAAGCGTAAAGCTAGCCACAATTTTGCAGAGTTACTTAAGATCGATATACATAGGTCTTTGGGAATTGCAAATGGGCCATATCGGTTCAGATTTAGATATAGCTCCCATATAAACCGATCACCCGATTTGGCTTCTTGAGCCCCTAGAAGACGCATTTTTTGTCCGATTTGGCTGAAATTTTGAATGTTGTGTTCTGTTATATTGTAACTTCGATATAACGTTAAATACGGTCTATAACCTGATACAGCTCCCCCATAAACCGACTTCCCGATTAGACTTCTTGAGCCCTTACAAGCAGCAAGTTTTGTCTAATTTGGCTGAAACTTTGCACATAGTGTTCTATTATGACTTTTAACAACTGTACCGAGTACAGTTTAAATCGGTCTATAACCTGATATAGCTTACATATAAACCGATCTCCTGATTTGAATGTTGAGCCTTTACAAGCCACAATTTATGTCCGATTTGGCTGAAATAATGCAAATAGGGTTTTGTTATGACTTCCAATAACTGTGCCAAGTACGGTCCAAATCGGTCTACAACCTGATTTAGCTCCCATATAAACCGATCTCACGATTTAATTTCTTGAATCCTTACAAGCTGCAATTTTTGTCGGATTAGGCTGACATTTTGCATGAGATGTTTTGTTACGACTTCCAACAACTGTGCAAAATACGGCCAAAATCAAACCGGTTCGGTTTCTATAAGCTTTAATTATTGCTGGTATGACAGAACTTTTGTATCTAGAATAAAATTATGCCCTCCAACTTTATTTATTTTGTATAAGTTTTTAGCCAACGCTATAGTAGTATCAGTGTCTTGTATAGTGTGATTTTCATTTGTCGAGGGGTGGCCTTGTTTCTAAACTGCTTACTTAATCCAAAGTTTCATCTGTTTGCCAGTATTATTCTTCGCTTTATTTCAAAACTGGTGTCATTCGTTTCGGTTACGGCGGTGCCGAGTTTGACAAAATTCCTGACTATCTCAAAGTTGTGGTTCCCAACTTTCTCCATTTTTTTTAACCGATCGGTTGTACATGGAGTTTTGGGAGTTGATACCGTCCATTTCGTTTTATCTCCATATATTGCCAGATCCATTTTCACTCACTCTCTTTCGGTAGATACTACTGGTTGTCCAATAATTTCAAAAAGATTTTCCATACTAAATGGTATGGTTGCTGGTATATAGCATACAATACGAGTATGTAATGCAACATATAGGCTGAAAGGTTCAAGGTAAAATATATAAATTTTATATATTTTACAGAAGTATACATGCAAAGTTCTATTTTCATCTGATCATTCGTTCACTAGTTCAGTAGTTGTAGTAAGGCTGGCTTTTTTGATTTTTAAAGCAATGGATTCAAAGCAAATTTGGCGTCCTGATTTATTATTCCTATTTGATGGGAAAGAAACAATATTCAAACGCAAGCACGGCTTGATAAATCTTCGGTGTGATGATATCTTGTTTAATACACCTTTTTATTGATTTTGAAATAAACGCACTTAACGTTTAGACCATATTTGGCATATTTACACCTCAATATCTCGAAAACTAAATAAGATACGTAAAATGATCTTAGTGATTCTAAAATTGCGTATCTCAACACCATAAAAACCGATCCTAACACAAAAACTCGAAAATGGTCTATGGAACAAGATAGCACTAAGCCGAAGATATATTATTCAGATTCTGCTCCGTCGAGGCAAATGGTTCCGCAAGGGTTTGCTGATTTCAAAAATGATCGCACGATGCTCCACGCTCTGGTCGCCCATAAGAAGTGGTCAAATCAGAAAACATTAAAAAGTGCACAAAATCGTTTCGGAAAGTCGAAAAGTGAAGTTGAAGATGTTAATTTATACTCTAAAGATATCAAAGGAACGTATTAGTTTTATAATTCACAACCATTTGACCATGAGATAGCTGTTGACCGACACGACAAATAATGCACCGTTGCTTCCGCATCCTCCGTTTGCGCCCTATTTGGCTAAGAAAAAGAAAAGTTGTCTCCAATGACGAGGTGATTCCTGAAACAAAAGCCCATTTTGGGGACAGAGATAAATCATTCTTAAAACAAGTAAAAAGGCGTTAAGTTCGGCCGGGCCGAACTTTGGATACCCACCACCTCGGGAATATATGTAAACCACCTTTCATCAAAATTCGGTGAAAATTTTATACCTTATATCCCATATGAGTTATATCCAAATATGGTCCGATTTGGACCAAATACTAATAAGTACATTAGCTATATCTAAAAAGAAACCGATCTGAACTATATACGACACGGATGTCGAAAAGCCTAACATAAGTCACTGTGCCAAATTTCAGTGAAATCGGATTATAAATGCGCCTTTTATGGGGCCAAGACATTAAATCGAGATATCGGTCTACATGGCAGCTATATCCAAATCGGGACCTATTTGGGTCAAGTTGCATAAAAATGTCGAAGAGCCTAACACAAAGCACTGTCCCAAATTTCAGCGAAATCGGACTATTAATGTCGCTTTTATGGGCCCAAAACCTTAAATCGAGAGATCGGTCAATATGGCAGCTATATTCAAATCTGGACCGATCTGGGCAAAATTAAGGAAGGACTTCGAAGAGCCTAACCAAACTCACTGTCTCAAATTTCAGCGACATCGGACAATAAATGCGTATTTTATGGCCCCAAAACCTAAAACCTAGATATCGGTCTATGTGGCAGCTATATCTAAATCTGGACCGATCTGTGCGATATTGCAGAAGTATGTCAAGGGGCTTAACTTAACTCACTGTCCCAAATTTCGGCGACATCGGACAATAAATGAGCATTTTATGGGCCCAAAACCATAAATCAAGAAATCGGTCTATATGACAGCTATATCCAAATCTGAACCGATCTGAACCAAATTGAAGAAAGATGTCGAAGTGCCTAACACAACTCACTGTTCCAAATTTCAGCAAAATCGGACAATAAATGTGCCTAGCACCTTAAATCGGAGGATCGGTCTATATGGCAGCTATATCCAAATCTGGACCGATCTAAGCCAAATTAACGATGAATATCGATGGGCCTTACACAACTCACTGTCCCAAATTTTAGCAAAATCGGATGATAAATGTGGCTTTTATAGGCCTAAGACCCTAAATCGACGGATCGGTCTATATGGGGGCTATATCAAGATATAGTGCGATATAGCCCATCTTGGAACTTAACCTGCTTATGGACAAAAAAAGAATCTGTGCAAAATTTCAGCTCAATATCTCTTTTTTTAAAGACTGTAGCGTGATTTCAACAGACAGACGGACAGACGGACGGACATGTCTAGATCGTCTTAGATTTTTACGCTGATCAAGAATATATATACTTTATAGGGTCGGAAATGGATATTTCGATGTGTTGCAAACGGAATGACAAAATGAATATACCCCCATCCTTCGGTGGTGGGTATAAAAAGGTATTGAACACATAGAGAAACGCTGGAATGATTGAATCGTCCTCGAATTTCTAAGGACTTTTTAACCCACAGGAACAGTTAAAGAAAGGCAGGAACACAGCAAACAGGCCTTATCTCGAAGAATTAGCTTACATGTGGCTATCAGGGATATTGTAGCTTCAATCGGTCCAATTAAGCATAGTGATACAATGCCTTTTATCCAATAGTTGCTTAGACAATGTGTAGTCAACACTGCCCGGTATATCAGACATTTTTCGTATAGTACAAATCCCGTAACTGCTGCTTGATTAAAGCTTATCCTCACGGAAGTGGTCGCACCAATTTGTCTATCCTCAATTTCTAGGGCAGTGATAGGCACACTAACACGGTTGAATATACTAAATTGCGTTTGTATGAGGGCCAGTAAGACCTGAAAGATCAATCAAGTAAAATAGCGATGCACAGTGGGCCAAATGGCAAAAAAATTGGAAATAAGTCTACAACTTTTTATCTGTTGATTTTAGCCATACAAAATGTTCTAGACATTTGTAGAGGAGGACATAGGCTTTCAGAAAAGTGCTGTTGTTGGTCCATATCTTTAATACAGGGTGAGCTACAGGGTGTGAAAGTTGACCACTTTTGACTTCTCCAAGCTTCTGGGGGCCATAACTTTTGATCTACTCAACCGATTTACATGATTTAGGACTCTAGAGAAAGAGCTTGACAAGATCTAAAAAACTTATGCATAAAGTACCATGCCATCGTGTACTGTTAAGGAGTTATGAATTGTTTAATTTTAAAATATGAAAATTTGGCCTTGGTTTTTTTCAGTGTTTTTTAAATAACTCCGTCAATTTGAAAGCTATAAACTTCATACTTCACACAAATTATGCCAGCATATGTGTGCATAAAATACAAAAGGAATCACGTGAATATCTTTGGCGGTTTAAAAATGGCATCGTTTTCAATATGAAAAATATTTTTTTTGTCAAAAAATTGCAAAATTTTTCAAAAAAGATACTCCCATTTCCTTTAAGTTTTCGCAAACTTTGGCCATCAAAGCATTATCATTTCTTTCCATTTTCACAAAGTCGAGGTATTAAGAAAAGTTTTAAGTGCTAATTTGGCTAATTTCGATATCAAACAACACCGTTATCTTAAGACCAAAATGGCCAATTTTTTTACTAAACTTCAAAAGTTTCTCACTGGAAAAAAAGTTCCACGGGGATTTTTTCGCTTTTTTTGAACTTAAATGAAAGCTTAAAATGTTCCCAACATTTTAAGGTATAACTTAAAAATAAACTTTTATTTGGTAAATAAACTTTTATTTGGTAACACTTCTTCTACAAAACACAAAAAGAATCATGGAAATATCTCTATTCTATTCCATTTTATGGAACCGGCAATAAAAAAAGTCAATTTTTCAAAAAAGTCGAATTTCCCAAATTTTGTTTTTGTTGTCCTAATTGCACATGACACACTATAGCCATATTTACGCAACATACCTTATCGTAAAGGAAATTTTCATACCTTTCCAACGATGTATAAAACATTTCTCAACTCGGATTCTATCTACTCTAAAATTCATTTACACTTCATTAAACTCTATATAAAAATGTCTATTTGTGAAATGGAACCTTATATGGGGCCTACACTAAAACATTGATAGATTTGCCCAGGGTTTACAATACAAATGTGTTAGAATAAAAAAAGGTCTCCTGCCAAAGTTTAAAAAAATTGGAATAAAAATATGTGTTTTAGAGCGAAAACACTTCGCATCGGCGTGCGTTTGTATAGTACCTACATCTATTTTTAATGTAAGCTGATGATTTTTGAATAAAAAGTAACCTAGAAATATACCTGCATATATATATATATTTGTGTTAAGATTTGATGCAGACAAATGTTACCTGTTTCGCTATGTCGAATTCCCAGGAAATCCACCGTATCAATGAATGTGAAAAAACCTACCCATAAAAAATTCATTGTCATTTTTTTTAACCAAATTCGAGTCCAGGTAAATAATTATAGAAGAGTAAGTAAAAAGAGGCACTTTGGACCCCTTTTTACGATTGCGTCTGATACCTGAAATGGGTCATTAATTGTGAATATATTGCATAAATATTTGAACAAAATCCAAATTTTCTTCATTATATTTTGTAGAGGCGTAAAGGACATTTATAAGTTATGGAAGTCATACTGAAGTATTCCACTCTTTCGAAAATTGTATGGGACATCAAAAATGATTCCAAATCATACACGGAGTCATTTAAGGAACTTGTTTACACTTTGGACCACATATATGGAATAAGGCTAAATAAAGACGCTTTAGACAAACTTGAAAAATTCTACAAATCATTTGAGAGAAGGTTGCCAGAATGTTCATTCGCAAAAATCAAGTTTTTCAAAATGTATGAGAAGTGGCTGAAATCGGATCTACTTATTGAAATTAAACCGCTGATTCCCGGCCGGCCTAGCAAAGCATACGACGAAGTTACGGAGAAAACCAAAAAGAAAAAACAAGAGGAACTATTGGCGGCACATCCGCCAAATTTAATAAAAGATACGTTCAAAACAGCATTGTTAAAAACACAACCAAAAAATGTTGGACGAATTGTCGATGTTTTACCATTAGCATCTCCGAAAAGGGTAAAGAGAATGGTAGAAAGTATTCCAACTCCAAAATCGACTACAGAATTCACGGAGGAAGATGCACTGGCCCTGATTTTGAACCTAGGCCTCTCAAGAAACAAATACTCAACAATGAGGAAGGCTCTTCGTGAAAAAGGATGGGGTTGTTTACCCTCAAAACATAAATTGTACAACACCAGGACGAAAATGGTGCCATCAAATATATACGTGGACGAATTAAAAGCAAGAGTGAAACTTGCTGATCTTGTTGAAAATACAGCTGTTAGAATTATTTCTAATTTTACTGAAGAACAGTTGAACACATGTAATAATTCCGAAGTGGTTTTGATCAGCAAATGGGGTTGTGTTGGATCATCTGGATTTTCCGAATATAAGCAACAAACAGAAATAGATACCAACTTCGCATCAATTTTCATGGCATCATTAGTACCATTGAGAATGAGATTGTACAAGGACCAATCTTCATCATCGAAAGAAAATGCATTTCAAGATATATGGATAAATAGAACACCTGGGTCAAAATATTTATGTCGCCCAATTCGGTTTGAGTATACAAAGGAAGACCGGAACACAACACGATCTTTGGTGAACGAAATAAAGGAAGAAATTGCTGCATTACCCATGATTGTTATAAACCAATTGGGAAGAAATATAAAAGTTTCGTTTCAACTACAACTCACTATGATCGATGGAAAGGTGGCAAACGCATTAACTGGCGTTATGTCCAATTGGAGATGCAATATTTGTGGCAAGAAGAATGGGCAATTCGAGGACAAGTCTGATGAAAATTTAGTAAACGAAAATGCGCTCAATTTCGGTATTTCGCCCCTGCACTGTAGAATTCGATTCATGGAGTATTGTTTGCATTTATCGTATGACCTTAAATATCGGACTAGCCCTGGAAACCGCGATGTCTCTGCTAGAAACAACCAAGATCTTCACAAAATGAGGCAGGAAGAGAAGAATCGAATCCAGTTGGAGTTTAAACAAAAGGGACTTATAATAGATAAACCTCTTTACGGATACGGAAGCACAAATGATGGCAACTCGGCAAGGCGGTTTTTTGAGGACCCCGTATCGACATCTAAAATAACCGGTCTTGATGAACACTTGCTAAGACGATTCAAAGTGATTTTGGCTGTAATCAATAGCAAAAAGATGATAAATTCAACCAAATTTGAAGCTTATAGTAATGACACAAAAAACATTTTATCTGATTTATATTCGTGGAAAGCTTTAACACCGACAGTACATAAAGTCTTACATCATGGCAAGGAAATTGTGGAATACAACATACTTCCGTTAGGAGAACTTACAGAAGAAGCTCAGGAATCCCGTAATAGAGATGTTAAACAGTTCCGGCTTTTCAATACCCGAAAGAGCACCAAATTTAACCAAAATTATGATTTACTTCAATATTTATTGTTATCGTCTGATCCGGTACTATACAGCATCAGAACTAAATGGCTACCAAAAATATGTGACGATATAGATAAGGACGATCCCGATGCCATTCAAATTAAAGAGCTTTTAAATTTTGATACCTTAGATTATTTGGTAGAGAATAAAATCAAATAATACAAAACTAAAATGCTTTTTTATTTTGGGAGTAGCTAATATACATATAAACGCACGCCGATGCGAAGTGTTTTCGCTCTAAAACACATATTTTTATTCCAATTTTTTTAAACTTTGGCAGGAGACCTTTTTTTATTCTAACACATTTGTATTGTAAACCCTGGGCAAATCTATCAATGTTTTAGTGTAGGCCCCATATAAGGTTCCATTTCACAAATAGACATTTTTATATAGAGTTTAATGAAGTGTAAATGAATTTTAGAGTAGATAGAATCCGAGTTGAGAAATGTTTTATACATCGTTGGAAAGGTATGAAAATTTCCTTTACGATAAGGTATGTTGCGTAAATATGGCTATAGTGTGTCATGTGCAATTAGGACAACAAAAACAAAATTTGGGAAATTCGACTTTTTTGAAAAATTGACTTTTTTATTGCCGGTTCCATAAAATGGAATAGAATAGAGATATTTCCATGATTCTTTTTGTGTTTTGTAGAAGAAGTGTTACCAAATAAAAGTTTATTTAACATCTTTGCAATAAAATGTGACGTAATACTTGTTTTTTAGCAATGAATATAGCACTACTTGAAAATTGACTTTTTTCAGTATTTTGATCGCTACGATCTCATTTATGGCTAGGATATGGCGAGACATACCTTAAAATGTTGGGAACATTTTAAGCTTTCATTTAAGTTCAAAAAAAGCGAAAAAATCCCCGTGGAACTTTTTTTCCAGTGAGAAACTTTTGAAGTTTAGTAAAAAAATTGGCCATTTTGGTCTTAAGATAACGGTGTTGTTTGATATCGAAATTAGCCAAATTAGCACTTAAAACTTTTCTTAATACCTCGACTTTGTGAAAATGGAAAGAAATGATAATGCTTTGATGGCCAAAGTTTGCGAAAACTTAAAGGAAATGGGAGTATTTTTTTTGAAAAATTTTGCAATTTTTTGACAAAAAAAATATTTTTCATATTGAAAACGATGCCATTTTTAAACCGCCAAAGATATTCACGTGATTCCTTTTGTATTTTATGCACACATATGCTGGCATAATTTGTGTGAAGTATGAAGTTTATAGCTTTCAAATTGACGGAGTTATTTAAAAAACACTGAAAAAAACCAAGGCCAAATTTTCATATTTTAAAATTAAACAATTCATAACTCCTTAACAGTACACGATGGCATGGTACTTTATGCATAAGTTTTTTAGATCTTGTCAAGCTCTTTCTCTAGAGTCCTAAATCATGTAAATCGGTTGAGTAGATCAAAAGTTATGGCCCCCAGAAGCTTGGAGAAGTCAAAAGTGGTCAACTTTCACACCCTGTAGCTCACCCTGTATTAAAGATATGGACCAACAACAGCACTTTTCTGAAAGCCTATGTCCTCCTCTACAAATGTCTAGAACATTTTGTATGGCTAAAATCAACAGATAAAAAGTTGTAGACTTATTTCCAATTTTTTTGCCATTTGGCCCACTGTGCGATGTTAAATAGCAACAAGCGTGCTAAGTTTGGCCGGGCCGAATCTTATGTACCCTCCACCATGGATCGCATTTGACGAGTTCTTTTCCCGGCATCTCTTCTTTGGCAAAAAAGGATATAAGAAAAAATTTTCTCTGCTATTAGAGCGATATCAAGATATGGTCCGGTTTGGACCACAATTAAATTATATGTTGGAGACCTGTGTAAATTGTCAGCCAATTCGAATAAGAATTGCGCCCTTTGGGGGCTCAAGGAGTAAAACAGAGAGATCGATTTATATGGGAGCTGTATCGGGCTATAGACCGATTCAGACCATAATAAACACGTATATTGATGGTAATGAGAGGATCCGTCGTACTAAATTTCAGGCAAATCGGATAATAATTGCGACCCCTAGAGACTCAAGAAATCAAGATCGCAGATCGGTTCATATGGCAGCTATATCAGGTTATGAATCGATTTGAACCTTATTTGACACAGTTGTTGAAAGTAAGAATAAAATACGTCATGCAAAATTTCAGCCAAATCGGATAGAAATTGAGCCCTCTAGAAGCTCAAGAAGTCAAGTCCCCAGAAGCTATATCAGGTTATGAACCGATTTGAACCATACTTGGCACAGTTGTTGGATATCATAACAAAATACTTCGCACAAAAATTCAAATCGGATAAGAATTGCGCACTCTAGAGGCTCAAGAAGTCAAGACCCATGTTCCCAGCCAAGCTCACTCAGTTTTTGGCGAGTGACCAAAGATGTGTGCGGTCTAGCGTTGTCCTGGTGGAATATGAAACCTTTACGATTGACCAATTCTGGTCGCTTCTCCTTGATGGCTGTATTCAATTTGTCCATTTGTTGACAGTAAACATCCGAATTAATCGTTTGGTTCCTTGGAAGCAGCTCAAAATATACCACACCCTTCCAATCCCACCAAACAGACAGCATAACCTTCTTTTGGTGGACTTCAGCCTTTGAAGTGGTTTGAGCTGGTTCACCATGCTTGGACCATGATCGTTTTCGACTAACGTTGTTGTAAACAATCCATTTTTCATCTCCAGTTATGATTCGTTTTAAAAACGGATCGAATTCATTGCGTTTAAGGTGCATATCACAAGCGTTGATTCGGTTTGTTAAATGAATTTCTTTCAATACATGTGGTACCCAAATATCAAGCTTTTTCACCAGTCCAAGACTTTTTATGTGATAATGAAGGTTGATTTTGGTATATTTAACTTCTCTCCTATCTCACGCTCAGTTACATGATGATCCAATTCGATTAATGCTTAGATTTGGTCATCATCAACTTCATTTGGCCGACCTGAACGTGGCTCATCTTTAAGTGAAAAATCTCCAGAACGGAATTTGCGAAACCAATTTTGACACTGTCTTCCTTTTAAGGCTTTATCACCATACACATCTCGTAACATCTAGCAACCTGCTCCGCGTTTTTTCCTTTACGGAAATAATAAAGTAAAATATGACGAAAATGCTCCTTTGTGGGCTCCATATTAAAATTGACGCCAAACAAACAAATGTAAACAAAATTTCGCGCACTTTTTTTCTAAAGCAAGCTAAAAGTAACAGCTGATAACTGACAGAAGAAAGAATGCAATTACAGAGTCACAAGCCGTTGAAAAAATTTTTCAACGCCGACTATATGAAAAATCCGCAATTACTTTTTGGGCAACCCAATATATCAAAACATGGACCGATATGGCCCATTTACAATACCAACCGACCTGCACTAATAAGAAATATTTGTGTAAAATTTCAATTCAAGCGGCTAGCTTTTCTCCTTCGGAAGTTAGCGTGCTTTCGACAGACAGACGGACGGACGGACGGACGGACAGACGGACGGACATGGCTAGATCGACATAAAATTTCACGACGATCAAGAATATATATACTTTATGGGATCTCAGACGAATATTTCGAGTAGTTACAAACAGAACGACGAAATTAGTATACCCCCCATCCTTTGGTGGAGGGTATAACAATGAGTCGACCGAACAAAGCCACACGAAGTTGCTTACACTGCACGTGTGCTACTGTTCGTTTTTCCTATGCACGCGACTATAGGAATTCATGTGCTGTTGTGTGTTGTTGCCCATCCATGGTCTAGCATCATCAAGTGTAGCATTGAATTAAGTAAATCAAAGGGTGTCGTCTGCAATGCAACTGTGATGCACAAACAAGTCATTCGTTCGACCGAGCTGAGTATTAAACAATAGGTTATTTTTGAAGCGCTGTCCATCAGACCACAACATCATATAGGTCTAAGCTCCAACTTTTTCTAATACCCTCAGGCAGGTGCATAAGGCAAGAGTTGCATGTTTTCCCCTACTAAAATGTTGGATTTGTATTTCAATTTTCTGTCCAACAATACACCTAGATACTTTGTGCTCTCATAATATAGAACATTTTCTCCCCAAAGACAACAGATGCCACCTTGTATCTCCTGCTGAAAATAACAACTTTCCTATTAGACGAAATAAATACGTCAATTTTATCCCTCTATCGCTCAGGTATATTTGATATGATGATGCAAGCAAAATATATCTTCCTATGCTAGCCAGTCTATCGGACACGGATTGTAGTATGCAGTAGCAGGCCATGGGGACTTAAAAGAAATTTTCGTTCATCCGAAGAAAAATTGACTTCGACACAATGTTTAATACAATCTAAATCATCTCCAGTAACTCTCTTTTTTGTTCTCTTTTTTGACCAGCATATTGAGTATGTTCCTTTGACATCTTGGGTCGACACCGATTTCGAGGGATTTGTAGTTTCAGCCATGTTACCATTTATATCTATTGTAGTTCGTTGTTAAACTCTTGATGTATTGGAGTCAAATTCAAATTTATCTTGTGTGATTCATTGCCTAACTGTTTCCGTTGCCAACGGAATTTAATTCAAAAATTTTCCAAAACATTTTTTATAGAATTCAAAAAGCTACTTATCAAAGGACAATCGTTTAAATATGGGTTTTGTACTTTTTGTCTGTTACTTCAACCAGTGCACTTATATTCTTATTTGTAGGACATGCCTACAACATTTAACATTTTATTATTTAAACTTATAAATTAGATAATCGTTGCAACTTAATATAAAATATCCCAAAGACCTATACAGTGTCCTTTTCCCATATGAAACTCCCTTAAACACGATCTGATATAATAGATCCTCCATATTTATGATCATCAGATTTTACCTACACTCAAAAAAGTTAAATCAAATCTTAAGAGTGTGTTCCTAGTTTTGGCCTTTTCATTATTATTTCGAGGCAAATATATATAACTTAACAAGCAAAAGCGTGCTTAGTTCGGCCGGGCCGAATCTTATATACCCTCCACCATAGATCGTATTTGTCGAGTTTTTTTCCCCGCACCTCTTCTTAGGCAAAAAAGGATATAAGAAAAGATTTACTCTGCTATTAGAGCGATATCAAGATAGGGTCCGGTTTACACCACAATTAAATTATATGTTGGAGACCTGTGTAAAATCTCAGCCAATTCGAATAAGAATTGCGCACTTTGCGGGCTCAAGAAGTAAAATAGAGAGATCGATATATATGGGAGTTGTATCGGGCTATAGACCGATTCAGACCATAATAAATACGTATGTTAATGGTCATGATAGGATCCGTCGTACAAAATTTCAGGCAAATAGGATAATAATTGCGACCTCTAGAGGTCAAGAAGTCAAAATCGCAAATCAGTTTATATGGCAGCTATATCAGGTTATGAACCGATTTGAACCTTATTTGAAAGTAAGAATAAAATACGTCATGCAAAATTTCATTACAATCGGATAAGAATTGCGCACTCTAGAGGCTCAAGAATTCAAGACTTATGATCGGTTTATATGACAGCTATATCAAAACATGGACCGATATGGCCCATTTGCAATACCAACCGACCTACACTTATAAGTAGTATTTGTGCAAAACTTCAAGCGGCTAGCTTTACTCCTTCGGAAGTTAGCGTGCTTTCGACAGGCAGACGGACAGACGGACGGACATAGCTAGATCGACATAAAATGTCGCGACGATCAAGAAAATATATACTTTATATACAGACAAATATTTCGAGTAGTTACAAACAAAATGATGAAATTAGTATGCCCCCCATTCTATGGTGAAGGGTATAAAAATAAGTAAAAGCGTGCTAAATCCTCTACCGAATCTTATAAATCCTCTACCATGGATCGCATTTTTGGACATCATAGTAGAAGTCATTGTGTAAAATTTCAGCCAATTCTAATAAGAATTCCGCGCACAAGAAGTAAAATAGGGTGATTAGTTTATATGGGAGCTATATCACGCTAAAGACTGCTTCAGACCATATTTAGCACGTATGTTAAAGGTCATAGGAGAAGCCGTTGCACAAAATTTCAGCAAAATCGGATAAGAATTGCGCCCTCTAGAGGCTCAGGAAGTCGAGACTCCAGATCGGTTCATTTGAAAGCTTAATTAGGTTATGGACCGATTTGAACCATACTCAACACAGTTGTTGGAAGTCATAAATCGTGCAAAATTTTAGTTAAACCCCAGATCGGTTAATATGACAGCTATATCAGGTTATGGACCGATTTGAACCATGCTCAGCACAGTTGTTAAAAGTCATAGCAAAACACTTCACGCAAAATGTCAGCCAAATCGCATAAGAATTCCTCTAGTGGCTCTAGAAGTTCAAATAAAAGATGGGTTTAAAAGGTAGCTGTATCAAAACATGGACAGATATGTCCCATTTACAATCCCAACCGCCCTACGCTAATCTGAAGTATATGTGCAAAATTTCAAGCGGCTTGCTTTACTCCTTCGAAAGCTAGCGTGCTTTCGACAGATAGACGGACGGATGGCCGGACATGGCTAGATCGATGTAAAATGTCATGAAGATCAAGAATACATATACCTTATGGGGTCGTAGAAGAATATATCGAGGAGCTACAAACAGAATGACGAAATTAGTATACCCCCATCCTATGGTGGAGGGTATAATAAAAAAAAAATAAAAGCGTGCTAAGTTCGGTCGAGCCGAATCTTGGGCTTCCAGAAGCTCAAGATATCAAATCGGGAAATCAGTTTATATGGGAGCTATATAAGGTTATGGACCAATTTGAACAGTACTTAGCACAGTTGTTGGAATTTCATAAAAGAACACTACATGCAATATTTCAGCCAAATCGAAAGGAAATTGAGGCTTCCAGGGCTCAGGATCTTGACCAATTTAGACGGTACTAGGCATAGTTATTAGAAGTCATGACAGAACACTACATGCAAAACTTTAGCTATATCGGACAAAAATTGCGGTTAGATCGAATCAGAACGTCGAGAGGATCCAGAATATATTTACTTTATGGGGTCCCAGATCAATATTTCGAGGTGTTACAAACGGAATGACTATATTTGTACACCCCCATCCTATGGTGGTGCGTATGAAAACGTCCTTGCTTAAAAACACGTTTCATACAAATATATAGTATGAATTCAACTGCAAATTTACCCATGATCATTCCATTAACCCCGAAAAATGATTCTTATTTTATTTACAATAATAATAGCCACCGCGCGTTGCCGTTTTGACGAAGGACGACTGTCCAGGGTTAAGGAACTGGGGCAAACTCCTCACATATCAATGACTGCTGTCCGATTCAAGTTTAGGCTCAACGATAAGGGGCCTCTTTTTTATTGCCGAGTCCGAACGGCGTGCCGCAGTGTGACACCTATTTGGGGAGAAGGTTTTACATGGCATAGTACCTCACAAATGTCGCCAGAATTAGGAAGGGATATCCACCACTGAACATGCTAATCTCTGCGCTACGGTGGCCTCTAAGTAAATACTAGAGTCGAGTTTCTTTCCGCTTGATGCCCATTGATACTCTGATTGAAACAAACGATATTAATCCTTAATTTAAATACAGAAATAGAAATTGATTGAAGGTACAGTGAAAAAAAACAGACCCAAATTTGATCGATTAAACGTCGTATTGACTTACAAAACTCTTTTCAAATAAGGTGTCAATTGTTTTAATTATTTTTGATAAAGAAATTTAATATTTTTTGTATCGCGGCAAGTGATTGGTAAATGAGGCATACGCTGAATATATTTGTAATTGTACGAATTAAATTTTTATGTAATAGTATAAATTGTGTATTGACCAAGATTATATTGTGTTCGCTTCCACTCATATCTAATGCGAAAGAAGTGCGAAAGAGTCAAATATATGTTTACCTTCTATCACATACAGACACAAAGTGTTTTTAGAAGCTGGGACCGGAATTTAATCGAATGAAATAAAAGGCTTTTAATTGTTGCCTTGTCAAAAAATGAAATATTAAAAAATGAAAATATTCTATAGTTAAGCTAAAATAATAATTTTACACCAATAATTCACTTTGCAATAGTATATATATATATATATATATATATATATATATATATATATATATATATACATATATATATATATATATATGTATATATATATATATATATATATATATATATATATATATATATATATATATATATATATCACTTTCTGATTCGATTTAGCTATGTCCGTCTGCCTGTCGCAGTTTGCATCCGATCGTCTTAAAATTTGGTACAGGCATGTTTTTCGGCCTAAAGACGAAGCCTATTGAAATTGGAGAAAATCGGTTCAGATCTGGATATAGCTCCCATATATATGTTCGTCCGATTTTCATTAATAATGCAATAAAATGGTCATTTCTTAGTCGATTCTCCCGAAATTTGGCATTACTAATCTGAACCGATTTCGACCACACTCTATGTATATTGTGGTAGTCGTCGAGGAAAGCGTTGTGCAATATTTTGTTAAGATTGGTCAATAAATGTGCTTGCAGTGGCTCTAGCAGTGAAAATCGGGCGATATATATATATATATATATATATATATATATATATATATATATATAGTATATATATATATATATAGTATATATATATATATATATATATATATAGTATATATATATATATATACATATATATATATCCTAGAGCCACTGCAAGCACATTTATTGACCAATCTTAACAAAATATTGCACAACGCTTTCCCCGACGACTACCACAATACACATAGAGTGTGGCCGAAATTGATTCAGATTTAGATATAGCTTCCATACATATGTTCGTCCGATTTTCAGTAATAATGCAATAAAATGCTCATTTGTAACCCGATTTTCTCCAAACTTGGCAGGAGGGATTCTCTCTTGGCTCTCAACTTAACTGGTGAATTTCATGGATATCGGCCCAGATTTCGATATAACTGTCACATATATGTATACGACCATATTTTCACCCCAAGAGCCACTGCAAACGCATTGTTTGAGCAATCTTGCCAAAATTGTGCACAACGCTTTCCTCGACGACTAATATATTATCTAAGAAGTTTTTCTCGAAATCGGTTCAGAAGTAGATATAGCTCCCATATATATGTTCGTCAGATTTTGGATAATTTTCCATAATGTTGTCATTTTTCAACCGTAGTTTTTACAGTTTGAACATATTTGCTCGCCAAGGTCCATCAAAATTGGTTTAGAATTGGATATAGGTCCCTCATTGTATTTATGGGGTAGGTGTAGGGTATTAAACAGTCGGCACCGTCCGAATTTTGCCCTTTCTTACTGGTTATTTATTTATTAAAACATCTTGGTACATGTTTACATATGTTAACCATAAGGCAATATTTTAATTATCCTTATCCCCTTCAAACTTCTTTAAATTCGTTACTTCGGAATTGAATTTTGTCACTTAGAATATCTAAAATGAAAACAAAACAAACAAGTTAAAGGGCATTTAGTTCGGCCTGAACTTTGGATACCTACCACCTCGGGTATATATGTAAACCCCCGTTTCGTCACAATCCGGTGAATATTGGTTAAATTATGCACCCAAATTCGGCATGGACATTGAGTGGTCTAATAAATATAAGACACTGTTCAATTTAGTAGAACAAAATATTGGTTTTTTTGGTAGCTATATCCAAATATAAACCGAGCTGAACCATAAAGGACATGGATGTCGAAAAGTATAACATTAGTTACTGCGTCAAATTTCAACGAAATCGGATAATAAAATCGAGAGTTCTTTCTATGTGGCACCCTTAGAGTACGATCTGAACCATATTTGGATCTGATGTTGGTTGGCCTAAAACTACTCATTGTTTATAATTTCAGCGAAATCGGTTAAAAAATAAAGCTTTTATGCGCATTGGACCCTTTATCGGGAGATCGGTCTATATGGCAGCTATATATATTTATAGTCCGATCTAAACCATATTCAGGTCAGATGTTAGGAGGCTTCAAATAACCCACAGATGTCGGGAGGCCTTAAACTACACACCGTTTCAAATTTCATGAAAATCGGTTAAAAAATAAAGCTTTTATGGGCATTAGACCGTTTATCCCCAGATCAGTCTATATAGCAGCTATATGCAAATATGGTCCGATTTGGCCTGTTCAAGAACTTAACCAGCGTGCATCAAAAATACGTCTCTGTACCAAATTTCAACTCAATATCCCAATTTTTGAAGGCTGTAGAGTGATTACAACAGACGGACGGACAGACGGATAGAGACAGGCACACGGACATCGTCAAATCGTCTTAGAATTTTACGACGATCCGAAATATATATACTTTGTACGGTCGGAAATTGATATTTCGATGTGTTGCAAACGGAATGACTAAATGAATATACCCCCATCCTACGGTGGTGGGTATAACAATTTTTCGTAACCATTAACACGAGAAATACCAAACCTTTTTTTTGTACATATTTTGCCTATCTGGCCACAATGTCTAATTGTATGTTTAGGCGACAAACTTGATTGATATGCTTAAATATAACGTTTGTGCTCCCTAACACTGTTTATTAAAAAATTTTATTTTGTCGATTTTTTTTTCCTTGCTTTTATGTACCTGTCACCCTTGTTTCATATAAAATATACTCCCTTCAAAATATTCACATTAACGAACACGTAGTATATGATATAAAAACTTCCGATAAAGTGCACTTTCCATACGTACAAAATGGAAAAAAAGTAATTTATAAAATAAAAAATATTGAATTATGAATTTTGAAATATCCTTACCATGCCATTTTGTTAACTTTTATTCATTGTAGGTCTTTTTAATTCGATTTTTTGAATATACTTATAAATCAGGCATTAAAAATTTAAATAATTAAAATAAAAATACGAACATTCTCAAGATATAATGTCAATACATTTTTAATTATTTCTTACAAAGAAATTACTTAAATGAAAAGCTATGTTCCGTTTGTGTTTTTTTTTCTTTTAAGCTCACAATATGTATTTTTACATATTTGTCAGCTTACTGACAAATAAAACTATATTCGCGCTAAATGCTTTGTATCTTAACGTTGATCAACACTGATAAATAATAAGTAATTTCATTTAGAAATAAATGTTTACAGGAGTTCATAACTGTTATTTTTTTAAATTCTTAGCATTTTCTGAATTTCAGAACGTTTTAGCATTGAATAAATATGTTGCGTTCTTCCTCTTTTAGCACAGAAAAAATATCACGAAAAAGAGTTCAATTTAAAATGTAATCGAAAATAACCCCGTTCTCAATTAAGAAATTATTCGAATCAATCATTTTTTCAATTGAATCTTGATTTTTTCAATTACGACCGTGATTGGAATTAAGGTAATATTCAATTAAAAATCTCATTGATTCGTTAAAATTTAAATTGAATCTGAACTTTTTTTCAATTACAATCGTGATTAACTTTTGTGCTATTTTCAATTTAAAAATTTATTGATTCAATCATTAATTTAATTGAATATACACATTTTTCAATTACGATCATGAATGAAATTTTTGCAATATTCAATTCAAAAATTAATTGATTCAATCATATTTTAATTGAATCTGAAAATTTGTTAACATTAGGAGGGAAAAACAACCGCAGAAAATTTTTGTTTTTTTCTGATGGTCTTCCCAGGAGTTGCAGCATAATTTCCATCAAAAAATTTTTTTTTGTAATAGATAGTTTATCCATTCAACATATTACTGTTCGCAATAATATTTTACTATTTCCAATAGGAATTAAACTATTTGGTTCTATTTTTTATACCCCACACCACCACTGTGGTACAGGGTATTATACCTTAGAGCATTTGATTGTAACACCCAGAAGGAAGAGAGATGGACGAATTGATACTATCAAGATTCGGAAAACTAGGATAGGCAAAGATCCTAATATTAAAATATCAGGCAGTGCATTGACGGGAAACTCAATGCAGCCTAGCAGTTAGCAGACGATGAGACCATCACCCACTCCCAAGAAGCCCATCTAATGGAGTAACACCGGATTGAGACAGCTACTCACGCTCTGATATTATCCGATTTGCCTGACTTATTATTACGTACTTATTATGGTCTGTATCGGTCTATAGCCCGATACAGCTCCCATATAAATCGATCTCTCTATTTATCCCTAAAGGGCGCAATTCTTATTTGAATTGGCTGACATTTTACACAGGTCTCCAACATATAATTTAATTGTGGTCCAAACCAGACCATATCTTGATATCGCTCTAATAGCAGAGCAAATCTTTTCTTATATCCTGTTTTGCCTAAGAAGAGATGCCGGGAAAAGAACTCGACAAATGCGATCCATGGCGGAGGGTATATAAGATTCGGCCCGGCTGAACTTAACCCGCTTTTACTTGTTTTTAATTTAATTAATTGAGACACAAAAATGGTGTCGGTAGGCAAGAGGATGCGTGCAAGACTATCTAACATTAGATCATGAGTTCCGATACTCTGCGGCACCAAAATTATTAACATTTTTAAGGGTAAAAAGAAAAACTCGAGAGCTGCATTAAAACGAACGAGACAAAGCAGAGCAAGGCCGAACAAAGGAAATAAAAACACCACCACCCGATGCAAAAGCACATGTGTTGGCTGGTTCGATGGTTTTCTGTCATGGTTATGGATGTATTGTTGTTGTTATATGTTGGCTTGCAAAGAGTGGCTTTTAACAACAAATTTTTACTTTGGGTTGTTGGGATTCAAAATAAAATGTTGCAGGAAAATTAACAACTTTCGTAGTTATTTTCTCGATTAAAGTGGTTGTTTCTCAAAATTATTTATATCTGTGTTGTTTGTTTAGTTGTATTTTATTTCCGCATCATTAGACATTACATTTTACATAGCTCCCGGTGAGAACATCACCCTAGAAAGATATTTACCATAGGTAATCATTCGTGCAAATTTCTCTACTAAAGTGGTGTCGCTCTGCGGCAAGCCGGTCGGACTTGTCAATTAAAAGGAGGTCCCATATCGTTGAGCTTCCACTTGTATGGGACAGCACTCATTGATTTGAGAGAAGTATCCCCGCTGTATCTTAAAGGAATGTTTTTGGACAAGTTTGCACAGATTCGATAAAAATTAATGAAAAAAAACATGTTTCAAAACTTGTTTTCCAATAACAACAGTAAATTTCCCATAAACATCTCATTAGAGAACAAGAGACTGCTCTTATATCAATGAATCCCAATTTTTAGCTGTTTTTCGGAAGTTTAACATGAAGATCTCACAAATGTCGTCAGTACGGAAAAATTGCTTGGTTGAAACCCATACATTCGGCTTACGGCTTTAAATGGACGTTGAAAAAGGTAGTGGCGTCATAAAACTTTCGAAATCTTCCTTTTTTTCTAATTGGAAAATTTTATGGCATTTAAAAAAAAAATATTATTTTTTTTTCTTCGATACCAATTTGTCTATGTTGATTAATCACAAGCGAGATTGAATGTTAGTCAATGTAGTATTTTTGTGTGTGGTAATCTTCGCCAATTTTCCATTTCTGTAGCATATCGTAACATGACACATGTATCATGCCCCACAAATCACCCTTTATTAAATTCCATTTGTGCAGCCCTTTATTACCGATGAGCCAAAGAAGCTTCCAACCGTTTTAGATTCCTCAGTATACCCACCAATATAGAAATGAGAACACTCATCACGTCACTCCGTTTGTAACACCTCAAATTATAAAACTTACATATGTAACCATATATTGGGTTGCCCAAAAAGTAATTGCGGATTTTTCATATAGTCGGCGTTGACAAATTTTTTCACAGCTTGTGACTCTGTAATTGCATTCTTTCTTCTGTCAGTTATCAGCTGTTACTTTTAGCTTGCTTTAGAAAAAAAGTGTAAAAAAAGTATATTTGATTAAAGTTCATTCTAAGTTTTATTAAAAATGCATTTACTTTCTTTTAAAAAATCCGCAATTACTTTTTGGGCAACCCAATACTTCTGATCGTGTTGACATTCGAAGTCGGTCGTACCATGTAGGTCCGTTCGTTTGTCGGTATAAATCAAGACAGCGTTTGCACGAATAACGCTTTCCGTTTGAAATTTCGCACTGAAACTTATTTTCGGTGCGAATGGATTAGATTTGCATATAGTTCCCATGTAAATGGATCGCTAGTTTTAACTTCTTAAACTCCTGAAAGCCAACGATTTGATTGAAATTTAGTACTTGAGGTGCACTGTGCCAACCAACACTTTACCAAATGCAGCCCAACTGGGTACATAACAAGTAAAAAGGCGTTAAGTTCGGCCGAGCCGAACTTTGGATACCCACCATCTCGGGTATATATGTAAACCACCTTTCATCAAAATCCAGTAAAAATTGCATACCTTATGTCCCATAGCAGTTATATCGAAATATGATCCGATTTGGACCAAATAATAATAAGTACAAGTCATTCTTCAATTATGTATAACAAAATATTGGTCTTTTAAGAAGCTATATCTAAAAGTTAACCAATCTGATCCATATACAACATGGATATCGAAAAGCCTAACCTAAGTCAATGTGTCAAATTTCAGTTAAATCGGATTATAAATGCGCCTTTTTTGACTTTAAATCGAGATATCGGTCTATATGGCAGCTACATCCAAATCTGGACCGATCTGAGTGAAATTGAAGAAGAATGTCGAAGGGCCTAACCCAACTCACTGTCACAAATTGCGGCAATAAATGTGCTTTTTATGGCCCCAAAACCTAAAACCGAGAGATCTGTCTATATGGCAGCTATATCCAAATCTTGGCCGATCTGTGCCCCAATGCAGAAGTATGTCAAAGGATTTAACTTTACTTACAGTCCCAAATTTCGGCGACATTGGACAATAAAAGCGCCTTTTATGTGCCTAAGACCCCAAGTCGGAGGATCGGTCTATATGTCAGCTATATTCAAATCTGGCCCGATCTGAGCCCAATTGACGAAGGATGTCGAAGGGCCCAACACAACTCACCGTGTTGGGGCTATATCAAGATATAGTCCGATATAGCCCATCTTCGAACTTAACCTGCTTATGGACAAAAAAAAAATCTGTGCAAAGTTTCAGCTCAATATCTCTATTTTTGAAGACTGTATCATGATTTCAACAGACATGTCTAGATCGTCTTAGATTTTTACGCTCATCCTTCGGTGGTGGGTATAAAAAGGACGCACATAAACTGATCCCTTGATTTACTTTTTGAGATCAAATGGAACGATCACGATTCAAGAAAGCACTTTATACCCAGTTTAGAATGTTATCACATAACAATGAAAAATCTATTACTTAAATTTCTAGTGTTCTCCACGAATATGGAGCCATTAGATAACATTTTGAATAGAAAAGTTATGGAAACCTGGCACCATATTTGATTTTTTAAACTCAATAAAGTTACTAAGATTAATACTCAAGTTGCACTCCAAAATTTCCATAATTATTAAAATGGCCTTATCATATAAGAGCCTCATAATAAGGACATTATGTGCAAAATTTCATTATTTGCAAAATTTCGGATAAGAGTCCTCTAGAAGCTCAAGAATTCAGGACCCAAGATCGGTTTATATGGCAGCTATGTCAGGTTTTAGACTGATTTAGACCTTACATGGCACAGTTGTTGGTTGCCATACTAAAACGATGCGATAACGGCAGCTATATCAAAACATGGACCGACACCAATAAGAAGTATTTGTGCGAAATTGCAAACGCCTAGTTTCACTTCTTCGAAAGATTGCATGCTTTCGACTTACGGAGGGACGAACATGGCAAGATCGACTTAAAATGTCATTGCGATCAAGAATAAAGTGTATATTATGTGGTCTTTGACGAATATTTCGAGGTGTTACAAACGGAATGACGAAATTAGTATACCCCCATCTTATGGTGGAGGGTATAAAAATTAATTTGCAAAAATTTTTTAATAACATCAATGCTAGTTTAGACTTTTAATCAAAGTTATATGGTCTGTTTCAATTAAAAGACAGATTCTTTATCTCAAAATTGATATAATGCAATATAAAGTCAACTCAACTTAAGTTAAAAAAAAAATGCGTCATTAATTCAAGGGCGAGATTTTAAAGATTTAGTATACAATTTTTGATGTTAAGTACAAAATCGTACAAATTATGAACATTTACTTGCAATTTAGGAAAAAAACGCTTCCTTGATATTGCGTCATTCCAAAAAAAATCTTTTCTAACCGATATTCACAACATTGTGTTGTCTTCCAATCACACTGACTGACTTGTTATTATGTTTTTTTGCCTTACTGTGGCACGCATGTTTTTCTATAATTCAAAATTAAAGTAGTAATGCAGCTTACTTTACAAGAATGTGTTTGTTGAATGTCGATTACTTTAATCATAGTTTTCTTTCCCCAATAATTGTTCTTGAATATATCGGTTATATTGAACTTTCCAGTACAAAGTTTCCTTTTCTTCTCTATGGTATTTCTTCAATGCATCGAAGAAATCAATCAAAATAATGAAATCTAACTCCATTTCTAAGTACTTCATTTTTACATTTACATTAAATTTACGCTTAATTGGTTTGATGTTAATTGTAAAAGAACTATAACAAAACTTTGCTATTACATACAAAACAAAAAAAAAAACAATTCTATGAATATCTGCTTAGGAATCATTAATATCAATATCGCATGGGTAAGCTGGTCCATTGGCAAAATGAACATCCCTCCACGCCTCATTTATTTAGTTTGAACTTCGTTGTTTATACTAATGTCTTCTACTTCGACATTTTCTGAACATCCCCAGCTTTATACCCTTAATCCCGATGCATTGAACAATACCAAAAGAGCCCAAACGGATGTTCTCTTCTATAATCGTGTACCAAAAACCGGCAGTGTTCAAATGATAAATTTGCTTAATAAACTGGGAAAAATTCATGATTTTGAAGTGAATGTAGATCAGCAAAACGGAGGCATTAGGGCCCTGCTTGAGGATGACGAAATCGAAAATACCATTGACAATATTGGCAATTTGGATGAAGGCACTGTCTTCGTTAGCCATGTGAATTTTTTGAATTTTACCGAATATGATGAGCAACGTCCTATCTACATGAATATGGTAAGGGATCCTGTGGAACGAGTGATAAGTTGGTACTATTATATAAGGGCTCCATGGATTTTTGTGCCGAAGAGATTGCAAAGAAATAAACCCATGCCCAATCCAAAATGGGCAAATACAGAATACGATCAATGTGTCTTAAATAAGGACAAGGTATGCACTTATATTGAGGGCTCTGGATTTGAGCGTACCGGTGATCACAGACGTCAGACTTTGTTCTTTTGTGGACATAATGAGCATAAATGCATGTAAGTGGAAGTTAAGTAGAAATATCACCGTTAATTTGACTTAATTCTCATTTAAAGGCCCTTTAATACACGTCTACCTTTGGAATTGGCCAAACGCACTGTAGAAAAAGAATATGCTGTGGTTGGCACTTGGGAAGATACCAATGTTACTTTGTCGGTCTTTGAAAATTATATACCTCGCTATTTCATGGGAGCTTCCAAATTATATTATAGTAAGTTTTTGGATTATTTTCGAAAAAAAAAATTCCTACAAAGAACATTTTGTTTCATTTCTCAGTGGATCTTTATGCCAATCACAAAAACGACAATCCCATGAAACCCCACATCAGTGAAGAAATCAAAAATATGGTTCGTCGTAATTTTACACGTGAAATTGAATTCTATCAGTTCTGTCGACAACGTTTGCATAAACAGTATTTTGCTTTAAAAAAGAATCAACTGGTCGAACTGGAGATGGAGGAACAAAAAAATAAACTATCATTTCTCAACAAAGCTCTATTGAAATTAAACTAAAAAGCTAATTTAGACTTATCATAAGCATATCGTTAGAAGAAATGAAAACAAAAATTAAGAAAATATGAGAATGAAATATAGGTTTTGTTATTTCGAAAGGTTACCAATATCTACCATACTCTGCATTGTGGCAGTTATAGAAAAAAACGTTTAGAGAGTATTGGCAAAAAATTAGGATGAAACATATACATACATATCAGCAGCCAATATCCCTACGTTGCTACAAACGTAAGTGTTATGTTGAAAGAGGGTGCGGATATTAATCCTCCCCATGCCACAATGGGCATACTTCGAATCCAGTAATCGGATCTGGAATTGTGTCCCCTCCTAAGTGCCGGTGTCTGTTAGCCACGAAAGCCGGGCAATGACATAAGAAAAGCTCTCATCAACTTCCCCACATGCCCTACACATGCTATCACTTGCCGCACCGCTTATGCATAAGTGAGTTCGTAGTCCAATGGGTCCCGTTATGATGCCGAAAGTCACACTAACCTCCTTCTTACTTCCTTTAAGAAATAGCCTCGTCTTCTTATTATCCGGATTTCTCCATGGGATTTTCCATCCTACCGACCGTTTTGTGGTTCCACAGTGTAACATGCGTGTTACAAGCGTGTTCATCACCCATGTCCTTAACTAAGACAGTGTCGAACCGAAAGGCTTCGGATTAAACATTTAACTTCTGGTCTTCACTGCCAAATCATCTGCTCTTTCATTCCCTATTACTCCCCGTGACAGGGGTGGGAGCCTACCCCACCTTTTTTTCGAAATCGAAAAATTGTCAAAATATTCTGTTACTGTGAAATTGGTAAGATACCTCAACTTTTTTTTAATGAAAATTGTGGTTGCTATTCGGTGCAGGAGTTACATTTGGTCACAAATGCAGAGCTAAATTTGTTACTGCCACCACACTATTTATAAGCCGATTCTAGTCCCCAAATCCTTTAAAATGTGATTATCTTTGCGCTTATCTAAGTTTCAGTATTTTGATATTTTTATACCCACCACCGAATGATGGGGGTATAATCATTTTGTCATTCCCTTTGCAACACATCGAAATATCCATTTCCGACCCTATAAAGTATATATATGTTCTTGATCAGCGTAAAAATCTAAGGCGATCTAGATATGTCCGTCCGTCTGTCTGTTGAAAGCACGCTAAAGTCTTTAAAAATAGAGATATTGAACTGAAATTTTGCACAGATTCTTTTTTTGTCCATAAGCAGGTTAAGTTCGAAGATGGGCTATATCGGACTATATCTTGATATAGCCTCCATATAGACCGATCCGCCGATTTAGGGTCTTAGGCCTATAAAAGCCACATTTATTATCCGATTTTGCTGAAATTTGGGGCAGTGAGATGTGTTAGGCCCTTCGACATCCTTCGTCAATTTGGCTCAGATCGGTCCAGATTTGGATATAGCTGCCATATAGACCGATCCTCCGATTTAGGGTCTAAGGCCCATAAAAGCCACATTTTTTATCCGATTTCGCTGAAATTTGGGACAGTGAGTTGTTTAAGGCCCATCGACTTTCATCGTTTATTTGGCTTAGATCGGTCCAGATTTGGATATAGCTGCCATTTAGACCGATCTCTCGACTTAAGGTTTTGGGCCCATAAAAGCGACATTAATTGTCCGATTTCGCTGAAATTTGGGACAGTGCTTTGTGTTAGGCTCTTCGACATTTTTATGCAACTTGGCCCAAATCGGTCCCGATTTGGATATAACTGTCATCTAGACCGATATCTCGATTTAATGTCTTTGCCCCATAAAAGGCGCATTTATAATCCGATTTCACTGAAATTTGGCACAGTGACTTATGTTAGGCTTTTCGACATCCGTGTCTTATATATTAGATCAGATCGGTTTATTTTTAGATATAGCTAATGTACTTATTAGTATTTGGTCCAAATCGGAACATATTTGGATATAACTGTAATGGGACATAAGGTATGAAATTTTCACCAAATTTTGATGAAAGGTGGTTTACATATATACCCGAGGTGGTGGGTATCCAAAGTTCGGTCCGGCCGAACTTAACGCCTTTTTACTTGTTTTTACAAACGTAGAAACATGTTAGAAATGTTGCATATAATAAACACTCCTTCTGACAAACGGATAAACTTTAATGTATAAAAATTGCTGTGAAACTCCCTGAGGAAGCAAACCGGTGGTTTTCGAAATATTGGATCTTTCAATAAAAAAACTTTCAATAAAAAATTTTCAAAAACATTAACATCAGTTATTTAACAATTGTTTTCATGACTTCGAGCCGAACAAACCAAAAAAGTATTTTGTTTTTAGTAAGAATTTCATTACAATTTTGCCTTTAAGAAAAAATAATTTTGAGGCGGGCCTGAAGAAAAAAAAAACTTTACCGAAATTTTGTGTTTAGAATAAATTTAATTTAAATTTTTTTCTTGAAACAAAATAATTTTGGTGCAGGCCCATCCTCAGAGAATGCGTTTATCTTCTTCTAACACTCTAAGACTGTTCTTGACCTTGCCGTCCTGATTATTATTGCCCTGATGGCGTTAATACCACACCACCTCACGCATTCCGTGATCGCCCGAATTTTCGCCTGCAAGGACATATTATGGTCAAGTAGTCGGAAACAGATCTCAGCACGTTCTCAATGTAGACCCCAAGCCCACTCTGTACTCTATCTTTGTTCCATCCGTGTAGCATGAACTATCAGATGGCAATACCAGAGTTCCGTCCAATTCAGTTTCCTGTCTAAACTCATTCTTTTGATGGATTCAGATATCGAAATCGTTTTAATGAGGAAACATGGAGCGTCAAATTGACCCACTTTTATCTTCTTCGTGAACAGTCAAATTGCAGCCTTCTCTGGGTTAAAATGGAAACCCCTAGGTCTAACCCAGTAGTAGCCATCTTCGAGATCTTCTCGACTTTTTTGATTTATTGATTCGGTTTCTTACACCATAGAAGTATTATAACATCGTCTGGTAGAAGACGTGTTTAAAACCCTCCTTATTCAACATCCATAATTTATGGTGGTCACCCAGAGGAGTGGCGACAAAATATCCCAATATATTTATGTCATGGGACCCACAGTCTCGGTTCGGAGAATTTTTTAACGGGTCCAGATGACTTAAATAAAAAATTTTGTAATGATAAGCTTTGGTACAACCCCCCGTCAATATCCTGTGGAAAATGTGTTTTCATCAAAAATCTCAACATGTCCTCGTTGTCTGTGCTCTCACTCCCATGTCGTCTACTAATATTTCCGTTGAACATAGGTTTTCGAAAGAAACTTTTCATCATAAAGGCGTCATTAATGCTATCGACCTATTTTCAGAAAAGCTTCCAGGAGGAACGTTTAGTCGCTCTGATAATCTAATAATGTAATTGTAAGTTGAAAACCAACTAGAAAAAGAAAAAATCGGAAGACTACTCAGAAGAAAACTTGGGCAAGATAATTTACATTATCCAAGTATTGAAGACATTGTCAAAAGTATTATGACTGCAATACGGGGGTCTTTCGAAGATAGAGAAAGAAAATCAGCCAAGGAAAAACCGGGGAGATTCCCAATATAGGGAAAATGTACACAGACTTTTAACAGAACACTTGGTAAAAAGCGTACTTTATTAGGAAGAGTTCGCGTTGCAACCTATTAGTAACACATTTCCAGTCTGTTTTAGAAATATGTATTTAATAATAGGACACAAAGTTTATGTCATATATATATATATGAAAAAAAATCTTTACCAAAGAAAACATTTCTATTGATGGTTGGAAATTAGATAACTTTGTTTTTAGTTCCTTATTTTTGGTTAGTAAACTTACAGTTTGGCCAAAAATATTTAAATTTTTCAAGTTTTTTGACTGTTAGGGCGAGATCATTAAATTTTATAATTTTTGTTTCCATCTCCGATCATTGAGCTCGTCTCGAAAGAGAAACAAACAAAAATTGTAAAATTTAATGATCTCGCCCTAATAGGCAAAAAACTTGAAAAATAAAAAATTCGGCAGAGCCTGGCCAGAATTCGAACCTGGGCACACGGAGCAACAGCGGGAGCCATTGTCGTTGTCTTAGCGTTCAAAACCATCGGATGAAGTGTAATTTGTCACAGAAACAATGTCTGTCATTACACAAAAATACATGCATTAGGAAAAGTACAGCTAATAGACAGGGTTATCGAGTGTGGTTAATGGGGTAATTGTATCATAGATGCGTTTTCGCTATTAATACGATTCAAATACAACATACCAATGCACGGCCCTTGAAGCCATCACACCTAATATGGCTGAAAAGTCTTCTAACCAAAGACGAAACGCGTCCCATTGTGGTTGGTGAGTGTTGCTATCTTTGGCTTCCATTTGTATCTCCGATCATTGAGCACGTCTCGAAAGAGAAACAAACAAAAATATTTTCGCTGTATCCTTAACATCTGCCGAATCTGACGTATATTTACTATGAGAGAGAACATAAATATAATTTACAGAAAAATTCTATCCTAAACTTCCTTTTAAGGATCAAAGTGGTGAAGGTGCACGTTTTCATTTTATTGCTGGTTTTTTCAATTTTCCCTTCCAAATTTAACTGAAAATGGTTTAACATACCCTCATTATAATTTGCTACAAAAGTAGCCCACAAGTTTTGTCAAAATTCAAAAATTTAAAACAAAATTTTTTGTCTACACCCAAAAAAAATCCTTCATTCTTACAGCTTTCTGCTCTCTCGGCTCAACGACTGAATAATACTCGCAAGGCAGACATTGAGGTTGTATTTTTCAATCGGGGAACTAAAGTTGGTAGTGAAGCCATGCTAGAGCTGTTCTTGGATTTAGGAAACTATAATGATTATTATGTTGACAGAAGGGGTCTAGTACAGTTAGTTAAGCCAAAAATGGATAGATCGGAGCAAAAGGAAATCGCAAGGAGAATTGCGGATTTGGAAGAAGGCTCTGTTTATATATCACATGTCAATTGGATCGATTTCGATTCATTCGATTTGCCCAAGCCGATTTATGTGAATATGGTGCGTGATCCAGTGGAAAGAATTATTTCTTGGTTCTATTACATCAGAGGATCCTATCGAAATGCGATCTTCTTCAACAAATTCCCCCAAAGAAAAGTCAATTCAGAGGAATGGTATAAGAAGAATTTCAACGATTGTGTTCGCAGCGGAGATGAAGAATGTCAATATGTGCAAATGAACGTCAGGGAAAAGTATCAGGATCAGAGAAGACAATCGTTATACTATTGTGGTCATAATGACAATTGCTTGTAAGTAGAAACTGGTATGAATTCAAAACTAATCAAAAAGCCATAATCAAGAGAACGGTTGACAGTTCATAAAAATTTTTAGCCTATGTGTGATTTTGAAACTTTTGTTGTTTTTTTCCTTTCTTTCCTCTAATCATGTTTGTATATAATGTGCTTCTAAATGCCTTACAAAGCGCTTCCTATGTAGGTACTTCTTTACATGTTGCTTCATATGCAACTCAAAACTGTAAATTTGACTTTTTTCAGCTATCCACTCTATCCGCCCAACGTCTAAATAATACCAGTAAAGCGGACATTGATATCATATTCTTTAATCGCGCTACTAAAGTTGGCAGTGAATCCATGCTGGAACTTTTCCTTGCTTTAGAAGCTTACAATGAATTCACGGTAGATAAACGTGGTCTCCATCAGATAATGTGGACCAAAATGGAGAGATGGGTACAACAAGAAATTGCTAAGAGAATTGTTGACCTAAATGAACCTTCCGTTTATATATCACACGTCAATTGGATTGATTTTGATGACTTCGATTTGCCCAAACCTATTTATGTTAATATGGTGCGAGATCCTGTGGAGAGAGTTGTGTCCTGGTATTACTATATCAGGGGATCATATAGAAATGCTGTAGCATTTAATAAGTTTCCCAATAGGAAAGTTCAATCTGAAGAATGGTTCAAGAAGAATTTCAATGATTGTGTTCGCAACGGTGATGAGGAATGTCAATATATGCCTATGGAAGTTCTTCAACATACAAAAGATCAGAAGAGCCAGGTATTATTCTTTTGTGGGAATAATGACAATTGTTTGTAAGTAATTCTACAAATTGGTCAAATTTGAACGGAAGATTTAAAAGTCATAAACCAATTCAAGGTCAATATGGTTTTTTTAATTTTTTAAAAGGTTATAATACGTTAGGGGTTGACAAGATTCAATATTTCATTTTAAAATTGCTAAAAAACACCGAAATTAGTTGTATGAAATTAGGATTCAGTTAGGAAACATTTACTAAACACCGGTATCATGGCACCTTCATCGGCCTCAATGCACATCCCGGATACAATGTGCTACGTAAGGATCACATACCCTAATCTCCTGCGTGACATATCCTGGCAAGCCGTCATTTCTTTGGGATCAGACCACCTCCCCATAGTACTCACCATCGACCGACCACTCGACCCGACCACTAAAGGCGCTCACTTTATACCAGCTGGTTCAATACTCCGAGCGTGGCCTTATTTCTCAGCGTTGGTAGCGGTTCTCACAGACGAGCGTGGTGGGATTCGTTGCACGGACCCCACTAAACCCAAAATCTGATTGAACCCTGAAAAGAACCCGAGAAAGGAGAATATCCATTTCCGATCATCAGCATGGATTTCGAAGACTGCGTAGCACAACAACTGCTTTGCATACCATTACCGCACACATTTGCCGAAGCTTAATTCAGCATATATCATGTTATAGGACGGTCCTCGTGGCACTGAACCTATTTAAAGCATTCGACACCGTCAGCCATGTCAAACTATTTGAGGACAACGGCAACACGACCCTCCATCCAGGCATGAAACGCTGAGTCCTGAATTAGCTGTGTAGTCGCCAGCCTTTTGTGAAATTTAGGGATAAGAAATCGAAACCCAGTAGAGTGAAACAGGGATCGTATCGAATGCCGACGATTGTTCATCGTGGTATAGGCAAAAAAAACTTTGTTGACCACCAGAGAACAACAGCAAGTCACATTAAAAATAAGTGCACGCGATAGCCATGAAGCGAATGGCACGCTCACACCTTATACCAGAATCGTTGTTGACGCTTACGACTCCCAACGACCAAAACATAAAGTGCTCCTTAAAATTCGTTGAGACATTGAAAGTGTTTTTGCCGATGAGCATAAAATGATTGCCAATCATATTTTGCATTTTAAGCAATACGCACGAGGACTCACATTAACCACAACTGAATAGAAGACACATACACACAGTTACCTTTCAAAGATATGAGAGCTCAATTTAATTTGTGTGGTTTTTAATGGCTTGGGTAAAACAAATGGAAGTTAGTCTGTCACTTTTGAACAGACGGTGACGGACAGTACGTACGTCACTGATAAAAGCAATTCTCATCCAAAAATAAACAAGTAAAAAGGCGTTAAGTTCGGCCGGGCCGAACTTTGGATACCCACCACCTCGGGTATATATGTAAACCATCTTTCATCGAAATTCGGTGAAAATTTCATACCTTATGTCTCATATCAGTTATATCAAAATATGTTCCGACTTGGACCAAATACTAATAAGTACAGTAGCTATATATAAAAATAAACCGATCTGAACCATATACGACACGGATGTCGAAAAGCCTAACATTAGTCACTGTATCAAATTTCAGTGAAATCGGACTATAAATGCGCCTTTTATTGGGCCAAGGCTTTAAATCGAGATATCGGTCTACGCGGCAGCTATATCCAAATCTAGACCGATTAGGGCCAATTTCCACAGGAATGTCGAAGAGCCTAACACAAAGCACTGTCTCAAATTTCAGCGACATCGGACAATATATGCGACTTTTATGGCCCCAAAACCTAAAACCTAGATATCGGTCCACATGGTAGCTATATCCAAATCTGGACCGATCTGTGCGATATTGCAGAAGTATGTCAAGGGACTTAACCTAACTCACTGTCCTAAATTTCGGCGACATCGGACAATAAATGAGCATTTTATGGGCGCAAAACCTTAAATCAAGAAATTGGAGGATCGGTCTATATGGCAGCTATATCCAAATCTGAACCGATCTGGTCCAAATTAACGATGAATATCGAAAAGCCTAACACAACTCACTGTCCCTAATTTCAGCGAAATCGGATAATAAATGTGGCTTTTATGGGCCAAATACCCTAAATCGGCGAATCGGTCTATAGGGGGGCTATATCAAGATATAGTCCGATATAGCTCATCTTCGAACTTAACTTGCTTATGGCCAAAAAAAAAATCTGTGCAAAATTTCAGCTCAATATCTCTATTTTTAAAGACTGTAGCGTGATTTCAACAGACAGACGGACGGACATGCCTATATCGTCTTAGATTTTTACGCTGATCAAGAATATATATACTTTATAGGGCCGGAAATGGATATTTCGATGTGTTGCAAACGGAATGACAAAATAAATATACCCCCATCCTTCGGTGGTGGGTATAAAAAGGAAGGGCAAAAAAAACAGCGGAGTGTATCTATACCGCTCAACAACACTTGATATCTCATTCCTCTGCTTGCTTTGGCCTCATTTGCAAACAACACACAATGTCCGTGAACCAAATTGAAAAACTCTCCACTGAACCATTACTAAAATGTTCGGATATCGCTCACTAAATTGTATATGTGTGTGTATGTTTCTAGCTAACTTTGTTCTTAGGTGGCATGCGTTACTGAGAATGGCTTTGGCCAATGTCATGGTACAATTAAGAGGAAGCGTTACCAAATTCTACCCCCAACGAAACTATTTTGATTGACAAATGCCATTACTTAAAATTTCAAAGTTGTTTTAGATAAAAACATTTTACAACTTATCTTTTCAAATGTGTTTTATATTTGTATTTTCATCATTATAACACTGTTTTGCTGTCTATGTGAGTAATATGGGATCAAATAAAACATCGTTTTAAAATTTTAAGAAACAATCACAGCTATCTTAACAAGCATTTGACATTTAAAGTTATTGCAAAATCAAAACAAAACTTAAAAAGTTTTACTCAGCTGTTTGCATGCCCTCACATCCTGGGCCAAAGTGGCTATTGAGTGCCAAATTGTGGGTCTCATGCAGTTCTCTGTTGACCACGTACAAAGCAATTGGCCGGTCTATGGTAAGTTATGCAGAACCAGTGTGGTCTCGTCAGCTATGTGACACACAGTGGAATAATATTCAGATTTGTCAGAACGCCGCTCTTGTCAGTGTTGTCCGTTGAGAACGACTGCCATTGCACCTGAAGAAATTGACTTAATCTGGCTTAATTACAATTCGACAGATGCAGCCTCCTCGACCCTTGATGCGAACGTGCAGGATGTGTATCCCGATTGTGACCTGGGACCACACGTCACCTACTTAACTTCCCAGCCAGACCCAGATCTCTGTGGACATACCACACCTTAGTCACATAGTTCTTGGATATGGATATTGAATAGAACCAAGCAGACGAAAGATAAAACACACACACTATTACAACAACAACGACCAGATTTGGGATATTTTTCGTCACCTATTACGCAAACAGTTCATATTGCAGAGTGGGGAGTCAACAAATAGTGTACAAGTATTGACGGCTAAATGCAGTTCAGTTCGCCATCTGAAGTAAATTACCTTCATTGACTAGACATGTCCGTCCGTCTGTCTGTTGAAATTAGGCTACAGTCTTAAAAAATAGAGATATTGAGCTGAAACTTTGCACAGATTCTTTCTTTACCCATAAGCAGGTTAAGTTCAAAAATATATCTTGATATATATCGGACTATATCTTAATATAGTCCCCATATAGACCGATCCGCCGATTTAGGGTCTTAGACACATAAAAGCCACATTTATTATCCGATTTTGCTGAAATTTGGGACAGTGAGTTACATTAAGCCCCTTCTACAATTTGACTCAAATCGGTCCAGATTTTGATATAACTGCCATATAGACCGATCTCTCGATTAAGGCTTTGGGCCCATAAAAGGCGCATTTATTGTCCGATTTCGTTGAAATTTGGGACAGTGAGTTGTGATTGGAAGCTCAACATCCTTTTTCAACTTGGCTCAGATCGGTCCAGATTTGAATATAGCTGCCATATACACCGTCCTCTCGATTTAAGGCTTTGGGCCAATAAAAGGCGTAATTATCGCACACAGTGAGTTAAGTTAAGCCCCTCGACATACTTCTGCAATTTGGCTCAGATCGATCAAGATTCGCATATAGCTGCCATATAGACCGATCTCTCGATCTTAGGTTTTTGGGGCCATAAAAGGATCATTTATTGTCCGATTTCGCCAAAATTTGGGACAGTGAGTTGTGTTAGGCCCTTCGACATTTTTCTGCAACTTGGCCTAAATCGGTCCAGATTTGGATATAGCTGCCATATAGACCGATATCTGGATTGCAAGTCTTTGCCCCATAAAAGGCGCATTTATAGTCCGATTTCACTGAAATTCGACACAGTGACTTATGTTAGGCTTCTCCACGTCCGTGTCGTATATGGTTCAGATCGGTTTATTTTTAGATATAGCTACTATAACGATCAAAATTTTGTTATACACAATTGAACATTGACTTGTACTTATTAGAATTTGGTCCAAATTGGAACATATTTCGATATAGCTGCTATGGGGCATAGGTATGCCTTTTTACTTGTTTTGTGTTTTTATACAAAATTCAACAGTGACTTATATTTATAAGACCACTCAATGTCCGTGCAGAATTTTGGTGCATAAATTATCCAATTTTCATCGGATTGAGACGAAAGTGGGTTTAGATATATACCCAAGGCGGCCCGGTCGAACTTAACGCCATTTTACTTGTTTTTGGAACAAACCTCCCTATTCCTGTGGTATCATTAACGATATAGACCTGCACGTAAAAAAGTTTCCAGGAGTTACGTTTGGCATGATGGTTATCTGACCTTATTGTATTATCTGAGCTTTTTTTTTAAATTGGTTCAATATACTGTGAGTTTCCTACAACATGCTCTATTTAAAAGCTTATGGATATACGTATGCTTACTAAACATATTGTTATTTCTTACATAGCTCTTAAGGGGTTCTAGACACAAAGAATTTTACAAATTCCTCTTCTTCAATCAACAATATTGCTGGAGGTATGCTTAGAAATTAACATAAATTCATGTAGCGCCTGTAGAGCCACTAGCTACATATGTATATATTTTAATCTGTTCGGCTATGAAATTGTTGAAGTAACACCAGATTTTATGAAAACACTCGTTTTGTACATTTTTATTATAGCAATAAATTTTTTACCATTTTATTACCCTCGATTCGGGCTTGATGCGAATTACAGCCATATAATTTATTTGATATGTTTATTCCTAGTTCCATGGGGTATGCTAGAAATGTCTATGGGTTTCGTTCGGCTTGCTGTCAATCATCATTCCCAAAAAAAAAATATAAGAGTCTATCTTTGAAATCGATCTTTTACAACAGCAAAATCCTTATAAAGGAGTCATTGGAATATTCCTTTATTCTATTTTATCTGCATAGCCGATTCTATTTCTTTCCTATCTAAACTTAAAAATCTGGTTCTCTTCTGGCGTGTCTTGGAGTTAATACCATCAATGTTTGATATATCACAAATACCTTTGTTATCTATAATCGCCAAGACGTAAAATTACATCAATCATTCGCTTATCTAAAACATTTTCCCAATTCGCTGATACAAAATGTAGAACTGTGTCAAAAATGTCGGCATTTCTATAAAGTTGCACTTTCATTGCTTTTTTAAACTCTTGAACTAAGAATGATATCTTTATTCTATTTTCGTAACATTTGTTTAACAAACCCTTTGTTCTGGAAATCGAAGATTAATTTAGAAGTAATAGGATTTTTAATACAACAATTGTATCTTGCGATTTCCTGATCAGGGTGTGAAAAAATATCATTTCTTTTCATCGCTTTCGTTTCGTACACATTTTTATACCTACATATATTATTCTGGAGATACTTTCAATTCTATTTCGACGTTCATTTTTCCTAATGCTTTCAGCTTGCTTCACTGAATGCCTATCGATTGAACAATACACGAAAAGCCGAAATCGATGTTTTATTCTTTAATCGTGCCGCCAAAGTAGGCAGTGAGGCGTTATTGGAATTGTTTAATGTAATTGAAAAGTACCATGACATCTATCTTGAACGTGAAGGCCTGCATAAGACAAATAAACGTCAACTTAAGAAGTGGGAACAAAGAAAATTGGCTGAAACCATATCGAATTTGGATGAGGGTTCGGTATATATAGAGCATGTGAATTGGCTTGATTTCGATGAATTTGAATTGCCAAAACCGATCTATATAAACATGGTTAGAGATCCTGTGGAAAGGATTATATCCTGGTATTACTATGTTCGTGGTTCCTATAAGAATGCCATTGAGTTTAACAGAAATCCTGACAAGCCGGTTCAACCGGAATCTTGGTATAAAAAGAATTTCAATGATTGTGTGCGCAACGGGGACCCAGAGTGTCAATATGTGCCCTTTACTGTTAAGGATTTTGTGGGGAATTTCAAGAGACAGTCACTTTTTTATTGCGGTCATCATGATGACTGTATGTAAGTAACTAAAAGTCTCTTTTAAGGTCATGGAACCGTCGGGAAACAAAATTTAAGATCAAATATCTCCTCTATTGACCACCTCTTGGATATGGCTTATAACGTTTTATTCTCTTATACCTATTTCTTTGCATAATATTTTCTCCCGCACCTCAAATATAGACCCTTCAATTCGCCAGCTGCTGTTCAAATGGCCAAGGAACATGTGGAACGTGATTACGCCGTTGTAGGTTCTTGGGAGGATACCAATATTACATTGAATGTATTTGAAAAATACATTCCACGTTTCTTCAATGGAGCCAAAACCTTATTTGAAAGTAAGTCTAAAGTTCCATTCAGAATTCCTGTAATACATTTTTATTGAATTTCTTTTCAGTTCACAATGACAAAATCACCAATCGCAATAAAAATAAAAGAAAGCCCAAAGTGGATCAAGATGTCAAGGATTTGATAAAGAAGAATTTTACCCATGAGTATGATTTTTACTATTTCTGCAAACAGCGTCTATACAAACAGTATTTAGCGGCAAACATGAAAAGCTTGGAAGCTCATGGTCTTTTGAACTGAGCCAAGTTTTGAAGACAGTTTTATTATTTGAATTACTTTAAATGGTGCCTATTTTTTAATAAAAATTTAAGAAAAAAACATGAATGCTAGACATTATTAATATCAATTGCTTATGTCCTATATGTTGGAAAGAAGATTGTTCTAAAAATGTGTAGTGGCTACGTAGAAATGTATCTTACAGGTTGGTTGGTTTAATTTTCATCCCTCTATGGGACAAAGCAAATTTTAATTGATTTTGATTGATTTTTTGACTATGTTAAGTTAAGACTTCTTGTATTAGAGTAGTTCTTCAAAGACATCTGAAACATTTGAAGAGTATATGATGATATCCTTTTGTGACATCTTCTGTTAAAGATATTTTTAGCAATATCATTAATAGCCACATTCAGTCTGCGACCATCTTCAAAATTTCAATTTGAAATATTTTGATACCCATATATATTACGATATTGGGGATGAAATAAAATCTTCTTAAAGCATGCAAATGGTGTAAAGTGATGGCCTGTCCATAGATTTCGCAACAACCCCCATATCTTGTCACACGGCTTACTTATGCAATTAGTCGAGATGTACAATAAATGGTTATACCAAGTTACAATCAGAATTATTGAGTATTTTTAAAATTTGTGTTTATATAATTCAGGCCACCTAATATGTCTGTAATGACGTACTATTTTCTACTTTAATGGATTTACGATTAGTGTATTATTATTCGCCCAGCTGCAGACTATATTCAGATCATAATTAATGTTAGACACAAATTTTTGAAAATCTCATTATTTTGCTGCAACATATACATAGTTGCACATTGTCAGTATACTTTTGTGTATTGCAGTTGATTAAAACACCGGGGAGATGATTTTCGAGTATATAAATAAAGAACAGAATAAAGCCAAGAATGGATGCTTGAGGAATGCCTTTGGATAATGTACGTTAATGGGAGCATTGATTTGTAATGGTTACAGCCTATCTATTTTTATACCCTTCACCATAGTATGGGGGTATACTAATTTCGTCATTCTGTTTGTAACTACTCGAAATATTCGTCTGAGACCCCATAAAGTATATATATTCTTGATCGTCGCGACATTTTACGTCGATCTAGCCATGTTCGTCCGTCTGTCTGTCGAAAGCACGCTAACTTCCGAAGGAGTAAAGCTAGCCGCTTGAAATTTTACACAAATACTTCTTATTAGTGTAGGTCGGTTGGTATTGTAAATGGGTCATATGGGTCTATGTTTTGATATATCTGCCATATAAACCGATCTTGGGTCTTTATTTCTTGAGCCTCTAGAGGGCGCAATTCTTATCAGATTTGAATGAAATTTTGCACATAATATTTTGTTATGATATCCAACAACTGTGCCAAGTATGGTTCAAATCGGTTCATAACCTGATATAGCTGTCATATAAACAGATCTGGGGACTTGACTTCTTGAGCTTCTAGAGGGCGCAATTCCTTTCCGATTTGGCTGAAATTTTGCATAACGTATTTTATTCTTACTTTTAACAACTGTGTCAAATAAGGTTCAAATCGATTCGTAACCTGATATAGCTGCCATATAAACCTATCTGGGATCTTGAACTCTTGAGCCTCTAGAGGTCGCAATTATTATCCGCTTTGCCCGAAATTTTGTACGACGGATCCTCTCATGACCATCAACATACGTGTTTATTATGGTCTGAATCGGTCTATAGCCCGATACATCTGCCATATAAATGTTTCTCTCTATTTTACTTCTTGAGCCCCCAAAGGGCGCAATTCTTATTCGAATTGGCTGACATTTTACACAGGTCTCCAACATATAATTTAATTGTGGTCCAAACCAGACCATATTTTGATATCGCTCTAATAGCAGAGCAAATCTTTTCTTATATCCTTTTTTGCCAAAGAAGAGATGACGGAAAGAGAACTCGACAAATGCGATCCATGGTGGAGGGTATATAAGATTCGGCCCGGCCCGGCCCGCTTTTATTTGTTGTATATGGGGTTTTGCATAAAACTACAAACTCTTTAATTTGCCTGAGTAATTCCGCAAAATGTTAAGCGGAAAACTGTTCCTATTTCAATGTGCTACTAAATTTTAAAGCCGATTCCAATTAAGGTTAGGTTGATAACAGCATGCGGATATTTTTCCGCCCCGTGCTATAATAAACGTACACCTAAGTCAGCAATCGGCGTGTTGTATGCTCTAAATTATAAAAAGTAACCGCGAGAAGTCAGAAATTCCGTACTACTAAGAAAATTCATAATTGTTTCCATTCCACGCCCTTAATTCGGTTTATGTCGGGTGTCTGTTAGCCGGCCGATGACATAGTAAATGCTCCAACGTCTCATCATTCTTTAATTTTTTTGTTTATTTATTAATTAACTTTACTTTAATTGGCTATAACAGACCGTTTGTCCAATTAGTCGAACTCAGAATAGCCTTCCAAGCGCCTTGATCTTCTGCGATCCTTCTAAAATCTATGACATCAAGTTTCGAGGTGTCTCCCACCACTTGATCTTTCCATCGGGCTTTTGGTATTCCCGGTTTGCGTGTACCACCGTGTTTGCCTTCAAAAGACTTCTTTGCAGGAGCTTCTTCATCCATTCTGACAACATGACCTGGCCAACGCAGCCGTTGTGTTTTGATACGTGTAACTATGCTATCGTCGTCATACAGCTCACACAGCTCGTGGTTCAAACGACGCCTATATTCTCCATTAACGCAAACTGATCCATATATTTTACGAAGAATCTTTCTCTCAAACAATCCAAGCAAGTAGAATTGTAGTATTAGTGTCTTGTATTTTTCAATTTTTGTCTGTCGAGAGGTGGCCTTGTTTCTATTTGTGACTATTTAATCCAAAGTATTTAAAAACGGGTATCATTCGTTTCGGTTACGGCGGTGCCGAGGTAGATCAACTTGCTGACTATCTCAAAGTTATGGTTCCCAACTTTCTCCATTTTCTTTATATGATCGATTGTACAGGGCGTTTGGGAGTTGATACCATCTATTTTGTTTTATCTCCATTTACTTCCAAACCCATTTTCACCGACTTTATTTTGATTCTTTGAAAGGCTGTAGTTACTACTTCCAACTACTGACCGATCTATGATGTCGATGTCGTCGGCATAGGCGAGTAGCATGTGTTCTCTTGTAATTAGAGTGCCATATCTATTCACATCTGCATCTCGTATAATCTCTCCAGCAGGATATTAAAGAGATCACACGATAGGCTGCCTCCTGAAACCTCGTTTGCTATGAAATGGTTCCGAGAGATTCTTTCCTATTCTTACTGAGGATCGCGTATCAGCAAGTGTCATCCTGCAGAGTCTAATTAATTTGGCAGGGATACCAAACTCAGACATGGTTTGAAATACCTTTGAACGTAAAGGGGTATCGAAAGCGGCTTTAAAGTCAACAAAGAGATGTTTGGTGTTGATTTGTCCTTCTCGGGTCTTTTCAAGGATTTGGCGCAGTCTGAAAATTTGGTCCAGGGTGGATTTGCCAGGTCTTACGCCACATTGATAGAACCCATAGGGGCAATGAGATAATTCATTGACTTTAGGTTTTAATATTTCACACAGTACGCTCGAGAGTATCTTTTATGCGATGAAGAGGAGACATATTCCTCGGTAGTTGGCACATTCCATCTGGCCTCCTTTCTTGTGCACAGGACATAGTATGCTGAGGGTCCAATCATCGGGTATGCGTTCTTCTTGCGCAGATAAGCTGATGCACACGCCTTACCAGCGTGTCGCCTTCGGTTTTAAATAGTTCAGCGGGTAACCCGTCGGTTCCTGCTGCCTTGTTGTTCTTCAGTCGTGTCACTGCAACTTGGACCTCATTCTGACTAGGAGGTAAACATTCTATACCATCATCATTGATTGGTTCTGCGGTATCTGTTCTTTCCATATCCTCAGCATGCTATCTGTGTCAGTTACCAGATTTCCTTCTTGGTCTCTGCAGGAGGATGTACCTGAACCAAAGCCATTGGTTTGATGTTTGCTTCTTTGGTAGAATTTCCGGACTTCATTCTGACTTCTGTACATCTCAATTCGCTCACAGCCACGTCTTTCCATTTCCTTCTTCTTTCTGCGACATTGGCGTTTCTCCACTCTCCTTTTCTCCCGATACCTCTCCTTTATCCGGCGCGTTGCTACTGATTGCAGGGTTGCTCTATATGCCGCATTCTTGGCTTCAGATACATCTCGACAATCTTGGTCGTACCAGCGGGTTCTTGGGGAAGCTTCCGGTACCCAAGTACGGATTTCACGGCATTTTGCATGGAGTGGGAAATGGTTTGCCACTGCGCCGTTATATCATCGGGACAAGGATTGCTTTCATCAAGCAGTTAGGTCAGTCGAGTGGAGTATACCGTTATCATCTGTTGTGTTTGCAGCTTTTCAATGTCCAGCTTCCGTGCAGTGTCCGATCGTACTTTTCTCGCCCGCTCGCCATGCTCAAGTGGGTGCGAACCTTTGCTTCAACAAGGTAATGGTCCGAATCTATGTTTGCTCCTCGGACGCGCTGGAATACCTTCCATCTATTACAATATAATAAATTCGGTTTCTTGTGTTTTCATCGGGTGACAACCATATGGTCGTGTGAATCCTTCGATGTTGAAATCTGGTGCTGCTATCTGCCATATTCTTTGCCGCGGCGAAATCTATTTGTCTAAATCCATTATGAGAAGTTTCTTCGTGTAGAATAAATTTTCCGACTGTTGCACCAAAGATATTTTCCTTCCCTATCTTTGCATTAAAATCTCCCAAAACGATTTTTTTTATCGGGGCAGCGGTCGTATTCTTTCTCTCTAGGCGCTTATAGAAAATATCCTTGGTCTGCTCGACCTTTTCTCCCATCGGGCATCGGCACAAATAAGGCCGATGTTGAAGAATTTGCCCTTTGTGCGGATTTAGGCTAGCCTCTCATCCACCAGAGTAAAGCTGGAGACAAGGTGTTTCAGTCTCCGACTAACAACAAGTCCACAGCCATTCCCGGCCCATCGCACTTCCTGCAAGGCGGTAATATCTGCCTTGTGCTTCTCCAATACATGCGCCAGTACGTATACTGCACCTTCTCTATAGAGGGTCCGGACATTCCAGGTACAGATCTGCTAATCATGGTTCTCTTTTCGTTTGCGTGGGTCGTCCACATTAGGAGGGTCCGCTTTTTCTATTCTTTTGTTTCTCAGAGTCTTTGTAATTTCACGGGTCACTGGCCCAGCGCCCCACATGGGCTTTGTACATTTCTGGGTGTTGCGAGCCGCTTGCTCCAAGATCCGACCTTCGCCTCCAGCCGCCCTTTACCTGGGAATGGACGCTGATGTTGGTCATTTATTATTTAAAGGCGCCAAAAACTCACCTTGTTCTCTCAAGTATCATTGGCACTCAGTATTTAGGTAAGAGTCAGTGCCCCCTGACCCTTCACTGAGATCCTCCTCTCGAAATCGCTGTTTGCCCGCGGCCGCATTTGCAGCTACTCCGCATAAAAACAAAGCTTTTCACTATCCAGGTTGCGGATAGTTTAAAGCTTCGTTTTTATGCGGGCGCGCCCGGTAGATCTCAGCTAAGCATCCCATGATAACCAAGATTGATTTTTGACGGCAGACCGCTAGCCCCTAGTATTCACTGCCAAATCGTCTGCTCTTTCATTCCTACTAACTCCTCCATGACATGGCTCCCAAACAATGCGAATCGTACCATTCTTAGAGAAGGCGTGACCTTACTGTTCTAGTTGTTATTGCACGGACGGCCAGTTTCCTGTCCATTATGATGTTCACACTCTACGTCCTCGTGTTAACGCCACACCACCTAACGCAGTCCTTGATTGGCTGGGTCTCCGCCTGCAGAACCATATTATGGTAAGGCAGTCGAAAACAGATCTCAGTCCCTGGATTCTCAATGCAGAGCCCCAGGCCCACTCTATCCTCTAGCTTTGATCCATCCGTGTAGCATGAACCTCCAAAAGGCAATACCCGCATCAGATATCTCGAATATTCTATTGAGGAAACGTGGTGTTTAATATTGGTCCACCTTCACCCGCCTTTTTATACCCACCATCGAAGGATGGGGGTATATTCATATTGTCATTCCGTTTGCAACACATCGCTACAGTCTTTAAAAATAGAGATATTGAGCTGGAATTTTGCACAGATTCTCTTTTTGTCCATAAGCAGGTTAAGTTCGAAGATGGGCTATATCGGACTATATCTTGATATAGCCCCCATATAGACCGATCCGCCGATTTAGGGTCTTAGGCCCATAAAAGCCACATTTATTATCCGATTTTGTTGAAATTTGGGGCAGTGAGTTGTGTCAGGCCCTTCGACATCCTTCGTCAATTTGGCTCAGATCGGTTCAGATTTGGATATAGCTGCCATATAGACCGATCCTCCGATTTAGGGTCTAAGGCCCATAAAAGCCACATTTATTATCCGATTTCGCTGAAATTTTGGACAGTGAGTTGTCTTAGGCCTCCGGTTTAGGGTTTAAGCCCATAAAAGCCACATTTATTATCCGATTTTGATGAAATCCGGGACAGTGAATTGTGTAAGGCCCATCGACATTCTTCGTTAATTTGGCTCAGATCGGTCCAGATTTGGATATAGCTGCCATATAGATCGATCCTCCGATTTATGGTGTAAGGCCCATAAAAGCCACATTCATTATCCGATTTTGCTGAAATTTGGGACAGTGAGTTGTGTTATGCCCTTTGACATATTTCTTCAATTTGGTCCAGATCGGTTCAGATTTCGATATAGCTGCCATATAGACCGATTTCTTGATTTATGGTTTTGGGCCCATCAAATGCTCATTTATTGTCCGATGTCGCCGAAATTTGAAACAGTGGGTTAAGTTAAGCCCTTTGACATACTTCTGCAATATCGCACAGATCGGTCCAGATTTGGATACAGCTTCCATATAGACCGATATCTAAGTTTTTGGTTTTGGGACCATAAAAGACGCATTTATTTGAGACAGTGAGTTTGGTTAGGCTCTTCGACGCCCTTCTTAAATTTGGCCAGATCGGTCCGGATTTGAATATAGCTGCCATATAGACCGATCTCTGGATTTAAGGTTTAGGGCCCATAAAAGAGGCATTTATTGTACGATTTCGCCGAAATTTGGGAAAGTGCTTTGTGTAAGGCTCTTCGACATGTTTATGCAACTTGGCCCAAATCGGTCCAGATTTGGATATAGCTGCCATGTAGACCGATATCTCGATTTAAAGTCTTGGCCCCATAAAAGGCGCATTTATAATCCGATTTCACTGAAATTTTACACAGTGACTTATGTTCGGCTTTTCGACATCTGTGTCGTATATAGTTCAGATCGGTATGAGGTATATGAGTATAAGGTATGAAATTTTCACCGAATTTTGATGAAAGGTGGTTTACATATATACCCGAGGTGGTGGGTATCCAAAGTTCCCGGCCGAACTTAACGCCTTTTTACTTGTTTTTTATAAAAGGGAATTTTTCAAATTTCTCAAAATGTTATTGAGATTTTCAAAATAATATTTAAAAATTTATATCAGAATCACCATACGAGTATTAATAATTCCAAAATTCTTGTCTTCAAATGAGCGGGAATTCCCTATGACAAACTCTACATATCTGACAAAATAAGGAAATTTAAGCCATTGTCATTTAAATATCAAAATATGACGGTCAACCGTGTCAAACACCTCATTGAGGAAGAACTAACAAGGAAAACCGTGCTTACTTTGGCCTGGCCAAATTTTGGGAACCCACTACCATAGATTTAATTAAAAACTTAAAAAAGTTAATTTTATTGAAGGGCACATGAGTACTATACGTGCAAAATTTCTGCCTAATCACTCAAAAATGTTAACTTCTTGAGACCGAAAATGACTAACCGGGCGATGGGTTTAAATGCGAGTCAGGTTATAAATTGTTTTGGCCCATACTTAATAATAATAGGCGCCCCAATAGCCGAATTGGTAGCGTGCTCGGATTGCCAATGCTGGGGTCGTAGGTTCGATTCCCACCGGAAGCCTTGGTCTGTCGCTATATTTGATGTCATTGAAATCCGATAATAATTTCATGTTTCGGAGGCTCAAGATGTCGAATCGGGAGCTTGGATTATATGTGGGTTATACCAAGTTATTAACCGATTTGGTGCATACTCACCACGGAAATTATAATAAAACATTACATGGAAATTTTTAGCAAAATCGGATAATAATTACGGTTTCTAGGGGTCCACAAAATCAAGTCGAAGGAACATTTTTATGTCAGATATATCCAAATCTGAACCGATTTGACATAAAATTTCAAATTGCAAAATTTAAAGCGGGTATTTGTATTCGTTCCACCGTAGCGCAGAGGTTAGCATGTCCGCCTATAACGCTGTACGCATGGGTTCAAATCCTGGCGAGACCATCAGAAAAAATTTTCAGCGGTGGTTTTCCCCTCCTAAAGCTGGCAACATTTGAGGTACTATGCCATGTAAAACTTTTCTCCAAAGAGGTGTCGCACTGCGGCACCCCGTTCGGACTCGGCTTTAAAATAGAGGCCCCTTATCATTGAGCTTGAACTTGAGTCGGACTGCCCTCATTATATGTGAGAAGTTTGCCCCTGTTCCTTAGTGGAATGTTCATGAGCACAATTTGCATTTGTATTCGTTCAACCGCTACCGAGATTTCGAAAGACCGACGAACATGGCTAAATCGACTTGGAATGTCAAAACAATCAAGAATTTATAAACTTTATGGGACGGTAGATTATTATTTCGCGGTGTTACAAACGGAATGACTATTAAATGAGTTTAAAAATTACACCATTTTATCATCTATATTTTGCCGGATATTTTCAATTACGTCTCCTTGTGGTATTTAGACTGTATATCAGATATCAAGATCTTTTCAGCTATGTAGTCATTAATTTCATTGCACATGATTCGCTCAAAGACATTAGAAGAGGAAAGCAGTATGACTATTGGAAGATGCTCTTTATTTCCATTTATGCTCTTGGACCCATATCACTTTATGAACCATTTCGATAAATAATTGCTTGTAGATTTCAAATCATAATATAAGTCTACACTCATAATTTCGTTCAAATCAGATAAGAAAAACGCTATCTAGGGGCTTAGGAGGTAAATCGGAAGACCGGTTATTATGGGAGCAATATATACCTAAATACGGTTAAATATAACCCATTTATAACCCCATTTACAACAATACTTCGAGTAGCGTGCTGATAGTAGGGCTGCGGAGCCGAGCAATTTTGAGTCAACTCCGACTCCGGGAAGACTGCTCAATTCCGACTCGGAGTATAAATTTTAAAAAAATCTCAATTAAAAAAATTAAAAAAAAAATAATTTTTAAAAATTTTTAAAGAGACAAAAAAGAATATTTTTTTATTATCTAAGCCACTATGCTTTAATAACAAACAAACAAATTCCAAATGTTTTATGACGGTTTAGCGAAGAAAAGTGGATATTAATGATTTTGACAAAAAAACGCACCTGCTGTCAAAAGTCGTAGGCTTTTCGCCTACGCCTAATTTAATTTGTATACCCACCGCCGTAGGATAGGGGGTATATTCATTTAGTCAATTCGTTTGCAATACATCGAAATATCAATTTCGGACTACAAAGCATATATATTTCGGATCGTCGTAAAATTCTAAGACAATTTAAAGATGTATTTTAACCCTCCCGACATCTGATCTAAATAGGGTTCAGATCGGACTATATTTCGGTATAGCTGCCTTATAGAAGATCTCCCTACAAAGGGTCTGAAGCCTATAAAAGCATTATTTTTTATCCGATTTTTTTGAAATTTGAAACAGTGGGTAGTTTTAAGCCTCCCAACATAGGATCCAAATATGGTTCTGATCGGACTATAATAAGATATAGCTGTCATATAGACCGATCTGCCGATAAGAGGTCTGAAGCCTCCCGACATCCGCCCCAAATATGTTTCAGATCGAATTATATTTAAATATAGCCACCATATAGACCGATCTGCCGTTTAAGGGTCTGGAACCCATAAAAGCTTTTCTTTATTACCCAATTTTGTCGAAATTTGAAATATTCATATGAGTCAGAACAGACTATATAGATATAGCTGTCATATGGACCCAACTTCCAATTTAGGGTCTTAATCCCTTAAAAAGTAGATTTATTGTCGGAAAATATTACTTGGATATTAGTTCTTGGGACCTGAATATAATATGATCGAGTCCAGCCACTATTAAGATATAACTACGGATATAATTGTGGAGATACAATAAAATAGGATGATTATCATATCCTTGTTTAATTTGGCCCAGATCGGAATTTGGTTATAGGTGCCATATAGAACGATCTCTCGATTTATAGTCTTGGCTCTAAATTCCCCAAAATTTTTGTTCCCCAAAATTTGTATTGTTTTTTTTTTTAATTTTGCTGTTTTTCAATTCAAATTGGGCGTTTTTCTGTTCGCCATGGGATGGAGGTATACTAATGTCGTCATTCTGTTTATAACATACCGAAATATTGATTTCAGACCCCATAAAGTATATTTTTCTGAACACAAAAATCGCCAGTAACGACTTTTGCAGAATCTGTGATGACATCGATGAAAAAGAGACTCTGGAACAAATTCTGTATGTGTGTCCCACACTGACAGTCAGAAGGAGTTCCACATTAGGGTCTCATTTTTAAGAAAACCTATCTGATTAAGCGGATGTGAACCCTCGCAAGTTGTTGGGATTTTTAAGGCGACCTGGATGGTTCATCTGTAGAAACTAGAAGGCATCTTCCATCTTCTGTTCCTGTGGTGTCACAATGGGCGACAATGTCTAAGTGAGTCTAATGACAGACTGCCACAGACTTAAGCTAACCTAATCTAACATATATATATTTTCGATCATCTTGACATTTTGAGTCGATTTAGCTATGCCTGTCTGTCCATTAGTGTAGGTCGGTTGTCCTGTTAGTTTTGGTCAGGTGGGATTGTGGGATGTCGGTCCATACTTTGTTATGGCTGTCATATAAACATGGTATCATTGAGTGCCAAGCGGTTTTGAAGAAAACCTTCCAAGGAGGCCATTTTTCACTTAATGAAAGCTCAAAAAATCTTCCTAGACCGATGATTGCTTTCGCAAAAATATTCAGTTAAGGTTTTTATACCCTCCACCATAGGATGGGGGTATATTAATTTCGTCATTCTGTTTGTAACACCTCGAAATATGCGTCTAATATTCTTATATTCTTGATCGTCATGTCATTTTAATTCGATCTAGCCATGTTCGTCCGTCTGTCCATCTGTCCGTCCGTAGGTCGGTTGGTATTGTAAATGGGCCAAATCAGTCCATGTTTTAATATAGCTGCCATATAAACCGATCTTGGGTCTTGACTTCTTTAGCCTCTAGTGGGCGCAATTCTCATCTGATTTAACTGCAACTTTGCGCGTAGTGTTTTGGTAGCACTTCCAACAACTACACTAAGTATGGTTTTAATCGGTTCATGTTTTGATATAGCTGCCGTATAAACCGATCTTGGGTCTTGACTTCTTGAGCCCCTAAAGGGCGCAATTTTCGTCCGATTTAACTGAAATTTTGCACGTAGAGTTTTGGTAACAACTGTGCCAAGTATGATTCAAATCGGTTCATAATCTGGTATAGCTTTCATATAAACCGATCATGGTTCTTGACTTCTTGAGCCAATAGAGCGCGCAATTCTCCTCCGATTTGGCTGAAATTTTGCATGAGGTGTTTCGTTATGACTTCCAATAACTGTGCTAAGTATGTCGTAAATCGGTATAGAACCTGATATAGCTGCCATATAAACCGATCTGGGATCTTGACTTCTTTAACCTCTAGGGGCGCAATTCTCATACGAATTGGCTGAAATTTTATACAACGGCTTCTCTCATGACCTTCAACATACGTGTCTAATATAGTCTGAATCGATCAATAGCTTGATACAGCTCCCATATAATTTCGAATGAAATGAATGAACTTTTTCGAATGAACTGAAATATTACACAATGATTTCTACAATGATCAGCATTCATTTATGCGCCGAATCGGACTATATCTTGATATAACTCCAATAGCATAACAGTTCTTATTCAATATTCTGTTTGTCTAAAAAGAGATACCGCGCATAGAACTCGACCAATGCGATCAATGGTGGAGGGTATACAAGATTCGGACCGGCCGAACTAAGCACGCTCTTCCTTGTTTTATTTATTGCAACACATTTCACTCAGTGTCGTATATAAAAGAACTACAGGCTATAAGTAAAACCCCACCACACACAGTGGGAGAAAATCGAAAAAAACTGGTAGAACGGGTAGAGCTATCAAAATTTAAAGGCTCTAGGAGGTCCGGGAGCCTCTGGATAGTCCTCAAAACTTTACGCTTGAGGTATGCAATATCTCCACTGGTTTTGGGGACATACGAAATGCAATTTTTGAAGGCATTTGTGGTTCGATTTTCATTTTTATGCATTATTTTGATTTATGACAAAATTTACAACGACTTTGCGGCAAAAATGTCCATAGCTGATTATTCAATCAAAAGTTATGCAGTTTGGAAGCCAAAAAATGTGAAAAAAGTGTCCTTTCTAATTTTTTTTTGGTCAAAAATGGTCTTAGTCTTTATTGAAAAAAACTTGCATTTATAATTTAAATATTTCTTCTTTGTTTGTAAATTGTAGATGTTTTTTAAGTGAAATTTGGACAAGATATGTCAACTTAAACGGGCAATTTTTTATTAAACATGTTTTTTATTTCATACAGCGGTCAAAAAAAGTATTCATCATTCAATGATTTTTTTTTAATAAGTCTACAAAAGACAATTGGAATAAAAACATATTAAACTAATGATGCAGTAGTGCTTGTGTGATATATATGTACACAATTTCATTGTTTTTAAAGAAAAAAATAGTATTTATTGGAACAAAAAGGGCCATTTTACAGCTGAACACAAAAAATTAAACAAAAAAAGTATTCATCATTGCAAAAAAACAAAAAAATAAATAACATAATTTAAAAAAATTAATACTTTGTTATTCGACCACCGCGTCTTATAACTTCTTTTAAACGGTTTGACATCGATTGGACTAATTTAGCGGTTATATTTTGGTCTATATTAGTCCATTCCTCCATTATCACCTGTTGCATTTGACTCTTGCTCGAAAAATTGCGCGTTCTCAATTTGCGTTCGAGATGTTCCCAAAGATGTTCAATTGGGTTCAAGTCGGGACTTTGAGGAGGAGTTTTAATGACTTTGGGGCAGTTATACAGCATCCACATCTTGGTATTTAAAGCAGAATGTTTGGGGTCATTATCTTGATAATATTGAAAGTTATTACCAAGCCCAAGTTTTACAGCACTATCTTTTAAATTCCTCTTTAAAATGTCAATGTAATACTTATGATCCATTACTCCATTAATAATTTCAAGATTTCCCGCTCCTGAAGCCGCCATACACCCCCAAATCATTAAACCACCTCCACCATGTTTTACAGTAGCAACTGTGTTTCGTTCTTCAAGCTCTGTATTTGGTTTTCTGTACACTATGACCTTTCCATCGCACCCAAAAAGATTAAACTTGCTCTCGTCTGCAAAAATGACTGTTTTCCAAAATGATTCGGGCTGTTTTACATACATTTTTGCGAAGTTTAGCCTTTTCACTCGGTTTATTTTATTTATAAAGGGCTTCTTACGTGCAGTTCTTCCTCTGTGACTATGCCTTTTGAGTGTATTTCGAATTGTTTGTGTAGTAACTTCCTTCCCTAAATATTCCATAGTGTTTTTACGAAGAATGGTCGCATTTGTCTTCGGAGTTTTCTGAACTTCCCGCACTAGCCAACGCACATCTCCAACTGAAAGTGCTTTTGGTCGACCAGATCTTGGTTTATTGTCAACAGTTTTCGTTTCTGTCCACTTTCTGATGATGGATTGTATAGTAGATCGTGGTCTATTTAATATTTCACTGATAGTTTTTTGAGTTAAACCATTCCTGTGGTGTTTTATTATCAAAACTTTTACCTCATCAGAAACCTCGTTTTGCTTACGACCCATTTTGACAAAAACTATATTTTCAATGAAATTAAATATTTGCTGTCAAGGGCAAAGCCTCCTTTACTAAATAAAACAGAAAAGGGGGATTCCCAAATAATATTTGAATTTGACTTTGATGATAGCACATCAATGATGAATACTTTTTTTGTTCTGTTTTTGGTGTTATTATATAAAATTGCATTTTTTGCGCTAATTAAATTTATTTTTTGAATTTATTTTAAAACATATTACGAAAAATAAACTATTGCATAAAACTGCATTATTTGTTTACTTTAAATTTTCTTCAATTACCCAAAATAAGTGAATTTGTTATCAATTTTGCTAATGATGAATACTTTTTTTGACCGCTGTATGTCCCCTTAACTCATGCAACAAATTTTTGTCACCTAATAATATTTGTAGCATCCACAGCCCGAAAAGGGTATTTGGGCGATTTTTGTAAAAAAAATTCAGGCAGCATTTATTTTTAGTTTTTTTTAAGGACACTTTTATCTGCAAAACTCAGAGAGAATTATTTTTTTTTCTTAGAATTTTTCAATGTGAATTTTCGTTTTCAGAAAAATTCAATTTTCCCCATTTTTGGTATGAGTGTCAGAGGCACTAATATAGAAAATGAGTTATGTAAAAAAACCACAAATACGGAAAAAAATGCAATTTTCTGATATAGATTGATAAAAAATACACTTTTTTAAAATTTGTTGTGTTCCAAACTGTGAACTTTTGACTGAATAATCAAATGTGGACACTTTTACCGCCAAATCGTTGAAAATTTTGTCACAATTCCAAATCATGCATAAAAACCCAAATGCATAAAAATGATCAATTTTTGAGCACTATCTAGCAAAAAATAAACGGACCACAAATGTAGATTTAGCAGCCAAACAACTTTTCGTAATGCCGAGATGACCATTTCAGTGATATGCCATTCTCACACGCCATATTTTTTACTGTTTTTTTTTTTCGATTTTCTTCCACTTATCTAATTTGGCTAAAATCTTGTATAAGGTGTTTTGCTGTGACTTCCAACAACTGTGCCGTGTATGGTCCGAATCGGTTTACAGCCTGATATAGCTCCCATATAAACCGATCTCTCGATCAAACTTCTTGAGCCTCTAGAAGGCGTGATTCTTTTCCGATTATGCTGGAATTATGACCAGTTGCTTCTCCTATCCAATATACTTGCAAAGTAAAGCCCCAATCGTTTAAAAATCTAATTTAGCTCCCAAATAAACCGACCTCCCGATGCTATTTCTTGAGCCGCTTTAGGGCGAAATTACGCACAATGTCTTCTACTTTGGTCCCCAATATCCAAAGCAAGTATGGCCCGTTGCGGTCTATAACCTGATAGAGCTCCAATACCATTCTAATTCTTATCCATTATACTTTGATTGCCTAAAAAGAGATACCGTGCAAAGATCTTGACCAATTTGATCCATGGTGGAGGGTATGTAGCACGCTTTCACTTGTTATACCCTCTACCATAGGATGGGGGTCGTCGTTCTGTTTATAACTACTCATCGTTCTGTTTATAACTACTCGAAATATTCGTCTAAGTCCCCATAAAGCATACATATTCTTGATCGTCATGATATTTTAAGTCGATCTAGCCATGTCTGTCCGCCTGTCTGTCAAAAGCTCGCTAACATTCGAAGAAGTAAAGCTATCTGCTTGAAATTTTGCACAAATACTTTTTATAAGTGTAGGCCGGTTGGGATTGTAAATAGGCCATATTGGTCCATGTTTTGATGTAGCTGCCATATAAACCGATCTGGGATCTTGCCTTCTTGAGTCACTAGAGGACCCAATTCTTATCCTATTTGGCTGAAATTTTGCATGAGATATTTTGTTATAGCTTCCAACAACTTGCCAATTATGGTTCAAATCGGTCCATAACCTGATATAGCTGTCATATAAACCGATATGGAGTCTTTATTTCTTGAGCCTCTAGAGGGCGCAATTCCCATCCGATTTGGCTAAAAGCGTGCTAAGTTAGGCTGGGCCGAATCTTGTATACCCTCCACCATAGATCGCATTTGTCGAGTTCTTTTCCCGATATCTGCTTTTAGGCAAACAAACGATAAAAGAAAGAAAAAGATTTAATATTGGAGCTATATCAAGTTATGGTCCGATGCGGAACATAATTGAATTGAATGTTGGAGACCATAGTAGTAGTAGAAGTCATTGTGTAAAATTTCATCCAATTCGAGTAAGAATTGCGACCTTTAGGGGCTCAAGAAGTAAGAGATCGATTTTCATGGGAGCTGTATGTGGCAAGATCGATTTATGTGGCAGCTATATCAGGTTATGAACCGATTTAAAGCATATTTAGCACAGTTGTTGGAAGTCACAGCCTAACTCATCGTGCAACATTTAAGCCAAATCGGAAAGGAATTGCACCCTCTAGACGTTCAAGGAGTCAAAACACCTCGCTAGATCAACATAAAATGTCATGACGATCAAGAATATATATACTTTTCTTGGACGAATATTTCGAGGAGTTACAAACAGAATGACGAGATTAGTATACCCCCATCCTGTGGTGGATTAGTCCACTGGCAGATAATAATTTTTGGTTAATAATTTTTTATTAAATTCTGAATGCTGCTTTGCACTTTAATGAGGGCTAGATCTACCCTGGCAAATAACATTCTCTTCAAGGCAGACGATTGATTAAGAAGGGATTTTTGCGTACAATTTGTAATGTGTGCTTTCTTCATCTTTTGCGTAATAACACTAAGGCCATTTAATCAGATTACTTGAAAATAGCTATAAATTATTCTCTTAATAGAATCATTATCATTTTCGGTTAACTTCTTCATCAACTTTAGCGTTTACTTTGATCGATACAAACTCAATTGTGACTTCATGAGGACACTTTCAATATTGGAGACTAATTACCAGAATACCATGATTTATGTCGTATTCTAGACTATATTTTCAACTATAATACATATCGATCTCAATACCACATAAAAAGTTTCAATTCTATATTAGAACCAATCATTCAATACCACATAAAAAGTTTCAATTCTATATTAGAACCAATCATTCTTTTTGTACAAAGCTCGGCAAGAATTATCGAATTTGATTTCAGAGGTTAAGATGTCACGAATTTAATAACTCTAAAATATGCAAAGTAACAATAGGTTCTAACATCAAATCCGCCTACACAGTAAAACTTTCTCTTCTTTTCCAATTTGCTTGCAAGCTTTATGGCATTATCTTAAACAAATAACATTTTAAGAAAATTTCTTCATGAATACTGAGGGAATGTCCTACTGAATAAAATCATCATGCTTTTTTTGTTTAAAAATTAAGTATCTAAAAACAGAAAATGTCAAAAATATTGACTTCACTGGGAAATACAAACTGAATACCGACCTTGAAATCAATTTCTATGTTTTATCTCATTTTTATAACCAAAATCAAACAGCTCTATCGCCTTAACCCTGAACGTTTAAATAATACAAAATATGCAGATTTGGAGGTACTGTTTTTTAATCGTGTTGCTAAAGTGGGCAGTGAAGCTCTTATGGAACTACTACAACACATGGCCCCATTGAATGATATGCAAGTATTAACCAAAGGACCACTTAATGTTAATGTTCGCATAAGGACTCCAGAGCAACAACTAATTCAAGCAGATTGGATTTCCAATCTTAAACCTGGTTCTGTATACATTGAGCATTGCAATTGGTTAAATTTTGATGATCTAAAATCGCCCAAACCCATCATGATCAATCTAGTAAGGGATCCTGTAGAACGAATGATATCATGGTATTTCTATGTCAGAGGATCATACAAGAACGCATTGTTCTATAGGCAATTTCCCAATGCACCTGTTAAGTCTGCAGATTGGTTCAAAAAGGATTTCAACCATTGTGTGCGCAGTGGAGATCCTGAATGTCAATATGTTCCCTACACGATGGTTGATGCCGAGGGTAATCACAAAAGACAATCGTTATTTTTTTGTGGAAATTATAAGGAATGTTTGTAAGTATCATATGCATCTTATCACCTAAAGACAAGTATTAATTGGGTATGTTAAAAGGCCTTTTGATTCTCCACATGCCATACAAATTGCCAAAAATAATGTTGAACGAGAATATGCTGTAGTAGGTTCTTGGGAAGATACCAATGTAACATTCACAGTTTTCGAACACTATATACCAAGATTCTTCAGAGGAGTCAAACAAGTTTTCGAGGGTAAGTATTTAAGATAATGTCTCTCACAAATGACATTAATTGAAGCCTTTCTATTTGAATACAGCTTTCAATGAAAAAGTCTCGAACCGCAATAAGAATCGTCGTAAACCCCACATAGACGAAGATGTCAAGGAAATGATACGTAAAAATTTTACCAATGAATATGATTTCTATTATTTTTGCAAACAGCGATTGTATAAACAGTATATAGCTTTAAATGTTGATAAAAATGTACCTTTAGTTTAAATTTAATAAATAGATAAAAAAAAAATTATTAATATGACAATAAATAAAGGGAGGTGAAAGTCAGACTGTGGCTATTTGAAATTGGCCGATATCGTACAGGATAGCCGACAGGAAGCGGCACCAAGTTCACACTGATATACCTGACAAACTAGAAATGGGAGCTGCATGAGATCTGATTTGCTGTTTAGAAGCTTCCAAATTCATTCTAGAATTTCAGCGTTATAGTGTGATTACATTTTACTTGGCTGAAAAGTCGCAACTGACTGGCAAACCCAAAAAACCTCAAAGTAAACAAAATGTTTATGTATCTAACCACAAATCGTTATAATGATACTGGTAGTGCCGCCAGTAGCCCTGGTGTTGGTTGAAGAAAAACTGGAACAACATGGCTCGACGAGTGAAGGCTTAAATTCAACGAATTCACCATCCTTCAAAATCAAATTTATATATATATATATTTGTGGTTCGATACATAAACACAACATAAACAAACACAAATTGATTTTTTTATATATCTCTTTTACACCTTTAGACCCTTAGCTCCAACCATTTAAAATTTCGAAGATATATATATATATATATATATATATATATATATCTTCGAAATTTTAAATGGTTGGAGCTAAGGGTCTAAAGGTGTAAAAGAGATATATAAAAAAATCAATTTGTGTTTGTTTGTAGGTTTGTTTGCTTCTATCTTTTTGTGTTCCTTTTAGACTCAGAAACGGCTGAATCGAATTTCTTGAAATTTTCACAGATGGTGCATAATGACCCCGTGATACATTTTTTGATATCTGAAGGGGGGCGGATCCTCCCACTTACTCTAATTTTCAGAAACACCAGATCTCGAAAATTGGTACTGCGATTTAAGCGAAAATTTTTGTGCTTTCATATAGTACCCTAAAAATAAAAATTTGGTATCCAAATTTCGGATGGGGTACCTAGGGTGGCCGCCCCACCCTAAAACCTACCAAACATGTATTAAGACCAATCACGACAATATGAGCCTCAAAGGAAAGGTATTTAAGATTAGAAAATGTATCTGATATCCAATTGTCGGACCAAGTGTTAGGGGGATCACCCCAAGCCCCAAAACATCCCTAAATCATGGGGTAGGTAAATAAGTTCGATTTATGGGACTCACTCAAATGCAAGGTATTTGCGAGTAGAATGCGAATCTGATAGCCAAATGTGGGACCACGTTTCTGGGGGTCTACCCCTTCCCCAAAACACCCCCCACAAGCACTTATTTACTGACCATGGGAATATGGGGCTTAATTAAAAAGTATTTGAATGTAGAATTCGAAACCGATCTGGGATCTTGACTTCTTGAGCCTCTAGATTATTATTATTATCCGATTTGCCTGAAATTTTGTACGACGGATTCTCTCATGACCGTCAACATACGTGTTTATTATGGTCTGAATCGGTCTATAGCCCGCTACAGCTTCCATATAAATCGATCTCTCTATTTTACTTCTTGAGCCCCCAAAGGGCGTAATTCTTATTCGAATTGGCTGAGATTTTACACAGGTCTACAACATATAATTTAATTGTGGTCCAAACCGGGCCATATCTTGATATCGCTCTAATGGCAGAGCAAATCTTTTCTTATATCCTGTTTTGCCTAAGAAGAGATGCCGGGAAAAGAACTCGACAAATGCGATCCATGGTGGAGGGTATATAAGATTCGGCCCGGCTGAACTTAGCACGCTTTTACTTGTTATTTTTGATTATGTACCACTGTGCGAAACTACAGGGTTGCCCCTGACATGAATCGTCAAAGTTTGTTTATATATCAACTTCTGAGTATTTTTTTAATTTTTTTTTTTTTGCAAAAAACCATTTTTTATTGCACCGAATTGGTATAATTTTCTTCGTTTCGGTATTTCCACATTACTCTCTTCTACCTCAAACTGAAGATCAAAACAAATAGTGAAGTGAAAAGCAAATCAAAGAAAAATGCTTAAACAACTGCACAGCATTCCTACGCCTTTTATTAACGTATCGTCCAACATTTTTCTTTCCGCTCCATGAGGCAATGTGCATATGTATCTCATACCGCTCTATCTGGATTGCAATGATTGGGCAAACAGTTTTTCCGAATTGGAACAATTTCTTTTAAACCTAAAACCAACATCTTTTATAATAATTGAAGATTTGAATGCTCGTATAAGGGAGGAGCAGCACATGGAGATACTATCTGAACTGGGTCCAAACTTCACAGCAGGACGTTCATCAAAAGATAAATGTGTTGAAAGTAAGGGTCGCAAGTTTCTTAACTTAGTGGAGGATCTTCGTGGAGTGACTTTTAACGGGCGTTGTGAAGGTGACAAAGTGGGTGAATTCACATTTTGTGGTGCTATAGGATCAACGATGATTGACTACGGTATAGGTTTAATGGATATTCTAGAACTTTTGCATAGTTTTGGCGTCCCATGCAAACCGTATTCGGACCATATCCCCTTGGAACTATCAATTAGGTCAGGCCTAATTGACTTTGGGAAGCCATACTCACTACCACGGAGACTAAGGTTGTACCCTTAAAAAAGTGACATGTATTCCAGGGACATGTATTCCAGGAGGATCAAACCTTTTTTCAGCCCAAGAATCGTTGGTTTGATGCTCAATGCGAATCTTCCAGGAGGCGTATTCTCAAACATCTTAATTGCTATCGCAGATTCGACAATGAGGTCTGTAAGAGACAGTACATAGCAAGCAGATCCTTTTATACGAGACTCTCCAATAGGAAGAAGCTTGAATTGTACAACTCAGACATTGAACGCTTGAACAGCGCCAAGAATACGTCAGACTGGTGGGAACTGGCAAACAGATTGAAGGACAGACCACTGATGATTGGTACCAACCTAACTGCTAGTTAATTCCGGGTATATTTTAACGGGTTATTGTCAAGTGCCTGTCGTTCAACTGATATGAACTGGACGCACCCACTACACACCGACTCTTTTGTTGATGGTCCCTTCGAGATGCATGAGTTGTTATTTGTACTTGGGAATACTGAAAGTCACAAGGCGCCGGGTATTGATAGAATCCCTTTCGAATATTATAAATAGGCTCCTGCACAATTTCTACGGGAAGTTTTATATCTACTGAACTGTATTTTCCTCCCCGTGACTGTTCTATCCTCCTTCCGTAGATCTATTATTGTTCCTTTGTACAAAAAGGGCGAGGCTTGTCTTTACTGGATACGCCTTATAAGTTATTTACGGGTGTAGTGTTGAACCGTATTAATTGGTGGATAGAGCAGAATCATATTTTCAATGAATACGAGGCAGGGTTCAGAAGTGGTTATTCGACGAACGACAACGTATTAAATTTTACAAGCATTATCCATTTAAACTGGAGGAATAAAAAGAACACATACTCTTTCTTTGCTGATGTCGAAATTAGGCTGTTGAGGTATGCGGATAATATAGTCCTTTTATAGGACTCCCCTGTGGAATTACAGTCGATTATTGATGCGCTATTGCTCTTTTTGGGGCCTAAGTCTAAACTTAACTAAGTCGAAAATTGACATCTTCAGAAAGGGTAGTAGAATCAGCGGAAGTTTGGCATGGTATTATGGTACTGGTCCCATAGAAGTTTTCAAAGAGTATAAATAACTGGGAGTGAATCTCACTTATAACCTGTCTTTCAAGAAACGTCTCTCGGACAAGCTACAGTTTGCGAAAATTGCAATAAACTCCACGTAGCTCCACTATATTCACAACGAAAGAATCCAGATTTCTAATATGACGAAAATTTTTAATACAGCCGCTAAAACAATCATATTTTACGGGTCTAAAGTATGGGGGTATGAACGGTATGACCAGGTAGAGAAGCTTTTCAGGTTTTTTTTTCACCAAGAAACTACTTTACCTACCCAGAATTACACCCAACTATATCTTAAATATTGAAACTGGGCTTCCTAGTATGTATTCGGAGACGCTAAGACTGCACTTCGGCTATATTAATATGGTTATTTCCTTACCGAATAACAGATTGCTTCGCGTGATGGCAGAGGAGACTTTTGGAACAGGTGTTTTTTGGACTAGAAATTGGATTGATTTAGGCGCCAAACTAAGTAGTAGTATCAATTTTGACCTTAGGGGTAGGGAATTAAGTAGGATGCACGAAACTACACTGTGCAATCTTGTAAGACGGGAGAGAATCCTAGACGAAAATAGTGCTCACCTTCTGTTAATATTCCTCTTTATTTCCTTGATATGGATTCCCAGAGACTAACAAGTCTGGTTTTTTGCGCCCGAGGCTGTCAACCTAAATACACGAGCTTTCAAAGATAACACAGACGGAAACTGCTCCATTTGCAATTTACTAGAACCTGAGACAACTTATCACTTTGTAGGCGTATGCCCTATATATGCATACAAAAAAAATAATGTTTTGGAAAAAACTCACTGACTCTACATGAGTTTTATGTGGTACTTAATGGAAACAATTTTACACAGCTCGGAAAATATTTAATAACTGCCTTGAATTGCTGAAAACTAATTCGTAATATATTTGAGCAATAAAAAACTAAAAAAAAAACTGAAGCAAAAGAAATCAATAAAATGTTTATAGAAATAAAAATTAAATCATTACTATATTTGTTATAAATTTATGCCAATGTGACACACAACAAAAAATTTACTGTCAAATTAGATTTTTACAAAAAATTGTTATTATTTAAACTTCGTAAATGAGTTATAAATCAAAAATCATGTTTACTTAACCGAGAGTTTACTTATGGGCACCTATGACCAACGACCGCCCTCCAATCGTTTTCATCGAGCCTGATGCCTACTTGGGACTTATTATCAGGCCTCCTATGGATGACCACCATAAATAATCTATTACGGATGCTGACTGAGGATGGATTTGAACCCGACTTTGTTATTTTTATACTACACTATTGCCGTAAATTTTGCTGTTTTTAAATTCAAGCCCGAGGTCCTTTTGTTTTTTATTATACCCTCCACCATAGGATGGGGGGTATACTAATTTCGTCATTCTGTTTGTAACTACTCGAAATATTCGTCTGAAACCCCATAAAGTATATATATTCTGGATCGTCGTGAAATTTTATGTCGATCTAGCCATGTCCGTCCTTCTGTCCGTTCGTCCGTCCGTCTGTCTGTCGAAAGCAGACAGCTAGCCGATTGAAATTTTGCACAAATACTTCCTATTTGTTTATCTCGGTTGGAATTGTAAATGGGCCATATCGGTCCATGTTTTGATATAGCTGCCATATAAACCGATCTTGGGTCTTGACTCCTTGAGTCTCTAGAGGGCGCAATTCTCGTACGATTGGACTGAAATTTCGCACGTGGTGTTTTGGTATCACTTCCAACAAGTATGCGCTAAGTATGGTTTAAATCGGTCCCTAACCTGATATAGCTGCCATATAAACCAATCTGGGTTCTTGACTTCTTGAGCCTCTAGAGGTCGCAATTATTATTCAATTTGCCTGAAACGACGCATCCTCTCATGACCATAAACATACGTGTTTATTATGGTCTGAATCGGTCTATAGCCTTATACAGCTCCCATATAAATCGATCTCTCTATTTTACTTCTAGAGCCCCAAACGGCGCAATTCTTATTCGAATTGGCTGACATTTTACACAGGTATCCAACATGTAATTTAATTGTGGTCCAAACCGGCCGAAAGGGCCTTGCAGTTGGCATACGACTGGGTTAGACCGAGGGGTCTTAACCCAGAAAAGACCTGACGTACCACGTTTCCTTAAAAGAACGATTTTGATACATGACAAGGTCAAATAATTAGGGGTGATCTTGGAGAGAAAACTGAATTGGAAATGCCACATTCAGGAGCGTACAGAGAAGGCCACAGAGGCCTGAATCCGTGGATAGTTCACTGGCTCTACTGGAGCGTGATTAGACCAATACTTACTTCACCTCAGTAGTTTGATGGACTACGATGGAGAAAAAGTGCAACGTAACAATAATACAACAGGTTCAGAGAACATGTTGTCTTAGCATTGGCGTGGCGATGAGGACCACGCCCACTAGATTACAGGAGATTACTCTAGATATCCGGACATAAAGATAAAGAGTGAGGCAGCCACTGCAGCAAAGAGACTTTAAGGCGATGGGAGAATGGATTGAGGATAGGAGCGGTCATTCCATCGCGGTATAATCGCAGAAACCTGGATGGGATGGAAGAGGTTGTTGATCGGATACCTGAGACGACAGGGCACAGTCTTGGATTTACGGAACTCTGCCATTGCCATCTGGAAGATGAATCACAGATAGAGGACAGAGTGGACCTGGGAGTTTACATTGTGCACCCTGGGAGTGAGATCTGTTTTCGACTGCCTGACCATATATGGTACAGCAGACGGAGATCCGGGCCATCCAAGAAGAGCTTTGGAATGTAAGAAGGAGATTAACGCCTTCTCTGAGGATGGCACGATCCGCATCGTTTGGATGCCAGGCCATCGCGAAGTAAAGGGGAATGACTGCCGTCAATAAACTTGGTTAACGTGAACCCTTTCGGTCGATGCAGTCCGAATTATGGGCGCGGTCAATGTAACATTGTGGAACAGAGAAACGGTCGGTAGAACGACGAAAGTCCTACGGAGAGATACGTATCATGAGAAGGCGAGACTATTTTGGTATCATAACTGGACATATAGGATCACGAGCTCACTTATGAAAACATTGTGGAACAGAGAAACGGTCGGTAGAACGACGAAAGTCCTACGGAGAGATCCGTATCATGAGAAGGCGAGACTATTTTGGTATCATAACGGGACATATAGGATCACGAGCTCACTTATGAAAACATTGTGGAACAGAGAAACGGTCGGTAGAACGACGAAAGTCCTACGGAGAGATCCGTATCATGAGAAGGCGAGACTATTTTGGTATCATAACGGGACATATAAGTTCACGAGCTCACTTATGAAAAATCGGTGCGGCAAGTTATAGCATGTGTGTGTCATGTGAGGAGGATGAGGAGATGTTGAAACATTTTCTATGTCATTGCTTGGCTTTTGCGGAAAAACAATTAAGAACCAAACAATTTGGAAAACAATTAGAGATTTTGTAAATAGCGCACAACAAGCCTATCATATTATCGGGGAAACATTTTGGAAACTATTTCGGAGCCGTTGACAGGCAATCATTTCCCTGGTAGACTATGGACGTGCCAACAAGACTCGACACCGTCACATAAAGCACATCTAAACCAAGAATGGCTAAACAATTCTGTTCTGTACTTCATTTCGTCCATACAGTGGCTGTGGCTGGCTATACTTTTCGTACAGAGCAAAAATTAATATATTCGAAAATTTTGAATCCAGACATTTTTGTCAATTGAATCAAAAATAAAAAATCGGGCGGAGCCGACTGTATGATACCCTACACCTACCCTACAATTATAAATTCGGGCAATAGATACATGTATATGAGAGCCATATCTAAATCTTAACCGACTTTTTTCGAACGGTTGAAAATTGTAGCTACTACAGCCATTAAAGTGCAAATCGGGTAATACATATATATAAGGGATCTATATCTAAATCTGAACCGATTTTTACCAAAATCAATAGCGTCCATCCTTACTAAATATAGATCAATTTTGATGGATTTGGCGGGAAGTGTTTGGAGGGGTAACAAAATAAGTTGAATCCATTTTCATATAAATCGGGCGATGCATATACATGGAAGCTTTATCTAAATTTGAATCGAAATCTTAAACAAGCAAGAAACTGAATGGTAAGTGTGGCCGAGCCGAATCTGTTTTTGGATTTCGCTAATAATTTACACAAAATAAATTTACTTGAAGGGCATAGTTTTACACCACGAAACAAATATCTGCCAAATGAGGCAAACAGTAAAACTCCTAGGAATCGAACAAGGATAATGAGAGATCTGTTTACTAGGGAGCTATATCACATTGGAACAGAACACCATGTGCAAAATTTTAACCAAATCGGACAAAAATTGCGGCTAACAGGGACTCAAGATATCAAATCGGGAGATCGATTTATATGGGATCTATATCAGGATGGACGGAACTTGAAAGAGCTCGTTGGAGGTCGTAACAACACTACGTGTAAGACTATAGACAAATCGGACAAAAATTGTAGCCTGCTGGGACTCCAGACGTGAAATTGGAAGATTAGTTTATATGGAAGCTATATCAGGTTAAAGACCGATTTGGACCGTACTTTGTATAGTTGTTGGAAGTCGTAACAGAACACAGCGTACAAAATTTTAGCCAAATCGGACAAAAATGACGCCATCCAGGGGCTCAAGATGTCGAATCGGGAGATCTGTTTATATGGGAGCAATATCAGGTTATAGACCGACTTTAATGGTACTTGGCACGGCTGCTGGAAATCGTTACAGACAAATTGGACAAAAACTGCAGGGGCTCCTAACATGAAATTGAGAGATCGGTTTATATGGGAATTTTGTTTTTCGAGGTTACCTTTTAGCTATAGAGCGCACGACAAGGCGATTACCGGCTTAAATATATGTCTATACACAAAAAAAAACTCTTAGAAAAAAAAAACTAGCAAATTTGTATGTGAAACTTTAAATTCTTAACGAATTTTAACTTTGAATCGAAGACATTATTTGTTGAAGTACGAAAAAGTCTCTATTATTGAAATTTTGTTGACTTTCAACAAACTCTTAAGTTGTGGTAGTTGTTAAAATAAGCGTACTACAATGTAGAGCACAAAACTCCCATACGATTGATGACTTGCAAACCCAGGTTCGAGTCCCCCGGTTGGCCATTAAATTTTTTAGAAAATTCGGCAATAAAAATATGAATTTCGCATTTAAAAAAAAATATTAGAGTGGTTTTTACCTATTTTTATACCCTCCACCATAGGATGGGGGTGAACTAATTTTGTCATGTCCGTCCATCCGTCCGTTTGTCTGTCGAAAGCACGATAGCTTTCGAAGGAGTAAAGCTAGCCGCTCTTAATTTTGCACAAATAATTCTTATTAGTGTAGGTCGGTTGGGAATGTGGGCATGGGCCATATCGGCTCATGTTTTGATATAGCTGCCATATAAACAGATCTTGGATCTTGACTTCTTGAGCCACTAGAGGGCGCAATTTCCAACCGATTTTGCATGAAATATTTTGTTATGATTTTCAACAACTGTGCTAAGTATGGTAGCAATCGGTTCATAACCTGACATAGCAGTCATATAAACCGATCGAGGGTCTTGATTGCTTGACCCTCTAGAGGACGCAACTCCTATCCAATTTGGCTGAAATATTGCGTGACATTTTTCGTTATGACTTCCAACAACTGTGCCAAGTATGGATTAAATCGGTCCATAAACTAATATAGCTGCCATATAAACCGATCTTGAATCATGATTTCTTGAGTCACTAGAGGGCGCAATTGATATCCGATTTTGTTATCCCAAGTATGGCACAATAAACGTGCCAAGTATGGTTTAAATCGGTCCATAACCTTATATAGCTGCCATATAAACAATCTTGAATATTGACTTCTTGAGCTTCTAGAGGACGCAATTCCTCTCCGATTTTGCTATTTCTTTTATCTTTATTTACTTTTATCCTTTGTTGGCCTAAAAAGAGATACCGAGAAAAGAACTCGACAAATGCGATCCATGGTGGAAGGTATATAAGATTCGGCCCGAACTTTTACTTGTTTAATTTAGTTAATTGAGACACTTATTACTGTGTAGGAGTACTTATTGATTTATTTCATCATAAAGAAGATGATGACGGTAGGTTAGAGGATGCGTGCAAGACTGTCAAACTTGAGATCATGCGGCATCAAAATTATTGAAATTTGTTTTTTAAGGGGAATAGTAGGAGTTACAGAGAAAATCCCGAGAGCAGCAGTAAAATGAACCAGATAAAGCAGCGCGATCTGAACAAAGAATACAAAAACATCACCACCCGAAGCAAAGCACATGCGTTGGCTGGTTAGATGGTTTTTTGCCTTGCTTATGGATATATTGTTGTTGTTGTTATATGTTGGCTTACACAGAGTGCCTTTCAACAACAAATTTCTACTTTGGGTCGTTGAGACTCGAAATAAATTGTTGCAGAAAAATTAAAACTTTCATAGTTGTTTTTACGACCAAAGTTGTTGTTTTTCAAAATTATTTTTATCTGGCCCCTATTGGCATGGTCGAAAAATTTTTTCCCTTTAGGAGTCCTACATTTGGATATCAAATTGGTATTCTACTCCCAAATACCTTTATTTGACCCCATATTGCAATGGTCAGTAAAAAATTGCTGTTTGTGGGGTATTTTGGGAAAGGGTAAGACTCCCAGAAAATTGATCCCGAAAGTTGGTATCAATTCTTACTCTACCTCCAATACCATTCATTTAAGCCCCACAATGTCATGGTCGGTAAATATGCCCGATTTAAGGGTGTTCTGGGGAGTGGGGTGGTCCCCCAAACACTAAGCCCTGAAAATATATCAGCAACGTGCTCTATTCTCATATATCTATATATCATTTATTTGAACCCCATATTGCCATTGCCCTCAATATTGGATATCAAATTCGTTTTCTAATCTCATTTAAACTCCTTATTGCAAAAGTCAGCAAATATGTCCGGTTTGGGGTATTGGCCCTAAAAACTATAAATATTTAGTTCCGCTCTCTTTAAGACCCAAATTGTCGTGGTGAGCAAATACGCCTGACAGTTGGCCCCTAATGTTGATATCAGATACATGGTCTACTCCCAAATACCTTTAATTTGAGCCCCAAATTTCCATAGTCGGCAAACATGACCGGCTAGGGGGGTGTCTTGGGGGATGGGCGGCCACTCAGTGAGTTGGCCTTGAAAATATATATCGGATTCGTGTTCCACTTTAAAAACCCTCTTATTTGAGCCTCATATTGCAATAGTCAGAAAATACTTACTATTTGGTTGGTGTTGTGGGTGTGGGGTGGCCCCATGGACACTTTTCCCGAATATTGATATCAAATTCGTGATTACTCCCAAAGACCTTTCATTTGAGCCCCATATAGCTGTGGTCGCAGATTTATCCCTTTTGGGGGATGTTTTTCGTGAGAAGCGGCACCCAAACACTTGGTCCCATATTTGGATATCAGATTCGTATTCTACATTCAAATACCTAGGTCAATAAATAAGTCCTGTTTGGGGGTGTTTTGGGAGAGGGGTAGACCCCCAGAAACGTGGTCCCACATTTGGATATAAGATTTGTATTTTACACGTAAATACCTTTCATGTGAGTCCCATATTGCCATGGTCGGTAAATATGTCCGATTTAGGGGTGTTTTGGCGGTTGGGTGGTGTTGTGGGGGTGGGGTGGCCCCATAGACACTTTTCCCGAATATTGATATCAGATTTGTGCTTTACTCCCAAAGACCTTTCATTTGAGCCCCATGTGGCTATAGTCGTAAATGTGTCCTTTTGGGGGAGGTTTTTGGGGAGAGGCGGCCCCAAAACACTTGGTCTCATATTTGGATATCAGATTCTAATTCTACACTCAAATACCTTTTATTTAAGCCCCATATTGCCTTGGTCAGTAAATAAGTCCTGTTTGGGTGGTGTTTTGGGGAAGGGGTGGACCCCCAGAAACCTGGCCCCACATTTGGATATCAGATTCGTATTCTACTCGCAAATACCTTTCATTTGAGTCTCATATTGCCATGGTCGGTAAATATGTCCGATTTAGGGGTGTTTTGGGGGTTAGGGTGGTCCCCCTAGCACTTGGTCCGACAATTGGATATCAGATACGTTTTCTTATCATAAATACCTTTCATTTGAGTCCCATGTTGTCGTGATTGGTCTAAATATATGTTTGGTAGGTTTTAGGGTGGGGCGGCCCCCCTAGGTACCCCATCCGAAATTTGGATACCAAATTTTTATTTTTAGGGTACTATATGAGAGCACACAAAATTTCGCACCACCCATCTCCGAGATCTGGCGTTTCTGAAAATTAAGGTGAGGGGGACTGTCCGCCCTTCAGATATCAAAAAATTTAGTAACCTATTTACACCACGGGGTCATTATGCACCATCTGTGAAAGTTTCAAGAAAATCGGTTCAGTCGTTTCTGAGTCTATAAGGAACACACAAACTAACAAACAAACACAAATCGAATTTTATATATAAGAAGAAGATTCGTATTTAATTATGTGTGTCAAAATTGCCAATTTACATATGATTCATCATTTTTGCTATCATACTAATGTGTTATTTTTGTAGGACATTACCTAATAATGTGAGCCAAAGCTGAATTTTTTTTGGCGACAGATTGTTAAAGTTGGAAGAAAGCTTCCTAAATCATACACTCAGAAAAATGCTTATCGTAAGTACAAGTTAATTACATAATACTCATTTGTTCATGATATTTTTCCACGTTTAGTTAAAAATTCCTAAAGAGTGAGCAAATAAACTTTGTACGAATAAAGATAACTACTCGTGAGTATAGATAAAATAGCTTACAATTCAGGTGGAGATAGTAATTTTCCTTAAACGATTATTTTTGAAAAAAGCGAGAATTTTACTAATCATTAGCAAAAGGATATCATCGTTGAGAATACCTTTTCTGAAACTTATTACTGAATGAACTATACTTAAAGAAATAAAGATTTTTAGTTCAATATAACTTTAACGTTCATTCCCATTTCTTGAGTTCACTAATACATGCTCGAAATTAAGAACAATTCAATAAACACATATCTCATTAGATATGTCACCATTGTGAGACATCATGTCTATAAATAGCAAATGACAAAGCTGAACAAAATAAGCATGGCGTTCCTTGATAAAAAGAAGTAAGAAAATTTTTTATTTTTGTGTTGTTAGTAAATATTGAAATGGGAAAATAACCGAAGAATGAAACAATACTGATGTGGATGAATGCGTAGAGCGTCTGCTTTGTAAACAGAAGGTCCTTGGTTCAGTACTCGGCTGGGACAAAAGGTAAAGTTTTATTTAATTTTTTTCAATAATTTTATCGTTCATTTTCAATGCTCTTTAGTTCATATTTTACCTGTGGGAAGTTGAAAGTAGACTAATGCTATGTATAAATAATTTCGTAGCTAAAAATAAATCGTTGAACTCGCAACGAGAATATTATTCCTTGGGAAGTTCAATATTTCTCAAATTTAGTTAGTTTTAACTAGTGTTGAGGTGCAAAATTTTTTGATCGTAAAGTTGTGAAAACATTAAAATTTGGGGTTGCCTTCATTCAACTGACAACAAAAACAGCTGATTTTTTATGTTTCTGTCAGAAGGAATAGAGCACCGCCTTAATCGAAAAAATACCAACGCTATTTTGAAAAGTGTTTTTAATGTATTAGTTTCAATCGTATCATATAATTTGTGGAACTTTAACAAAAGCAAAATTTGACATGTCATACGAGAAGAACATGTAGCACCTTAAACAAATTAAAAAAAAAAAAAAACAAGTAAAAACGCATTAAGTTCGGCCGTGTCGAACTTTGGATACCCAGCACTATAGATATATTTGTTAACCTATTTTATTATCAACCTTCTAAATCTATATAATGTCCATGTATGGTAGAGCTGGCAAAATATCGATGGTACTATCGATATTTAATTTGACCTGGTTTGACCTCGAGCCAAACCAAGAAGACAAAGTTATAAAATTCCAAAGGTCAACAATAAAATCACGGAATTTAATTTTTTGGCCAAATATCGAATGTTATCTTTTCTATCGATATTTTGACAGAGTTCCGCCATTTGCAAAATTAAAAAAATCAATGCAGACAAAAGAAAACCAACAGCGAACAGCAGCAAAAAAAATTGTGCTTTTCAATATTAACTTCAATTGAAAGACTTCCAAACACAAAAAAAATAATGAAACAGCAGCAACAAAATTGTGCTTTTCATTATTAATTTCAATTAAAGAATTTAAAATTTATTGAAAATTTCTTATTTGGAGAGGTGCATTTCGCTACACCTTAAAAAGTATTTATGAAAATATATTCAGATATTCAAGACATAGTTAGTTTTGTGTCCTTCCTAAATTACCATTAATTTTTATGAATTTAGTGATTTTTTTACCCATATTATATCGAAACCACGTGGGATACAAAGACCAACAGGTGTTTCTAGTGTTATTGTTGCAGCAGTGAGTTGTGTTCACCTTTTCGTCTTCGGTTCTACCAAATATCCAGATTCATGTACTCCGGACTAAGGTGAGGTGCGTCTTGAACACAGGTTAAGATCGAAGCTAGACTATATTGGACTATATCTTGATATAGCCCCCATATAGACCAATCCGACGATTTAAGATCTTTGGCCCATAAAAGCCACTTTTATTATCCGATTTCGCCGAAATTTGGGACAGTTTGTTGTGTAAGGCCTTCGACATCTTTATTCAATTTGGCCCCGATCGGTTCAAATTTGGATATAGCTGCCATATAAACCGATCACTCAATTTAAGGTCTTGGGCCCATAAAAGGCTCATTTATTGTGCGATTTCGCCGAAATTTGGGACAGTGAATTGTGTTGGGGCCTTCGAAATTCTTCTTCAATTTGGCTCAGATTGGTCCAGATTTGGATATAGCTGCCATATAGACCGATCTTTCGATTTAAAGTCTTGGCCCCATAAATGGCGCATTAATAATCCAATTTGCTGAAATTTGACGCAGTGACTTATGTTAGGCTTTTCGACATTCGTTTCGTATATGGTTCAGATCGGTCTTTATTTGGGTAAAGCTACCAAAAAGACCAATATTTTGTTCTACAAAATTGAACAATGACTTGTACTTATTAGACCACTCAATGTCCGCGCCGAATTTGGTCCAAATTCGGTAAAGGACCATATTTCGGTAAAGCTGCTACGGAGGCATAAATTAAGCATTTTTCACCGGATTTTGACGAAAGGTAGTTTACATATAAATCCGAGGTGGTGAGTAACCAAAGTTTGGTTCTGTTAACGCCTTTTTACTTGTTGTAAATATTCGGCTTACGATAACTTGTAATCCTTTCTTTTATACCCTCCACCATAGGATGAGGTATACTAGTTTCATCATTCCGTTTGTAAGACCTCGAAATTTTCGTCTGAGACCCCATAAAGTATATATATTCTTGATTGTCATGGCATTGTAAGACGATCTAGCCATGTCCGTCCGTCAGTCGAAAGCGCGAAGGAGTAAAGCTAGGCGCTTGAAATTTTGCACAAATACTTCTTATTAGTGAAGGTCAGTTGGGATTGTAAATTGACCATATCGGTCCATGATCCCAAACCGATCCTGGATCTTGACTTTTTGAGCCACCAGAGGGCGCACTGTTTGCAAGCAAATTCATTGATCCTCTTTTGTTATGTTATGTGGTTCTTTCGGTTAACATTCTGGCAATAGCAGTTGCCGCAAAAATCACGGCGTCCCAACAGTATGTATGAACTTAAGTCTGGTAAAATCAAATTTGCATTAGGCAGACAGCCCACGTATAAATTTTCCTAGGATACTTGCTTGACGGTTCGTCGATCAACTGGTCTATATTTCTTCGAACTCTTTTTCTTTTCTTGTTTTATTTTGCAAAAACCAGGAACTTGAGACTGAAATGTATGTTTTTTTTTTTTTTTTTTTTTGCTTTGAAGTTGCTGAAATTAACGATATTTTTTGAAAAATATATATGTTGCGAATATCGATAGTTTGCCAGCTCTAATGTATGGGCCGATTTGGATCATATTCGGTTCAGGTACCGAGAAGTTTATATAAGTCACAGTTCATATAACAGCAATATTTTTTTGGTCCGATCTGTACTATGTCCAGTTCGGACAATGAGAGGCCTAGTGCAACTCACTGTTCCAAATTTAAGCGAAATCGGGTAGCAAATGGGGCTTTTATGAGCTATATCTATATATAGTACAATCTGGACTTTTTTCAGGTCGGACAACGAGAGGCGAAGTGTAACTCACTGCTCCAAATTTCAGCAAAATTGAGTAACAAATGGGGCTTTTAAGGTGTATGACCCTTAATCGGCATATCGGTCTATATGGTAAATATTGTTCGAACTGGACAAAACTTGTTGCGGTTGTCAACAGGATGTCACTGTTCAGAATTTCAACAAAATCGAGTTATTAACCCCCTCACTTGGTAGGTTGATATATATGGCAGCTATATCTAATTATGGACCGATATGGTTTATATGGCAGCTATATCAGGTTATGGTCCGATTTGAACCATACTTGGCACAGTTGTTGGATATCATAACAAAACACGTCGTGCAAAATTTCATTCCAATCGGATAGGAATTGCGCACTCTAACTTGCGCAAAATAACTACTTTTTGGGGTCCCAGATCAATATTTCGAGGTGTTACATACGGAATGGCAAGATTAGTATACCCCCATCCTACGGTGGTGGGTATAAAAAAGATGAAATGCGCATATATATAAGTTATTAATCAATCCATAATGAACTGTATATCTAAATGAGAACCTTATTCTATAAAATATGTAAGAAACATATGGGAATCCTGTGTGGCAAATTTATTTCAATATTAATGTGAATCGGCAGCAACCGATATTTCTCAATTGTAATAGGCCAAAAATATACCTGTTTCAAATTTTGAATATAATCTAATGAAAATTAATTTAAGACTTATATTAAAAAAAACTTATTTTAAAATCTTGTGTATTTGATATCAGTACCAAAATACTTCAATCAAGAAAATAACAAAAAAAGTAGAGTTGGTTGCCAGTACCACTATTTGGCGAGCAGACTTAGAAATTCCAGCGAATGCATATCAATCACCAACGGTATATATATATATATATATATATATATATATATATATATATATATATATATATATATATATATATATATATATATATATATATATATATATATATATATATATATATATATATATATATATATACTTATATTATTTAAATAAATATTATGTCTTCTGTGTAAAAGCTTTATAAATAAGATTTCTTTAATTTTTTGTATTGCTTTCCATAATTCAGATGCAGGCTTTGAATGTACATGATCTAAACAATACTCGCAAGGCTCAATTAGATTTGGTCTTCTTCAATCGAGTTCCCAAGGTGGGAAGTCAAACATTTATGGAACTCTTGAGACGCCTCTCGGAACGTAATAACTTCCAATTTCATCGTGATGCAGTTCAAAAAGTCGAAACCATTCGCCTGGCAGATGAGCAACAGCATGAATTGGCCGAAGTTATAAGTGATCTCCCCGAGCCCTCGGTTTTCATTAAACATGTGTGCTACACAAATTTTACCAAATACAACTTGCCCACACCCATCTATATAAATGTGGTCCGAGACCCAGTTGAACGTGTCATAAGTTGGTTCTATTATGTACGGGCACCCTGGTATTTTGTAGAACGTAAGGCCGCATTCCCTGATTTGCCCCTACCCCATCCAGCATGGTTGAAAAAGGATTTCGAGACTTGTGTTCTATCGGGTGATCAAGAGTGCACTTATACCCAGGGAGTTACTGTCGAGGGCATTGGTGATCACCGCCGCCAGAGTTTATTCTTTTGTGGTCACGCCTACGAATGCACGTAAGCATCGCTGGATGTAATACCATTGATAGAATGTTAAGTGTTTTCTATTTCACAGACCCTTTAACTCTGTTGGAGCTTTGGAGAGAGCCAAGTATGCGGTCGAAAGTCAATACTCTGTTGTAGGAGTTTTAGAGGATCTCAACACTACCCTGTCGGTATTCGAGAAATACATTCCACGATTTTTCGAAGGTGTGCGGGAAATTTACGATAGTAAGTATTGCAATTTTTTAAATTATTAAAATACAAGAAAAAGCGTGCATTCGACAAGGCCGAATCTTGGGAACCCTGGTTGTGGGTGGGTCGTTGGTGGATTCTGCTAAAAATTGATACAAAATAAATTTAGTTGAAGAGCATAATTTTATTCTACATACCAAACTTCTGTCAAACCAGCAAAAATTAAAGCTTATAGGAATCGAACAAGGATGATCGGTTTACATGAGAGCTATATTAGGTTATGGACTGATTTGGACCGTATTTAGGAGAGTTGTTGGAAGTCGTAATAGAACACCGCATGCAAAATTTAAGCCAAATCGGCTTGTAAGGATTCAAAAAGTTAAATCGGGAGATCGGTTTATATGGAAGCTATATCAGGTTATAGACCAACTTGGCACAGTTATTGGAAGTCATATCAAAATACTACATGCTAAATCGCATCCAAATCGGACAAAAATTACGTCTCCCAGGGGCTCAAGAAATCTTATCGAGAGATCGGTTTATATGGCCTATTTGCAATCCCTAACGACCTACATCGATACATGCTAAATCTCAGCCACATCGGACAAAAATTGCGGTTTCTTAGGGCTCAATGAGTCAAATCGGGAGATCGGTTTATATGGTATCTACATCAGGTTGTAGACCGATTCGCACCGTACATGGCGCAGTTGTTGGACGTCGTAACCAAACACTACATGCAAAATTTCAGATAAATCGGTCAAAAATTGAGCTTCCAGGGATTCAAAAAGTCAAATCGGGAGATCGGTTTATATGGGAGCTATATCAAGTTACAGACCGATTTATACCGTAAAATTGAGGCTTCCAAATCGGGAGATCGGTTTATATGGGAGCTATATCAGGTTCTTGACATTAGACCGCACTTGGCACAGTCGTTGGTAGTATATCTAAATCTGAACCGATATAGCCCATTGGCAATCCCTAACGACCTACATCAATATTAAGTATCTGTGCAAAATTTCAAGCAACTAGCTTCGCGCCGCTTTTAGTGATTTCGACAGACGGACGGACATGGCTAAATCGACTCAGAGTGTCGAGACGATCAAGAATAAATATACTTTGTGGGGTCATAGACGAATATTTCAAGGTGTTACAAACCGTATGACTAGATTAGTATACCCCCATTCTATGGAAAATATTGTTACGATTTTACTGTAAGCATTTTACTTCCGATTTGTACTCAGTTGATTTATTGATCTACTTATTTGCTTTACAACTCACTAACGGCGGTTTGCTGATACGTTAACAGAACGCGTTCTCAGATGAGACTGCCTCGTGTTGCGTGTGCTACTACCTTGTATACCTCGATGGTTCGAGAATACCCAAGCTGGTAACTTCCTTATTTAGTATCATTTAAATCAGTGGTGTCCAAATAAAAATGAGATAGTGTTTGTAAGAGAAACTAAAAGTACACAGAGAAACTAAAAAAAGTACACATTTCGAACCGAACACTGATTTTGGTAATAAAATTCAATGATTTGCAAGCGTTGCTCGTTAGTAAGTCTATTCATGATGAAATGTCAAAGCATACTGAGCATCTTTCTCTTTGACACCATGTCTGAAATCCCACGTGATCTGTCAAATACTAATGCATGAAAATCCTAACCTCAAAAAAATCACCCTTTAGCTCTTGCTACCTCCTTCTTTAATTTAGTTTTTTTCCTTTATTTCATTACTTTCTACTTTATTTATCCATTCTTTAATTTTTTTTTTTTTTTTTCAAATAAGTTATTTCCTTTTCATCGAAAAGGTTTTTTTTTCCTCAGAGCTGGAAAACTGAAGTTTCTCCGTAGATGGTTGAAAAAGAACTCAATTTATTTTACTTACAAAATCATAAATCTATACAATACTTAATAACTAGTGTCCCTACATGTGCTCATTTTACGATCTTATTATGGAAATCCTTTATCTCAGTACATACTACATACAAATGTTTTAGATTCAAAAAAAAAATTCCTTCCTGTTTTTAAATGTCTTGTAACAAACGAGACATTGAATGTTTCCAAAAGCATTCTTAATCATAAAATATCAACGATGCACAACAACGATAAGAACTAACCTGAAATAATTATTGGGTTGCCCAAAAAGTAATTGCGGATTTTTTAAAAGAAAGTAAATGCATTTTTAATAAAACTTAAAATGAACTTTAATCAAATATACTTTTTTACACTTTTTTTTCTAAAGCAAGCTAAAAGTAACAGCTGATAACTGACAGAAGAAAGAATGCAATTACTTTTTGGGCAACCCAATATTTGATAGGAACAGGTTATTTCGCTGAGTGTTTTTGCAAAATTGATGCGTTCGCCCATGTGCATGTTCATTCATTCATGTTCAACGACTGACACAAAGGCATAAAAGAACGTGTGGATTGAGTATGAAATCTAGTGTAGAGAAAATTTTAATTTTGGCCACCACTGATCAGTAGTAAATTTTCCGATAATTCTTAACAATATCTTGTCGTATTTTTTTTTACTTTTTTTCTTCCGAATGATTTCTAGACTGTTTGTCTGTAGCAATTTTTGTTCCGACAGTTCTGAAAAAATTGTGAACGATGTCTGAACTAGAGGTGTGCACGTGAGTCGCAAGTAGTCGTGAGTGAGATCCAAATCTAATCATGTAATCGTGCGTGAGCGTGAAACACGACTCACAAAGCTAATCACGACTCACGAGACAATCACGAACCACGAGATATCACGACTTAGGGTTGGTATTTTATTCTACTTTCGGCAAAGTCGCTACAATTTTTTATTGTTTCGCCATCGAAATTTGACAGCAATCAAAGGTGTTTGTATCCATACCAAAAACTTGCACTTATTATTTAAAATTTTTTTTTTTCTCAATAAAACAAAACAAGTAAAAAGGCGTTAAGTTCGGCCGGGCCGAACTTTGGATACCCACCACCTCGGGTATATATGTAAACCACCTTTCGTCAATATCCGGTGCAAAACTCATACCTTATGTCCCATAGCAGAAATATGTGGAGGGGCTTAACTTAACTCTTTGTCCCAAATTTCGGCAACATCGGACAATAAATGCGCTTTTTTTGGCCCCAGAACCTAAAACCGAGAGATCGGTCCATATGGCAGCTATATCCAAATCTGGACCGATGTCAAATTATGTCAAAGGGCTTAACTTAACTTACTGTCCCAAATTTCGGCGACATCGGACAATAAATGCGCCTCTTATGGGCCTAAGACCCCAAATCGGAGGATCGGTCTATATGGCAGCTATATCCAAATCTTGACCGATCTGAGTCATATTAACGGAGGATATTGTAGGGCCTAAGACAACTCACTGTCCCAAATTTCGGCGACATCGGACAATAAATGCGCCTCTTATGGGCCTAAGACCCTAAATCGGAGGATCGGTCTATATGGCAGCTATATCCAAATCTTGACCGATCTGAGTCATATTAACGGAGGATATTGTAGGGCCTAAGACAACTCACTGTCCCAAATTTCAGCAAAATCGGATAATAAATGTGGCTTTTATGGGTTTAAGACCCTAAATCGGAGGATCAGTCTATATGGCAGCTATATCCAATTCTAAACCGATCTGAGTCATATTAACGGAGGATATTGAAGGGCCTAAGACAACTCACTATCCCAAATTTCAGCAAAATCCGATAATAAATGTGGCTTTTATGGGTCTAAGACCCCAAATCGGAGGATCGGTCTATATGGCAGCTATATCCAAATCTGGACCGATCTGAGCCAAATTGACGAAGGATGTCGAAGGGCCTAACACAACTCACTGTTCCAAATTTCAGCAAAATCGGATAATAAATGTGGCTTTTATTGGCCTTAGACCCTAAATCGGCGGATCGGTCTATATGGAGGCTATATCAAGATAAAGTCGGATATAGCCCATCTTCGAACTTAACCTGCTTATGGACAAAAAAAAAAGAATCTGTGCAAAGTTTCAGCTCAATATCTCTATTTTTGAAGACTGTAGCGTGATTTCAACAGACAGACGGACGGATATGTCTAGATCGTCTTAGATTTTTACGCTGATCAAGAATATATATACTTTGTAGGGTCGGAAATGGATATTTCGATGTGTTGCAAACGGAACGACAAAATGAATATACCCCCATCCGTCGGTGGTGGGTATAAAAATGTGTACGTAGAACTTTTTATATATAGAACTTATCTCGAAGTCTAGTCACACTTTAATTTGGATACCTATTGATATATCAAACATAACCTTGTAAGATTTTCCTACGATAGGACAACAAATTCGGATTTCCACATTCTTAAAAGGCCATATCGGGTAAAAGATTATATGGGAGTTATATCAAAACATGTGCCAATTTTGATTCACATACTCGGACGTCAAATAGAACATCTCACGCCCTAGATTGTAGAGATGTGACCAAAATTGTGGTTTTTACTGCCTAAAAAGTCCATATCGGATGAAATATCTACATTGGAACTATATCTAAATCAGGACCGATTTTAATGAAATTTTTTTGAAAATTGTGGTTTCTACAGGCTAAAACCACAATTTTCGTTGCATGAGGCATTTGATTTGACGTTCCAATACGTGCCAATTTTGGACGAAAGATATATCAGGAACCTATATCTAAATCTAAACCCAATTTTATGAAATTTTGCACACGTATTAAGAAGTCAAATAAAACACCTCGTACTGTACCTTATTAAGATCAGACCAAAATTGTGGCTGCTACACCCTTTAAATTCTATAGCGGATAAAAGATATATATGGGAGCACAGATACTTTATATTGATGTAGGTCGTTGGGGATGGCAAATGGGCCATATCGGATTAGATTTCGATATAGCTCCCATATAAACCGATCTCCCGATTTGACTTCTTGAGCCCCTGGAAGCCTCAATTTTCATCCGATTTGACTGAAATTTCGCACATAGCAATCTGTTCTGACTCCCAACAATGGAGCCAAGTACGGTTCAGATATAACCTGGTACAGCTCCCATTTAAAACGATCCACAGATTTGACTTCCTGAGCCCCTTGAAGCCGCAATTTTTATAAGCTTTGGCTGATATTTTGCACATAGCGTTCTATTTCGACTTCCAACAACTGTGCCAGGTAAGGTTAAAATCGGTCAAGAACATGATATAGCTCCTATATAAACCGATCTCCCGATTTGACTTCTTGAGCCCTTACAAGCAGCGATTTTTATCCGATTTGGCTGAAATTTTGCATATAGCGTTCTGTTATGACTCTTAACAACTGCGCCAAGTACGGTCCAATTCGGTCTTTAGCTAGATATATCTCCTATACTTTAGCAGAATCTATGGTGGTGGGTTCCCAAAAACTTAGCACGCTTTTATTTGTTTTGTGCTTGCTTGGTTTCTTGCATATTTTTGTTTGTGAACCATTGTATGCTTCCGTAGCATAGAGGTTAACATGTTCGCCTATGACGCTGAGTGCCCGGTTTCGAATCCTGGCGAGAACATCAGAAAAAATTTTCAGTCGTGGTTATTCCATGCTGGGGCCGAATTACCGCATACGTGATCGAGTAAAATCGTTCGAAATCTCTCTATTGTGAATTATGTATCTCTTTATTGATTGGGTATTTTTAAAATTTAAGAACGCAAATGTTTAAATCGATTATTATTTATAAAAACTTGAGCATAAAAATATAAATATACAAGTGGCATAACAGCCATTAAATACGAAATGAAATTTCATTCGATACGAAAACGCAGTCGATCACGTATGCTGAATTCGGCACCTGGTGACATTTTTTTCGGACTCGGCTATAAAATGGAGATTCTTAATGGAACCAATGGAACAATTTAAACCGTCGGAAAACACATGCGAATACTGTAAGAATTCTTTCAGAATTGGTTAGAATTCGATAAGAAAAGTCGGAAGTGCATCATACTTCTACAAATTTTTAGTCCAGAATTCGGTCAAAAATTGATGCGATGGGTAAAAAAAATAGAATTCTTAAGGAATTCTAATATACTTTCGGTCAGAAATTTATAAGACAAGTCCAAAAACACATCCGTATTCATTAAGACTCAACATCAGAATTTGGTCAGAAGTCTTAACGAGTTCGGATAAACTTTCCGACCTTTTTACAGACTTCTGACCAAATTCTGAACGTTTGGTTCACTGGATTGATACCTTAAGTCTTTCCCGATCTCTACGTACTCGACCAACGTTGGTAGACATGGCATGATACATGCCCAGCAAACCAAATGTCCGACACGTCTAAACTATTTTGGAACAACATTCGTACCGATTTCTGTCCGACTTGTCTGAGGGATATTTTCACCCGTTTCTCTACATTAAAAGAGATATTTTTGTTATGATTTTATTTTGTTTGCCTATTCATGTTTCTTTCTTGCTTGTCTTGTTGGTATTTCAAGCTCTCTTCTCGAAGTTTCGAAGGTACATCCGATTTCAATACGAAATTACTTCCGAAATCGTTCAGAATTCTTTACGAAGTTCCGACAAAAAAATTTCTCTTTTCGAATTTTCCAAAGTTTTTCTTCAGATTTCGGTTCGAAACTTCGTCGTTTCGTTCCGAAATCATGTCAACGACTCCATATGACTTTCGTAACAATTTCGGATCCGAAATAGGATGTAGCTTCCGAAGTTCGTACAGATTTCGTTCCGATTTCGTACCGATTGGTTTGCTGGGCGCTCACATAACAGACAAACACATACACTTTCGTCTATCGAACATTCAAACAAAGGGTGGACTTACTGTTAACAAATAACAAAACGGAAACAATTACGAATAAAAGGCTGACAGCAAAGAACAATAAAGAAATTCTAGAGAAAACTAGAAACAATGTGTGAAGACAATAACGGTTGTTAAATTTGAATTTTGAAAATAACAGAAACTAAAGGGACCTTAAAACTAGTAAGACCCAATTGTAACACTACCCTCGCTTAAGTCTGTTCGTCCTGAATGGCCATAGTGTCCGTTCCATCTGAGGCTAACCGCTCTAGTTGCTAGTTACTTTCAATTTTGACATTTTACATCCGTGCTTTCGGTATGTGCACATCCCAGTCTTTCTGGCCATTGTCTACTACTTTCCGAAGGTGTTCCTCCAGGGTAAGATTGAACCTTTTCACCATGCCGTCAGATTGCGGATGTAGAGGCGTTGTTCTGGTTTTCCTGATTCCATATGAGTCACACATCTCTTTTATTGCAGATTCAAACTTTCTACCCTGATGAATGAATGAATTTCTATCCGATGACCAAAAGAGAAGCTGTACATAGCAGTCCTTTCAGTTTCTCGAATGATTCCTATTGTCAATTTGTGTATACTGGTTGTACACTACAGAGACCAAGATAGCTACAGTTTGTGTAGGTAACTGAGACGTGATCATTCTCTCACAGGCTGGACTTTGTCGCCATCCGTTGAAATGCCCTACGCCGTATCCGATGTCCTTGATATTTAACTTCTCTTTAAAAAGTTGCACTCTTTACAACATCCTTCAAGTTTTTAAGAAACTCATCAAATGTTTTTCCCATGACTATGATATAGTCCATGTATATCAAGTATGACTTCCAGTAAAGCCCCTTCAAAACAAATCCTCTCAAAGGTAGCCGGGGCGTTTCAGAGTCCGAAAGGCATAACGTTGAATTGTCAAAGACAGTCATTAAAGCAAAATACAGTTTTCTGCTAGACTCTTTCTGCGATCTCTACCTGTCAGTAATCACCCTGCATATCAAGGGTGGAGAACCATTTTATCCCGGCTAGAGTGTTCAGAGTGTCATCAATTCTTGCGAGCTGATAGCTGTCCTTTCTGGTGACATCGTTGACCTTTCTATAATCCAAACAGAAACGAGTGCTTATGTTTCTCTTCTTAACCAGCACCATCATGTTCTTCCTCGGGTTTCATTGTTAAAAGCAAAAGCGGTTACGTGTTTATTAGGGTGGTTCTATCTCAATGGGAAACAAGTAAAAGCATTCTAAGTTCGGCCGGGCCGAATCTTATATACCCTCCACCATGGATCGCATTTCTCGAGTTCTTTTTCCCGGCATCTCTTTTTAGACAAAAAAGGATATAAGAAAAGTTTGCTCTGCTATTAGAGCGATAACAAGATATGGTCCGGTTTGGACCACAATTAAATTATGTGTTGAAGACCTGTGTAAAATGTCAGCCAATTCGAATAAGAATTGCGAGTTTTGGGGGCTTAAGAAGTAAAATAGAGAGATCGATTTATATGGGAGCTGTATCGGGCTATAGACCGATTCAGACCATAATAAACACGTATGTTGATGGTCATGAGAGGATCCGTCGTACAAAATTTCAGGCAAATCGGATAATACTTGCGACCTCTAGAGGCTCAAGAAGTCAAGATCCCAGATCGGTTTATATGGCAGCTATATCAGGTTATGAACCGATTTGAACCTTATTTAATACAGTTGTTGAAAGTAAGAATAAAATACGTCATGCAAAGTTACTACCAAATCGGATAAGAATTGCGCCCTCTAGAAGCTCAAGAAGTCAAGTCTCCAGATACGTTTATATGGCAGCTATATCAGGTTATGAACCGATTTGAACCATACTTGACACAGTTGTTGGATTTCATAACAAAACACGTCGTGCAAAATTTCAATTCAATCAGATAAGAATTTCGCACTCTAGAGGCTCAAGAAATCAAGACCCAAGATCGGTTTATATGGCAGCTCCATCAAAACATGGACCGATATGGCCCATTTACAATACCAACCTACACTTATAAGAAGTATTTGTGCAAAATTTCAAGCGCCCAAGTTTACTCCTTCGGAAGTTAGCGTGCTTTCGACAGACAGCCGGACGGACGGACGGACATGGCTTGATCGACATAAAATGTCGCGACGATCAAGAATATATGTACTTTATGGGGTCTCAGACGAATATTTCGAGTAGTTACAAACAGAATCACGAAAGTAGTATACCCCTATCCTATGGTGGAGGGTATAAAAACGATAGACTGACAATCAGCACAAGGGTTTCTTGCACGTTTTTAGGGACATTGGCTTCATAACCCGAATTCAGTATTACTTACGTTCTTCGATATTGAACTTGTTAAAAAGAGAATGCCCTTTAATTTGATGTATGGCACGGGCAAATAACTTGTCAGAGATATGGGTCGCCGAAGTCCCCAAGTAATCAAAAAATTGAGATTTTAAAAGTTTGAGGCCCCAGCAGCACGTGTTGACATCTTCCAATTGTGCCGCAAATTTTGGGAATCTTAAAATTAAACATTTTAGGGTGGTGCCGCCAAAAAAGGTTTTATTTGTATTGGGAAGTAGAAATAACTTGTCCGCATGTATTCTTTACCCAAAGCTTTTATATTGTGAAATAAGTTGTGGCTTAAAATATTATTTATTAAAAAATTTATTATTTTATTTAGTACTATGTAATTATCCGAAAAGAACCATTTTGTACGTTTAAGTGCCTTTATTGACGAAACTAAAAAAACTGTAGTTGCACAATACATGATGTAAAGGTGTACCTTTATCCTTAATTTCAAACCTCTAGGCCAGTCTGCAAACAAAGTACCATTTTCTACGATTTAGTACCTAAATGTTCGAATTTCATAAATAACCTTCTAGTCGCACGGTACATACTGCCATGATGTACCAGTATCCCAAATTTCACAATTATAGCTCAGTCTCAAAAGAATGTGCGATTTAGTACCAAAATGAACGAATATCCAAAAAATATCCTAAAGTCGCCAGGTACATACTGCCAAAAGGTACCTGTATCCCAAATTTCAGAGCTGCATCTTAGTTTGATTACGATCATGTTTACCAAATTATTTAATTTCACCTGTCTCCATTCACTGTAAAAGTAAATAAATTTATTCGTATTATTAAGTACTTTTTGGTACCAAAATAAAAAATAGTACTTTCTTTACAGATAGAGCTACGCTCTGAAATTTGGGATACAGGTACATATTGGCTGTATGTACGGGATGACTACAAGATTTCTTTTGTATATTCATACATTTTGGTACTACACCGTACAAAATTGTACTTTCATTACGGGCTTAGCTATAGCTCTGAAATTTGGGATACGGGTACATCTTGGAAGTATGTACCAGAGGACTAAAAGATTTTTTTTTAAATTTTTACATTTAGGTATTAAAACGTACAAAATGGTACTTTCTTTATGGATTGGACTACAGCTCTGAAATCTGGAATACAGGTATGAACCGGATGACAGTATGGCAGTATGAACCGGATGACTAGAAGTTGTTTCTTGAATTTTGTGCATTTAGGTACTAAACGTACAAAATGGTACAGACTGAGCTACAGTTCTGAAGTTTGGGATACACGTACATCTTGGCAGTATGTACTGGGCGACTAAAAGTATTTTTTAGATATTCATACACTTTACAGCTGTGAAATTCGGGATACAGGTATGTCTTTGCAGTATGTACCGGGTAACTAGAAGATTTTTTTAATTTGTTCACTTAGGTACTAAAACGTATGGATTGAACTGTAGCTCGGAATTTCGGAATACAGTAACATGACACTATGTACCGGGCGACTAGAAGATTTTTTTGATATTCGTTCATTTTGGTACTAGACATACAAAATAGTACTTTCTTTAAAGACTGAGCTACAGTTCTGAAATTTAGGATACAGGTACATCTTGGCAGTATGAACCGGGCAAATAGATTTTTTTATATACGAACATTTTGGTACTAAACCGTACAAAATGGTACTTTCTTTTCAGACTGAGCTACAGTTCCGAAATTTGGGATACAGGTACATCTTGGCAGTATGAACCGGGCGACTAGAATTTTTTTTTTTTTAAATTTGTACGTTTAGGTGCTAAACAAATCAAATGGTACTTTCTTTACGTATTGGACTATAGCTCTGAAACTTGGAATACAGTTACATCGAGGCACGATGTAACAGGCGACTAGAATATTGTTTTGATATTCTTTAATTTTGGTACTAAACCGTACAAAATGGTACATTCTTTACAGACTGAGCTACAGTTCTGAAATTTGGGATACAGGTACATCTTGGCAGTATGTACCGGATGACTAGAAGATTTTTTTTTTTTTGAAATCGTCAATGAAGGTTATAAAACATACAAAATGGTACTTTATTTACGGATTGAGCTTAAGATATCAAAATTGCGATACAGTCACACCTTGACAATATATATCGGGCGACTTGAGATTTTTTTTAATTCACACATTTAGGCTTTAAAACTTTCAAAATTTTTCTTTCTTTACGGATTAGGCATAAACTTTTAAAATTAAGATGCAGTAACACCTTGATATTGGGTGTACCATAGGGGCCAGCGAAGCGACCGGGCATATGCTAGTCTATATATATAAAAGAGCTCCGTAACTGATCAGCCAAACGGCTAAAGCTGGAGCCATGAAACTTGGCACGAATGTGGGTCTTTGGTCATAGACGCGTGATAAGACCGGATTTTGTGATATTTGTACGTTTAGGTAGTAAAAATACCAAATAGTAGTGAAAGTTTGTTGAGAACGAACGAAAGGGTTTTAATGAAAGCGTCTCGAAAAAATAAGATTTAATGAAAAAATTTTGCAAAATAAATTAATTAAAATTATAACTGGAAACGTACATTTGTGCCTCATTTGGTACCATTTCGTTCTTTCTTTACGGATTGAACCAGAGCTCTGAAACTTGGCATGTAGGTACAAGTAGGAAATATATGTTAGGTAACTAAGTGATTTTTCCACAAAACGTACATTTCGGTACCAAAAAGTACTAAATAGTACGAAATACCTTATCTACTTTTAGAGCGAACGGAGACCAAATTAAATAAATTGGGGAAAAATTATTGTATTCTTGACAATTATCTGATAAGTTATGCTACATATGAAATGCTGTAATCGTACCAGGAGTGGAAAAAATCGTACTTAAGTGTTATATATTGTACTATTTGGTAGATTCTTTACAGAATGAGCTACAGCTCAGAAATTTGGGATACAGGTACATCGCAGTATGTAATAGGCGACTAGAAGTTTTTTTTTAACGTACAATATAGTACTTTCTTTACAGACTGAGGTAAAGCTCTTAAAATTGGGATTCAGTTAAACATAGACAGTATATACCGGGCAACAAGAAGGATTTTTTCTGAAATTCGTACATAAGGGTTCATAAACGTACAAAATTTTACTTTCTTTACGCAAGAGGTCTGAAATTTGGGTAACAGGTACACCTTGAAAGTATATATCGGGCGGCAGGGAATTTTTTTTTTTTGAAATTTGTACATTTCGTTACTAAAACATACAAAATTGTATTTTCTTTACGGATAAAGCTAGAGATTTCAAAATTGCGATGCAGGATCATCTTGAGAGTATATGCCGGGCGACTTGACGATTTTTTTGAAATTCGTACATTAAGGTACTATAATTACAAATTGTAATTTTCTTAACGGATAGAATTAAAGTTTTGAAATTTGGTAAAGTTTTAGACAGTATATATAGGGCGACTAGACTAGATGCCATTGAGCGTCGTACAACTAAGTACTAAAATCTACAGCTCCCAAAATAGGGATACACCTCGACCCAATATATCGGTGCCCAGAAGGTTAAAGTGCAACCGGGCATATGCTAGTATATATATATATATATATATATATATATATATATATATATATATATATATATATATATATATATATATATATATAATATATATATATATATATATATATAATCGAATCTGCCCGAACTTTGGTACGGTTTGTTTTAACCAGAGGGGGTGGATGTAGGGTATAACAAAGTCAGACACTTTCCGACCTTTCCTTTCCTTACTAGTTTTAATCAATTTTCACATTTTCTGTTATCGTTACAGCCAGCGCCGAATATTTAACAAAGATCAACAAAAATAATTTCAAGCCTCCAGTCAGCGAACAAGTCAAAGACATTGTGCGTAGAAACTTCACCAATGAAATTGAATTTTATCAATTTTGCAGACAACGTCTGCACAAACAGTACTTGGCGGCCCATGCGCACTTGCCCGATTTGTTGTCACCACATTTGAGGCCATAAATTGTTCAAGGAAATAGAATACCTCGCTTGCGTTTGTCGTTTACGTATTTTAAAAGTACAAATGCAATCGTGAATAGTCTATGTATTATTGTTATATAAAAAAAATATTTTTGAATGAAATCCAAACCTTGTAAATTTTTGTAATTATAACTCGTACATATAAAAAAATAACATATTTGCTTTATTGTAGTTTTGGTTATTTTTCCATCGTAACTTAAAAAAAAAGTTGTCTTCATTGCATTTTGTTTTGTCTTGTTTTTAGTTTATTTATATTATTTGTTTTACTGTATAAAAATATCATTTGTTTGTTAAGTTATTGCTTAAAAGCTGTATGTTAATGTTATGTTGTAGTTATTCTTATATTTTAATGCATCGACTTTTACATTATTTTTTGGTTTAATTTTTTTTTTCATTTTGTGTCCTTAGATGTTTAATACTTATTATATATTTTTTTAAACCTAAAATTTTCAAAACATTGTGATGTGCTTCAAATCGATTTCTATTTGTTGTTGTTAGTTATGTTTCCCTTTATTCGTAAAATTTTTATAGTATAATGAAATAATAAAGTAATAATCTAAGAAGAAACCATAAAAGAAATTTATAATAAAAAGGAGTAATACAAAATTTTGCCTATTTTTTCCATAACTACCATCATTCGTAATAGACATTAAGATCCAGCAGCTGTGATGGTAACAGGCCGTAGCATCTTGTCTGGTACTGAAACATCGGCTATTGGTTTGGCTGCACCAGGCCCCACTAACCGATTGGGCTGTAGAAGATTTTAACGTCACTGTACGATCAATATCGTTAACGCTGATCTGTCTAGACACATAAATCAAGGCTAAAGTTATCATTGAACTTAAACTTGAATCGGACAGCACTCATTGAAATATGAGAAGTTTGCTCCTGTATCTTAATGGAATGTACAAATTTACATTTGTAAGGTTAACTTTAGTTTTCCCAAGATTTATCTTTTAGCACTTATAACTAACGGTCAATTTCAGTGCAGAAAAGTTACAATCGTTATTGATTCTTTCATGGTATTTATAGCATGATTACCTATGCATTAATCTACATTTTCTGGTATTGCACATTAATGCATTTCATATTCAGTCACAGATGACGAACCCAGTTACGGAATCACGTACCGCTCCCAACATACAGGCATTTTAATATACCTAGGAGTAAAACCATCCGTCTTCACTTCTCAAAATATGCATGATATAGTACATATTTTCGACTATTTACCGTTGAGCGAATATGGTCTTACACGTACCCTCTCAACTTCTCAAAATTGTTTTTTTAACATGCCTGTTAATCTGCTCCAAAATATGCGATACACACTACACCCCAATTGGTCAAAACAGGGCAGTAAAAATGCCCTAATTTGAGCCCAAAATGATCCAATGCACATTAATATGAATATCCTCTACTAATATTTTACATGACCTAATCATAACCGAACACACAAATTTACAAACCCACAAACAAACAAACAAACAAACAAACAAACACACAAACAAACACAAATTCCCATTCCCGTATATATATATATATATATATATATATATATATATATATATATATATATATATATATATATATATATATATATATATATATATATATATATATATATATATATATATATATATATATATATATATATATATATATATATATATATATATATATATATATATATATATATATATATATATATATATATATATATATATACGGGACCCTTCCTCTTTCCCAATACAATATGGACCATATGGAACTTAAATTAAAGGTAGACAAGAGTAGAGTACAAATTCCATATAACAATTTGAGTCCACGTAATTAAGGGGCCGCCCTGACCCCAAAATAGGTTTATGGACGATAATGACAACATGGGAATCGAATGAAAAGGTATTCGGGAGTAGATTACGAACATGGTCTGGAAGGAGCAATAGGCTATATAAGTTTTTGATATCGCAAGGGGGGCAGACCCTCCCAAATACCCCCAAAGTACCAGCCAAAAATAAAGGAGACCGATTGGGACAATATGGGTCTTAAATGAAAGGTAATCAAGAGTAGAGTACGATTTCCATATTAATAATTGAGTCCAAGTAATTGGGGGGCCGCCCCGACCCCAAAACCCCCCAAATTGGTTTATTGGACGATAATTACAATATGGAGCTCGAATGAAAGGTATTCGCGACTAGATTACGAATATGGCAGGAAGGAGGTATAGGCTAAGTAATTTGTTGATGTTGGAGGGAGGGAGACCCTCCCCCGTTACCCCAAAAACGCCAACCAAAATCAAAAGTGGAGATGAAAAGGGACAAATGGGAATCAATTGAAAGATATTGGAGAGAACAAAACGAATGTGGTATAAAAACTTGAGTTCAAGTATCCAAGGGGTAGCCCAAGCCCGAAAACTGCTCCAAATAGACATATTGGACGTATATATCAATAAAGGACTAAAAATTAAAGTTATTCGGGAGTAGACTACGAATATGACATAAAAAACGAGGTCCAAGTAATTGATAGTCGCCCCGATAAGATCCCCAAATGGGAATACTACTCAACCATAGCTTGATGAAACTCAAATGATAGGCATTTGAGAGCAGATTACGAATATGACATTAAACTTTATGTCCAAGAACCTAGGTGGTGTTTTACCTTGTGTACTGCGAATCTGATATCATTATTCTGCTCATATATCTAGCGGACCACCTCACCCCAAAACGGTGATCGTAATAATTATATGATTATAAAGACCTAACGGGACACTGTGTGATTTAATTAATGTGTAGGCCGCCATAGCCCCGAAATTATAACATTCAGCGTGAAAGCAGGAGTGGCAAACCTTAACGATAAGATTAAGGTAAGGTAAGAACTATCTCCACCGCACCAAATATATAGACTGGCAAATTAGTTTTTTACCACAGAAAATCGTTTAATAAGGCAATTTAATATGATTTAAAAACAAGTAAAAAAGCGTTAAGTTCGGCCGGGCCGAACTTTGGATACCCACCACCTCGGGTATACATGTAAACCACCTCTCATCAAAATTCGGTGAACATTTCATACCTTATGTCCCATAGCAGATATATCGAAATATGTTCCGATTTGGAACAAATACTAATAAGTACAATTCAAGTGGTCATTTGTGCATAACAAAATAGTAATCTTTTTAGTACTTATATCAAAAAATAAACCGATCTGAACCATATACGACACGGAAGTCGAAAAGCCTAACATAAGTCACTGTGTCTATATGGCAGCTTCCAAATCTGGACCGATCTGTGCGGCTTAACTTGAATCACTGTCCCAAATTTCGGCGACATAGGACAGTAAATGCGCCTTTTATGGGCCCAAAACCTTTAATCGAGAAATCGGTCTATATGGCAGCTTTATCCAAATCTGAACCGATCAGGGCCAAATTAAAGAATGATGTCGAAGGGCCTAAAACCAAATCGGATAATAAATGTGGCTTTTGTGGGCCTAAGACCCTAAATCTGCGGATCGGTCTATATGGGGCCTATATCAAGATATAGTCCAATATTGCCCATCTTCGAACTTAACCTGCTTATGGACAAAAAAAGAATATGTGCAAAGTTTCAGCTCAATATCTCTATTTTTATACCCACCACCGAAGGATGGGGGTATATTCATTTTGTCATTCCGTTTGCAACACATCGAAATATCCATTTCAGACCCTATAAAGTATATATATTCTTGATCAGCGTAAAAATCTAAGACGATCTAGCCATGTCCGTCCGTCTGTCTGTTGAAATCACGCTACAGTCTTTAAAAATAGAGATATTGAGCTGAAATTTTGCACAGATTCTTTTTTTGTCTATAAGCAGGTTAAGTTCGAAGATGGGCAAAATCGGACTATATCTAGATATAGCCCCCATATAGACCGATCCTCCGATTTAGGGTCTTAGACCCATAAAAGCCACATTTATTATCCGATTTCGCTGAAATTTGAGACAGTGAGTTGTGTTACACCCCCAAACATCCTCCGTCAGTTTAGCTCAGATCGGTTCAGATTTGGATATAGCTGCCATATAGACCAATCCTCCGATTTAGGGTCTTAGACCCATAAAAGCCACATTTATTATCCGATTTTGCTGAAATTTGGGGCAGTGAGTTGTCTTAGGCCCATTGACATCCTCCGTCAATTTGGCTCAGATCGGTCCAGATTTGGATATAGCTGCCACATAGACCGATCCTCCGATTTAGAGTCTTAGACCAATAAAAGCCACATTTATTATCCGATTTTGCTGAAATTTGGGACAGTGAGTTGTCTTAGGCCCTTCGACATCCTTCGTCAATTTGGTACAGATCTGTCCAGATTTGGATATAGCTGCCATATAGACCGATCCTCCGATTTAGGGTCTTAGACCCATAAAAGCCACATTTATTATCCGATTTTGCTGAAATTTGGGACAGTGAGTAGTCTTAGGCCCTTCGACATCCTTTGTCAATTTGGCTCAGATCGGTTCAGATTTGGATAAAGCTGCTATATAGACCGATCTCTCGATTTGAGGTTTTGGGCCCATAAAAGGCGCATTTACTGTCCGATGTTGCCGAAATTTGGGACAGTGAGTTGTGTTAAGCTCTTCGACATTTATCTGCAACTGGGTCGAAATCGGTCCAGATTTTGATATAGCTGCCATATAGACCTATATCTTGATGAAAAGCCTTGGGCCAATAAAAGGCGCATTTATAATCCGATTTCACTGAAATTTGACACAGTGACGTATGTTAGGCTTTTCGACATCCGGGTCGTTTATGGTTCAGAGCGGTTTCTTTTTAGATATAGCTACTAAAAAGAGCAAAATTTTGTTTTATACAGTTGAACAATGACTTTTACTTATTAGTATTTGGTCCAAATCGGAACATATTTCGATATAGCTGCTATGGGTCATAAGGTATGCATTTTTCCCCGGATTTGACGAAAGGTGGTTTACATATATACCCGATGTGGTGGGTATCCAAAGTTCGGCCCGGCCGAACTTAACGCCTTTTTATTTGTTAAAGATTAGATTCTTAGATTTTTACGCTGATCAAGAATATATATACTTTATAGGGTCGGAAATGGATATTTCGATATGTTGCAAACGGAATGACAAAATGAATATACCCCCATCCTTCGGTGGTGGGTATAAAAGTCATATTGTATGGTGGTTGTCTATGAATGACTTATTCATAGCCAACCACCATACCATATGATCCACTCTAAGCGAGTAGCACTAACATTTTAATTAGCGTCATCTGGCAGTCTTCAACTGAAATTGTTTGATCCAATTGGATTTTGTTGATCCAATTAAAAACATGCCAACATAGAGAGGGCAGAGTGGTAAAAATTAATCGTCAGCATATATCTTTGTTATGACAACCTATCGGTCCTTTGGGCGCAATTCTTATTCGAATTGGCTGACATTTTACACAGGTCTCCAACATATAATTTTATAGTGGCCCAAACCTGACCATATCTTGATATCGCTCTAATAGCAGAGGAAATCTTTTCTTATATCCTTTTTTGCCTAAGAAGAGATGCCGGGAAAAGAACTCGACAAAATGCGCTCTGCTGCGCCGTCATTAGCGCCATGCGAATGATAAGTTTCTTACTTACTACCCTTTATATCTCCCTAGTACAATTTGTTTTTCTATTACTGTATAACTTTTATTGAACCCCGTATAGCCATGATTGACAAATATTCATATTTTCGGAGGTGTTTTGAATGGTAGGCAACCTCCTATCAATTGAACCTCGTTTTTAATACCATATTCGTAATCTATTCGTACCGAATAACTTTAGTTTGAGTCCCATATTATCATGATCGACTAATACGCCCATTTGGGACGGTTTTGTATTTAGGGTTACCTCTTGGTAGTAACAGTCAATTTTTATTATTCGATAGTCATACACGTACTCTACTCTCGAATACCTTTCATTTGAGTCCCATATTGTCCCGGTTGGTCCACTTTGATTTTGGGCCGTACTTTTGGGGCAGTATTGGGCTTGGGAAGGCTCCCTAGATACTTTTAATATCATTTTCATACTCTACTCCCAAAAGTATTTCATTGAGTGACATATTGTTCTTATCCGTTCAGTTTAATTTTTGGGTGGCTTTGGGCTTGGTACTTCTCCCAAGATACCTTGACCCAATTTTAAAAATCTTATTCAATCACTACTCCCAAATACCTTTTATTTTAGTTCCATATTGTCCCGATCGGTCTACTTTTGATTTTGAGCGCTACCTGGGGCGACCTCCTAAGTACTTGGACCAAATATTTAATACCATATTCGTATTTAACTCCCAAATGCCATTCATTTGAGTTCCATATTGTACCAATCGGTAAATATATCCTGCTGGGTGGTTTTGGGGTGGGGAGACCCCTTAGACATCAAGGAATACATTTTTATGTCAGATTTGTACTCTACTTTTAAATACCTTTCATTTGATACCCAAATTGCTCAAAGCAGTATAAGTGTTCTGTTGGGTCTTGTTTTTGGGGCAGGGGAACCCCCACGACACTTAGGGTGACATTTTTATGCTAAGTTTGTACCATACTCCTAAATACCTTTCATTTGATACCCATTCGGGTGGGTTTTGGGATGGGTTATTTGACCCCAACATTTTATACCAATTTCGTGTTTTTGGGGTACCATAAAGTGACGTACAAAAATTCGCTTAAATCGGTGCATCGATCTCCAAGATCCCACCCCCATTCGGATATCCAAAAAATGTAGTACACTTTTTTCACCGGGGCCTCAACCATCTATGAAAATTTCATGAAAATCGGTTCAGCCGTTTTTGAGTCTATACGGAACAGACAAACAAACAAGCAAACTAACAAACACACAACAATTTCGCTTAAATCGCCATACCCATCTCCGAGATCTGGTTTTCGAAATTAACGAAAGGGGAGGAAAAGTTAAAAAATAATACCGCAACGAAATTTCTATATTTTAGTTTTCCTTATTCCAAAGGCCGATAGGTTGTTACAACAAAAATAAATGCTGTATGATCAATTTTGACCACTCTGCTGGCTTCTCCAAATTAGCGCCATCTACTAGTTGTTTTCAATTGGATCAACTGAAAACAACAGAAAACAGCCAGTAGATGGCGCTAATTTAAATTTAAGTGCTATTCGCTTGGAGTGGCTTAACGCCTATAACATTGATCATCATGTGGTAGTTGTCTTTAAATGACTATATGACTACCTATTTAGTAGTCATCATTTAGTCTTTTTATACCCACCACCGAAGGATGGGGGTATATTCATTTTGTCATTCCGTTTGTCTGTTGAAATCACGGTACAGTCTTCAAAAGTAGAGATATTAAGCTAAACCTTGCACAGATGCTTTTTTTGTCCATAAGCAGGTTAAGGTCGAAGATGGGCTATATCGGATTATATCTTCATATAGCCCCCATATAGACCGATCCGCCGATTTAGAGTCTTAGGCCCATAAAAGCCACATTTATTATCCGATTTTACTGAAATTTAAGGCAAAGTTATTGTATTAGGCCCTTCGACATCCTTCGTCAATTTGGCTCAGATCGGTCCAGATTTGGATATAGCTGCAATATAGACCGATCCTCCAATTAAAGGTTTTGGGCCCATAAAAGCCACATTTATTATCCGATTTTGCTGAAATTTGGGACAGTGAGTTGTCTTAGGCACTTCGATATCCTTCTTCAATTTGGCTCAGATCGGTCCAGATGTGGATATAGCTGCCATATAGACCGATCCTCCGATTTAGGGTCTTTGGCCCATAAAAGGCACTTTTTTATCCGATTTTGATGAAATTTGGGGCAGTGAGTTGTGTTAGAACCTTTGACATCCTTCGTTAGTTTGACCTAGATCGGTCCATATTTGGATATAGCTGCCATATACACCGATCCTCCGATTTAGGGTCTTAGGCCCTTAAAAGCCACATTTTTTATCCGATTGAGCTGAAATTTGGGACAGTGAGTTGTATTAGGCCCTTCGTCAATTTGGTCTAGATCGGTTCAGATTTGGATATAGCTGCCATATAGACCGATCTCTCGGTTTTAGGTTTTGGGGTCATAAAAGGCGCATTTATTGTCCGATTTCGCCGAACTTTGAGACAGTGAGTTGCGTTAGGCTCTTCGACGTCCTTTTTCAATTTGGCCCAGATCGATGCAGATTTGAATATAGCTGCCATATAGACCGATTTCTCGATTTAAGGTTTTGGGTCCATAAAAGGCGCATTTATTGTCCGATTTCGACGAGATTTGGGACAGTGCGTAGTGTTTGGCTTTTCGACATCCGTGTCGTATATGGTTCAGATCGGTTTATTTTTAGTTATAGCTTCTAAAAAGACCAATATTTTGTTATATACAAATGAACAATGACTTGTACCGATTAGTATTTGGTCCAAATCGGAACATATTTCGATATAACTGCTATGGGACATAAGGTATGCAATTTACACCGGATTTTGATGAAAGGTGGTTTACATATATACCCGAGGTGGTGGGTATCCGAAGTTCGTCCCGGCCGAACTTAACGCCCTTTTACTTGTTTTTAATTTTTTACATAGTTTGTATTACAATTAAACATACTTACATTACTAACTTAGTATTTTTTAATTATTTAGTTAGTTAAAACAGAAGGTCTAGTATATGATTTCTTTTCAATTTTCTGACTTCATGAGTCCCATCTTGTAAACATATTGCCAAGGCATTAGTGTGATTACTTTATCTATTGAGGTAGTTGTTAATTAGTCTTGTTATTTCATTTTCAATTCTTCCTATGTCCAAATCATGAATATAATATTCAGGAACCAGGGAGCGTCAGTTATTAATCTAAGAGTTTTTGACTGATACCTTTGCAAAATTTCTAAATTGAAATTGCCAGCGGTTGCCCATAACGCAATGCCATATGACCACACTTGCTTTAAAACTGTTTTGTAGAGAATAACTTTGTTCTCAAGACTAAGCTGCGATTTAGTACCAATCAACCAGTAAATCTTTTTAATTTTTATGTCCACCTCCTTTATTTTCGATTTAATATGCTCATTCCAGGTGAGTAGCTTATCCAATCTAAGGCCAAGATACTTTACGCTATTCAATTTAGGAATTAATTCACCATTTAACGTTAAATGATGGAATTTATATGCGTGAATGTAGCGTTTGGCGATTTATCAGCGCTCACTTTTATATTCCACGTTTTAAGCCAGTGTTGAATACAGTTAAGTTGTTTTTGCACTATTATTGCCATTTTAACAGGATCTCCGCTAGAAGCCAATATAGCTGTGTCATCTACATACGTAGCTACTGTAACATCATCATTAACAGGTATATCAGACGTGTATAACGTAAACAGCAATGGTCCAATGACACTCCCCTGTTGATTTTGCCAACTTTCGATTCTTCGCTATTTTTAGCTACATAAAAACTTCTCTGGCTTAAATAATCTTTCAGGAATAGATACTGGGGTGCATGTAACAATTGTTTGAACTTGAAGAATAGTTCGATATGCCACACATTATCGAAAGCCTGTTTTACATCTAAAAAGATAAATGAGCAAAACATCTTCTTTTCTAAAGCAACCCTGATGTCCTTTACGATCCTATGGCACTATCCTAGCGTGCCATGATTGTACCTAAAACCAAATTGATGGTCCGGCTTGATGTATTTTTTTTTAAATTGGAATCAATCTCTTTTAAAGAGTTTTCAAATAATTTCAATAAAATATGTAGTAAACTTGGTAAAATGGTTCTATAAGAGCTTAACAAATTTTCAGACTTGTTTGGCTTCCTGACCATAATAATTTTCGCGTGTTTTCATTGGGAAGGAAAATGTGATTCTCCAATTAGAGCATTAACAAATGTTGTCAGGAAGACTACATCCTTCTTTGGTAATGACTTCAAAGCTTTGCTATTAGTATTGTCATAGCCTGGCGACTTTTTATACCATCCACCATAGGGTGGGGTATACTAATTTCGTCATTCTGTTTGTAACTCCTCGATATATTCGACTAAGACCCCATAAAGTATATATATTCTTGATCGTCACGACATTTTAAGTCGAACTTGCCATGTCCGTCCTTCTGTCTGAAATTTGAAATTTGCGCAAATACTTCTTATGAGTGTAGGTCGGTTGGGATTATAAATGGGTCATATCGGTCCACGTTTTGATAAGCTGCCATATAAACCGATTTGGGATCTTGAATTCTTGAGCCTCTAGAGGGCACAATTCTTATCCGATTTGGCTGAAATTTTGCATGAGGCGTTTGGTTATGACTTCCAACAACTGTGCTGAGTATAGCTTAAATCGGTTCATAACCTGATATAGCTGCCATATAAACCGACCTGGGGTCTCGACTTCTTGAGCCACTAGAGGACGCAACTATTATACGATTTGGCTGAAATTATGCATGAGGTGTTTTGTTATGACTTTAAAAAACTGTGCGAAGAATAGTTCAAATCGGTCCATAACCTGATATTGCTGCCATATAAACCGATCTGGGGTCTTGACTTCTTGAGCTTCTACAGGGAGCAATTCCTATCTGATTTGGCTGAAATATTGCATGACGTGTTTTGTTATGACTTCCAACTACCGTATTAAGAATGGTTCAAATCGGTCCTTAACCTGATATAGCTGTCATATAAACTGATCTGGGGTTTTGACTTCTTGGGCCTCTAGAGGACGCAATTATTGGTATTGTTCCAATAACATAGCAATTCTTTTCTTTTATCCTTTGTTTGCCTAAAAAGAAATACCATGCCAAGAGCTCGACAAATGCGATTCATGGTGGAAGGTGTATAAGATTCGGTCCGGCCGAACTTAGCAATATAAAATCCTGGTAACGTCCCTGCTCGTCAGATTTTGGGTAATTTGCAATAATGTTGTCATTTGTCAAACATAGTTATTTGATACGGAATGTTTAATAGCCCATCTGAAAACATACGCCGAGGTCCATCAATATTAGTTCAGATTTAGATATATTGGGTTGCCCAAAAAGTAATTTCGGATTTTTTAAAAGAAAGTAAATGCATTTTTAATAAAACTTAGAATGAACTTTCTAAAGCAAGCTAAAAGTAACAGCTGATAACTGACAGAAGAAAGAATGCAATTACAGAGTCATAAGCTGTGAAAAAATTTGTCAACGCCGACTATATGAAAAATCCGCAATTACTTTTTGGGCAACCCAATGGCTCCCATATTGTACTTATGGGGTGGGTTTTTCCAAAAAAAAAGTGTAAGAGTTTTCTCTTTTCTTTAATAAAGGTCAAGGTTATGTTGAAAAGAGGGCCATGATACTAATCCGCCACATGCCACTATGAACAATGTCCATTGGACATACACCTAAGCCAATAATCAGATTGTTGTGCGCTCTGCGTTCTTAAAGGTAAAATCAAAAAAGAAACTATAAATCAGGATTTCCGTGCTACTTACAAAATCCCTAATTTTTTTCATACCACGCACCTAGTTGGGCAATGACATAGGAAATGCTCCAACGTCTCACCATTCTCCCCACATGCTCTACACATCCTATCATTTGCCGTGCCGATTTTGCATAAGTTAGCTCGTAATCCTATGTGCCCCTTTGTGATACCGAAAGCTATACTCGTCTTGTCACGATCCGAATCTCCCCATAGGATTTTCGTCGTCATACTGACCGATTCGCTGTTCCACAGTGCTACACAGTGCGTTCGTCGCCCACGCCTTTATCTCGGCGGCCTAGCCCTGGCTCGAAAGGGTTCGGATTAACAGAGTTTATTGAATGCAGTCTTCTGGCCTTCACGGCCAATTCGTCTACTCTTTCTTTTCCACTTATTCCGCTGCACTCAAACAATGGCGAATCGTGCCATCCTCAGAGAACATGTTTATCTCTTTTTTGCACTCCAAGACTGTTCGTGACCTCACCGCCCCGGTTGTTATTGCCCTGATGGCCAGGGTAAAGATGTTCACACTCGACGTTCTCGCGTTAATACCACACCACATCATGCATTCGGTGATCGCCCGGATCTCCGCCTGCAGGACCGTATTATGGTCAGACGGTCGAAAACAGATCTCAGTCCCTGGTTCCTCAATGTAGACACCTAGGCCCAGTGTCCTCTAACACTGATCCATCTGTGTAGCATGATCTTACACTATGTGGCCTAGTGGGCGTAGTCCTCATCGCCACGCCAATGACAAGACAAAATGTTCTCTGAATATGTTGTATTATCTTTACGTGGCTTTTTTTCTCCATCTCAGCCCTCCAAACTACAGAGGCGTTAGTAAGTATTGGTTTAATAACGCTTCTCCAGAGCCAGTGGACTATCATCGGACTCATGCCCCATTTCTACATACACAGATAAAAATAATTTTGAAAAACAACAACTTTGGTTGAAATAGAACTACGAAAGTTGTTAATTTTCCTGAAACAATTTATTTTGAATATCAATGACCCAAAGTACAAATTTGTTGTTGAAAGGCACTTTTTGCAAGACAACATTAGCAACAACAACAATATATCCATAATTGGGAGTTTTGTGCTCTACATGGTGGTACGACTATTTTAACAACTACTTCAACTAAAGAATTTGTTGAAAGTCAACAAAATTTCAATAATTTTGTCTGTCAGGTCTCTTGTAGAGACTTACTAATGCCTTCGATTCAATGCTAAAATTCGTTGAGAATTTAAAGTTTCACATACAGATATCGAAATGTTTCTCATGAGGAAACGTGGTGCGCAATTGGGCCCACCTTCGTCTTCCTCGTGAACAGGCAGATTTCAATCTTCTCTGGGTTAACATTGAAATTCCAAGGTATAGCTCAGTATGCAATCTGCAAGATCCTTTCGGCAGACGGGTTCAAATCCCTCCTCAAGCAGCATCCGTTGATGCTGAATGCACATGTATTCTTATTCTCTTGGTTTCAGTCGTTGTTGAGACAGCGACGCTAGTCTTGTTGCTGTACAAATAAGACAACCTTTAATCCCTTGGTACACACATGGTATATCTGTTATGTTGACATTTGCGGTTACACTGCTATTTGCTTGTAGATCAGGGGAATTAGGGATAATCGATTTTCACGGATAATGGAGGAGCTTTTTTTGAGTTTTTATACATATTTTTAAGTAAAGAACACATTGTTGTTTTATGTAAAATAAGTAATTATGCTATAAAGCATGCTATCTTCATCATCATTCTTTTCTATGTGGTAATCATTCCATGATCCTCAGGGTGAAGGTGGCCTCACGCGAACAGCAGGAAAAAGCCAGCCAGTTTGATGGTATTTAAATGTCAGTTCTGTATTTACATGAATTTTTACTCTCTCAAACAAATGGCAATGACGAACAACGATTAGAAATCTGACGTTTTCTCTAGTTTCATTCCTAAGAGCCACCTAGGAGAGAAGCAAATAGAATTGGGTAAACATAATCTCAGCAATTACGTTTATTAACAAAAAAAAAAGAAAAGAAACTAATAAGAGAGTTAAAAAGTGTTTTGTAAAAATATTTTAAAGTTTAGAAGCAAAAAAGTATTTATCCACAATCCATTCAAAACTCATTCATTATTCATACACAGTTATCTTGAATTCTCTTATTTTCTACGTTTATTTCTAGTCTTTGTATGAGGTGCCTCTTAAAAAAGGCGATGCACAGTCGGAGAAAATCGGAAAAAACTAATAAAAACAAGTAAAAGCGTGCTAAGTTCGGCCGGGCCGAATCTTATATACCCTCCACTATGGATCGCATTTGTCGAGTTCTTTTCCCGGCATCTCTTCTTAGGCAAAAAAGGATATAAGAAAAGAGTTGCTCTGCTATTAAAACGATATCAAGATATGGTCCGGTTCGGACCACAATTAAATTATATGTTGGAGACCTGTGTAAAATTTCAGCCAATTCGTATAAGAATTGCGCCCATTGGGGCTCAAGAAGTAAAATAGAGAGAACGATTTATATGGGATCTGTATCGGGCTATAGACCGATTCAGACCATAATAAACAACGTTTGTTGATGGTCATGAGAGGATCCATCGTACAAAATTTCAGGCATATCGGATAATAATTGCGACCTCTAGAGGTCAAGAAGTCATGATCCCAGATCGGTTTATATGGCAGCTATATCAGGTTATGAACCGATTTGAACCTTATTTGGCACAGTTGTTGAAAGTAAAAATAAAATACGTCTTGCAAAATTTCAGCCAAATCGGATAGGAATTGCGCCCTCTAGAAGCTCAAGAAATCAAATCCCCAGATCTGTTTATATGACAGCTATATCAGGTTATGAACCGATTTGAACCATACTTGGCACAATTGTTGGATATCGTAACAAAACACGTCGTGCAAAATTTCATTCCAATCGGATAAGAATTGCGCCCTCAAGAGGCTCAAGAAGTCAAGACCCAAGATCGGTTTATATGGCAGCTGTATCAGGTTATGGACCGATTTGAACCATACTTGGCACAGTTGTTGGATGTCATAACAAAACACGTCGTGCAAAATTTCATTCCAATCGGATAAGAATTGCGCACTCTAGAGGCTCAAGAAGTCAAGACCCAAGATCGGTTTATATGGCAGCTATATCAGGTTATGGACCGATTTGAACCATACTTATCACAGTTGTTGGATGTCATAACAAAACACGTCGTGCAAAATTTCATCCCAATCGGATAAGAATTGCGCACTCTAGAGGCTCAAGAAGTCAAGACCCAAGATCGGTTTATATGGCAGCTATATCAAAACATGGACCGATATGGCCCATTTACAATACCAACCGACCTACACTAATAAGAAGTATTTGTGCAAAATTTCAAGCGCCTAGCTTAACTCCTTCGGAAGTTAGCGTGCTTTCGACAGACAGACGGACGGACGGACGGACATGGCTAGATCGACATAAAATTTCACGACGATCAAGAATATATATGCTTTATGGGGTCTCAGACGAATATTTCGAGTAGTTACAAACAGAATGACGAAATTAGTGTACTCCCCATCTTATGGTGGAGGGTATAAAAATCTTAATTTGTATACCCTCCACCATAGGATGGGGGGTATACTAATTTCGTCATTCTGTTTGTAACTACTCGAAATATTCGTCTGAGACCCCATAAAGCATATATATTCTTGATCGTCGCGAAATTTTATGTCGATCTAGCCATGTCCGTCCGTCTAACCGTCCGCCCGTCCGTCTGCACGACGTGTTTTGTTATGATATCCAACAACTGTGCCAAGTATGGTTTAAATCGGTCCATAACCTGATATAGCTGTCATAGAAACCGATCTTGGGTCTTGACTTCTTGAGCCTCTAGAGGGCGCAATTCTTATCCGATTTGAATGAATTTTTGCACGAAGTATTTTGTTGTGATATCCAAAAACTGTGTCAAGTATGGTTCAAATCGGTTTATAACCTGATATAGCTGTGATAGAAACAGATCTGGGGTCTTGACTTCTTGAGCTTCTAGAGGGCGCAATTCTTATCCGATTTGCTGAAATTTTGCATGACGTATTTAACTCTTACTTTCAACAGCTGTGTCAAATAAGGTTCAAATCAGTAGATAACCTGATATAGCTGCCATTTAAACCGATCTTGGGTCATGATTTCTTGAGCGACTAGAGGGCGCAATTCTTATCCGATTCGAATAAAACTTTGCACGACGTGTTTTGTTATGATATCCAACAACTGTTCCAAGTATGGTTCAAATCGGTCCATAACCTGATATAGCTGCCATATAAACCGATTTTGGGTCTTGACTTCTTGAGCCTCTAGAGGGCGCAATTTTTATCCGATTGGAATGAAATTTTGCACGACGTGTTTTGCTATGACTTCCAACAACTGTGCTTAATTAGGTTCAAATCGGTCCTTAACTTGATATAGCTGTCATATAAACCGATCTGGGATCTTGACTTCTTGAGCCTGTAGAGGTCGCAATTATTATCCGATTTGCCTGAAATTTTGTACGACAGATCCTCTCATGACAATCAACAAACGTATTTATTATGTTCTGAATCGGTCTATAGCCCGATACAGCTCCCATATAAATCGATCTCTCTATTCTACTTCTTGAGACCCCAAAGGGCGCAATTGTTATTCGAATTGGCTGACATTTTACACAGGTCTCCAACATATAATTTTGGGGTCCAAACCGGACTATATCTTAATATCGCTCTAATAGCAGAGCAAATCTTTTCTTATATCCTGTTTTGCCTAAGAAGAGATGCCGGGAAAAGAACTCGACAAATGCGATCCATGGTGGAGGGTATATAAGATTCGCCCCGGCCGAACGCTTATCCTTGGTTTTGCACTCCGTCGTGTTGCCTTTACATGCTATTTGGTATACTAATTTGCTTCGTTGTTCTTTCTCTTTTGGTGTTTTTGTTTTTGTAAATACTGTATTCATCGTTATTGTTGATCTTAGTAACTTGTTGTCCATTGAGGGGGGTATGTACGGTACACTGTAAAAATGTTCTTGTATTGATTCAATTTGATGTATGTTAATGCTAAAGTTTTGTTTTCTTCATCTCTTAACTTTTTATACCCTCCACCATAAGATGGGGGGTATACTAATTTCGTCATTCTGTTTGTAACTACTCGAAATATTCGTCTGAGACCCCATAAAGTATATATATTCTTGATCGTCGTGACATTTTATGTCGATCTAGCCATGTCCGTCCGTCTGTCCGTCCGTCCGTCTGTCAGTCGAAAGCACGCTATCTTCCGAAGGAGTAAAGCTAGCCGCTTGAAATTTTGCACAAATACTTCTTATTAGTGTAGGTCGGTTGGTATTGTAAATGGGCCATATCGGTCCATGTTTTGATATAGCTGCCATATAAACCGATCTTGGGTCTTGACTTCTTGAGCCTGTAGAGTGCGCAATTCTTATCCGATTGGAATGAAATGTTGCATGACGTGTTTTGCTATGATATCCAACAACTGTGGCAAGTATGGTTCAAATCGGTCCATAACCTGATATAGCTGCCATATAAACCGATCTTGGGTCTTAACTTCTTGAGCCTCTAGCGTGCGCAATTCTTATCCGATCTGAATGAAATTTTGCACGACGTGTTTTGTTATGATATCCAACAACCGTGCCAAGTATCGTTCAAATCAGCCCATAACCTGATATAGATGCCATATAAACCGATCTTGGGTCTTGACTTCTTGAGCCTCTAGAGTGCGCAATTCTTATCCGATTGAAATGAAATTTTGCACGACGTGTTTTCTTATTATATCCAACAACAGTGCCAAGTATGGTTCAAATCGGTCCATAACCTGATGTAGCTACCATATAAACCGATCTTGGGTCTTGACTTCTTGACCCTCTAGAGTGCGCAATTCTTATACGGTTTATATGGCAGGTATATCAAAACATGGACCGATATGGCCCATTTACAATACCAACCGACTTACACTAATAAGAAGTATTTGTGCAAAATTTCAAGCGGCTAGCTTTACTCCTTCGGAAGTTAGCGTGCTTTCGACAGACAGACGGACGGACGGACAGACGGACGGACGGACAGACGGACGGACATGGCTAGATCGACATAAAATGTCACGACGATCAAGAATATATATACTTTATGGGGTCTCAGACGAATATTTCGAGTAGTTACAAACAGAATGACGAAATTAGTATACCCCCATCTTATGGTGGAGGGTATAATTACTAAGATATCTTTATTTTTTAATTTGAATTTCCGTTTTCACAAAAAATTCATTTTCACCATATTTTTGCTTTTACAAAAATTTCTCATGAAAAATCTTAATTTGTATACCCTCCACCGTCGGATGGGGGGTATCCTAATTTCGTCATTCTGTTTGTAACTACTCGAAATATCCGTCTGAGACCCCATAAAGTATATATATTCTTGATCGTCGTGACATTTTATGTCGATCTAGCCATGTCCGTCCGTCTGTCCGTCCGCCCGTCCGTCTGCACCACGTGTTTTGTTGTGATATCCAAAAACTGTGTCAAGTATGGTTCAAATCGGTTTATAACCTGATATAGCTGTCATAGAAACAGATCTGGGGTCTTGACTTCTTGAGCTTCTAGAGGGCGCAATTCTTATCCGATTTGCTGAAATTTTGCATGACGTATTTAACTCTTACTTTCAACAGCTGTGTCAAATAAGGTTCAAATCAGTTGATAACCTGATATAGCTGCCATTTAAACCGATCTTGGGTCATGATTTCTTGAGCGACTAGAGGGCGCAATTCTTATCCGATTCGAATAAAATTTTGCACGACGTGTTTTGTTATGATATCCAACAACTGTTCCAAGTATGGTTCAAATCGGTCCATAACCTGATATAGCTGCCATATAAACCGATTTTGGGTCTTGACTTCTTGAGCCTCTAGAGGGCGCAATTTTTATCCGATTGGAATGAAATTTTGCACGACGTGTTTTGCTATGACTTCCAACAACTGTGCTTAATTAGGTTCAAATCGGTCCATAACTTGATATAGCTGTCATATAAACCGATCTGGGATCTTGACTTCTTGAGCCTGTAGAGGTCGCAATTATTATCCGATTTGCCTGAAATTTTGTACGACAGATCCTCTCATGACAATCAACAAACGTATTTATTATGTTCTAAATCGGTCTATAGCCCGATACAGCTCCCATATAAATCGATCTCTCTATTCTACTTCTTGAGACCCCAAAGGGCGCAATTGTTATTCGAATTGGCTGACATTTTACACAGGTCTCCAACATATAATTTTGGGGTCCAAACCGGACTATATCTTAATATCGCTCTAATAGCAGAGCAAATCTTTTCTTATATCCTGTTTTGCCTAAGAAGAGATGCCGGGAAAAGAACTCGACAAATGCGATCCATGGTGGAGGGTATATAAGATTCGGCCCGGCCGAACTTAGCACGCTTTTACTTGTTCTATCTCAAGGTTGTGTTCGCTTATCCTTGGGTTTTGCACTCCGTAGTGTTGCCTTTACATGCTATTTGGTATACTCATTTGCTTTGTTGTTCTTTCTCTATTGGTGTTTTTGTTTTTGTAAATACTGTATTCATCGTTATTGTTGATCTTAGTAACTTGTTGTCCATTGAGGGGGGTATGTACGGTACACTGTAAAAATGTTCTTGTATTGATTCAATTTGATGTATGTTAATGCTAAAGTTTTGTTTTCTTCATCTCTTAACTTTTTATACCCTCCACCATAAGATGGGGGGTATACTAATTTCGTCATTCTGTTTGTAACTACTCGAAATATTCGTCTGAGACCCCATAAAGTATATATATTCTTGATCATCGTGACATTTTATGTCGATCTAGCCATGTCCGTCCGTCTGTCTGTCCGTCCGTCCGTCTGTCCGTCCGTCTGTCAGTCGAAAGCACGCTAACTTCCGAAGGAGTAAAGCTAGCCGCTTGAAATTTTGCACAAATACTTCTTATTAGTGTAGGTCGGTTGGTATTGTAAATGGGCCATATCGGTCCATGTTTTGATATAGCTGCCATATAAACCGATCTTGGGTCTTGACTTCTTGAGCCTATAGAGTGCGCAATTCTTATCCGATTGGAATGAAATTTTGCATGACGTGTTTTGCTATGATATCCGGTCCATAACCTGATATAGCTGCCATATAAACCGATCTTGGGTCTTGACTTCTTGAGCCTCTAGCGTGCGCAATTCTAACCGATCAGAATGAAATTTTGCACGACGTGTTTTGTTATGATATCCAACAACTGTGCCAAATATGGTTCAAATCGGTCCATAACCTGATATAGCTACCATATAAACCGATCTTGGGTCTTGACTTCTTGACCCTCTAGAGGGCACAATTCTTATCCGATTTGAATGAATTTTTGCACGAAGTATTTCGTTATGATATCCAACAACTGTGCCAAGTATGGTTCAAATCGGTTGATAACCTGATATAGCTGCCATATAAACCGATCTGGGATCTTGACTTCTTGACCCCTAGAGGTCGCAATTATTATCCGATATGCCTGAAATTTTGTACGATGGATCCTCTCATGACCATCAACAAACGTTGTTTATTATGGTCTGAATCGGTCTACAGCCCGATACAGATCCCATATAAATCGTTCTCTCTATTTTACTTCGTGAGCCCCAATGGGCGCAATTCTTATACGAATTGGCTGAAATTTTACACAGGTCTCCAACATATAATTTAATTGTGGTCCGAACCGGACCATATCTTGATATCGTTTTAATAGCAGAGCAACTCTTTTCTTATATCCTTTTTTGCCTAAGAAGAGATGCCGGGAAAACAACTCGACAAATGCGATCCATGGTGGAGGGTATATAAGATTCGGCCCGGCCGAACTTAGCACGCTTTTACTTGTTCTTTGTTTCTTCAATTAATTGTGATATTAGTATGTTTGGGAAGCTATTGTTATACCCTCCACCATAAGATGGGGGGTATACTAATTTCGTCATTCTGTTTGTAACTACTTGAAATATTCGTCTGAGACCCCATAAAGTATATATATTCTTGATCGTCGTGACATTTTATGTCGATTTAGCCATGTCCGTCCGTCTGTCTGTCGAAAGCACGCTAACTTCCGAAGGAGTAAAGCTAGCCGCTTGAAATTTTGCACAAATACTTCTTATTAGTGTAGGTCGGTTGGTATTGTAAATGGGCCATATCGGTCCATGTTTTGATATAGCTGCCATATAAACCGATTTTGGGTCTTGACTTCATGAGCCTTTAGAAGGCGCAATTCTTATCCGATTTGAATGAATTTTTGCACGACGTGTTTTGTTATGATATCCAACAACTGTGCCAAGTATGGTTCAAATCGGTTCATAACCTGATATAGCTTCTGGGGACTTGACTTCTTGAGCTTCTAGAGGGCTCAATTTCTATCCGATTTGGCTGAAATTTTGCATGACGTTTTTTATTTTTTTTTCAACAACTGTGTCAAATAAGGTTTAAATCGGTTCATAACCTGATATAGCTGCCATATAAACCGATCTGGGATCTTGACTTCTTGAGCCTCTAGAGGTCGTAGTTACTATCCGATTTGCCGATTTTGAAATTTTGTACGACGGATCCTGTCATGACAATCAACATACGTGTTTATTATGGTCTGAATCGGTCTATAGCCCGATACAGCTCCCATATAAATCGATCTCTTTATTTTACTTCTTGAGCCCCCAAAGTGCGCAATTCTTATTCGAATTGGCTGAGATTTTACACAGGTCTCCAACACATAATTTAATTGTGGTCCAAATCGGACCATATCTTGATATCGCTCTAATAGCAGAGCAAATCTTTTTTTATATCCTGTTTTGCCTAAGAAGAGATGCTGGGAAAAGAACTCGACAAATGCTATCCATGGTGGAGGGTATATAAGATTCGGCACGGCCGAACTTAGCACGCTTTTACTTGTTTTTCAGATAAGTGGTTACTTTTGATACATTCTTTACATGGAACTGTTTGTTACTTATTGCTAGAGCCTTGTATATTAATTTTTAGTGGTATTGATAATTTGTGATCTTGGCTGAGTTGCGTGGAAGTTTAATATACGGCCATTCAGCCAAATGTCTGAATTCTTCTAAACAGCCGGATATATTCGGGGATTAATCAATGTGGGTCCATCTAGGAACTTGTAATGGTGCAATTGATGAACAGGATGGACGGGCAGTCTGCAATACCTCCCAAATGCACACAATCGTTTGCATAGATGCCGTTGTAAAGTTTCTGTTGTGTCCTATTTCCCACCTCCCTCTTTCATTTGCATTTGAAGCACGCTTACTATCTAATTTTTAAAAAGTAGCAGCTGTTGATTGGAAGGCAGCAAGACCCCACCTCACCGACGAGCAATAAGGCGTGCTTCTGCTAGAATTTCCTTCCCAAACGGTTTTCAATTTGAATCCGCAAGATTCAAATTCCAGTTATACGTACAACCAAAAGTTGCATACACACATATGTCGTCGACATTAGGAGGATATAACTACCACTTCAAATTTGTGCAATGTACTCGCCAGGATTTAAACCCACGCGTTAAGCATCATTGGCGGACTTGCTTACCTCTGCCCTTCAATGACACGCTATGGAGATACATATGTATATCTACGCCAGCCATCGGCTTTCTGTACGCTGTAAATCATGAAAAGTCTATCTATGTATACAAGGAATTCCCTTATCGTATTCTTATTCATGGTCTAAGAGGGTTTCACAATACATCGCCCTCGTCCCTTAACTTCGAACTGCTTGAGAGGCTTGGTCAGAAGACGGGTGATAAGAGAACGCCATAGGGAGGGATATTGGCGTCGATTCGCTGGAAACTATTGCTAAACGAATTCCTGTTGGATCTCAAAAGGAATGGCGTGATAATGATCGCATTGCAACCTGTGGACCCGCCGGGTAGCACCCAGCTAAAATTCTCATTATAACAATAAACACCACACAGATCGGAGCCCATTTGATGCTCAGAGTTATCCCTTGCCGAGTTCGGAACTGTATCCTCATAGTTATGCTATGACATGCTGAAGAAGATCGAATGCGACCAAGTTTCACTACTAAACACTGTAGACTGAGGAGTTCAGACTACCTGGTATCAAAACCGATTCGAAAAATGGTTTTGGGATTCGCTTTGCCAGTAGTGTAGTGTATGGAATACATGAATATACTCCGGTTTCACGACATAGTGCATGCAGAGAAAAGTTGATACCAAACGTGATAATATCAGTACCATACGGTATTGATAGTTAAGCAACACCGTGTGTTAACAAAGCAATACCGCATGGTATGGATGAAGTATAAAATGATTAGTAATGCTTGGTACTAGCCTTATTACCGAACTGGTATTGGTTTTAATACCAATCTGTTGTTGGTTTTAGTTCCAAACCGTTATTGGTTTTAGTACCAAACCGTTATTGAATATTCTAACCCCCTTATGAACCATAACAAAAAAACATTAAAAATAATTTTAGTCTCATTTTATTTCGATTATTTTAAGAATTGTTATTAAACAATCACAAAAAATAATGTAACACCATGACCAACCTCTTTATCATGTTTTTGATATAGATAACTTCCATAGAATTTGTACTATTTCTATTTTCACCACTTTCGAGTATTAAACACATTTTTACGCACACAAATCGTATTAAAACAATTTATTTAATTGAAACAAATATTTCAAAATGACGTCAATAAAGCTAACCAGCAATGCACGCGATAACAAGAATACAAATTTTTCTGTATAGCCTCCTTCGTCTGGTACTAATACGGATACCAAATGGTATTAAAAATGTTTGCCAGTAACTCAAATAATTAATACCAGCCGGTATTGATAAAGTACCGTTCTTTTACTATCAGTGTGCTAACATGGATTAGCCGATACGATGGCACCGTATTGGTGCTTTCTTAATTTAATAAGAAATTTCTTATGCATATTTTCACATATTTCTTACTTTTGAATTTTTTTTCCACCGTAGGTTAGGTTGGCCACCGAGTGAACTCACCTTTTCATGAAATATTAGATTACAGTCAATAGAAGATTATGACGCTATAAAAAGTGTCTCACACTCGACCTCAATTGTTATTGTTCTTGTCGTTATATTTGTTTGTGGTCCTCGTCAAGCTCCATAGGTGATCATTATTATGATTATTCCGGTCCATGCGCCACAGCTGCGCTATAGCCATAGATTTTTAAAGGTGCCAATAACTCGCCTTGTCATATCGAGTATCACAGGCAGTCAGTATTTTGGCAAGAGTCGGTGGCGGCCGCTCACTGAGAGTCACCACCCGCAGAATTCTAACTCGTGTGGTGCTCCCGTATTGGTTTGAATCAATAAATTGGCTCTCATCGGCTATGCCAAGAAACAAGTTTTCCGAACATGTTAATCTTCCTGCTCGAAATATGTCGACATCGTAATTTTATTCTTAGCATCACAAGCCAAAGATAGAGCTACTCTACCGTTGATTTTATAAATGTTTAAATTTATGGTCCGGGCTCGAAAACGGGTTCATTCTTTATTAAATCTGAGTCTGAGTTAAGAGCTTCAAAATTGGCTCAAATTTGGAACGCAGAGTACACTATAGAAAAAAGTTAACTGAAAATAGCTAACACCGCCTGCTGAATATTAGTAGTTAATTTTGTTGCTATTGTATTGTAGTAGTAGTTCTGCTATTACAGCAGAAGTTCTCCGATTTCAGAGCAGCAGACTTACTGCTGAAATCTGGTGTTTGCTGAAAGTTACTGCTGCTTAATTATGAAGGGGATGTTAGAAGAAAAATTAAAATTAAAATGTAAATGTGTGTCTCACTGGATGTTTATAATCAAAATTGTATGCATACTTTCCATACCCTTTTAATACCCTCCACCATAAGATGGGGGGTATACTAATTTCGTCATTCTGTTTGTAACTACTCGAAATATTCGTCTGAGACCCCATAAAGTATATATATTCTTGATCGTCGTGACATTTTATGTCGATCTAGCCATGTCCGTCCGTCTGTCCGTCCGTCCGTCTGTCTGTCGAAAACACGCTAACTTCCGAAGGAGTAAAGCTAGCCGCTTGAAATACACACAAGATGCACAAATACTTCTTATTAGTGTAGGTCGGTTGGTATTGTAAATGGGCCATATCGGTCCATGTTTTGATATAGCTGCCATATAAACCGATCTTGGGTCTTGACTTCTTGAGCCTGTAGAGCGCGCAATTCTTATCCGATTGGAATGAAATTTTGCATGACGTGTTTTGCTATGATATCCAACAACTGTGCCAAGTATGGTTCAAATCGGTCCATAACCTGATATAGCTGCCATATAAACCGATCTTGTGTCTTGACTTCTTGAGCCTCTAGCGTGCGCAATTCTTATCCGATCAGAATGAAATTCTGCACGACGTGTTTTCTTATTATATCCAACAACAGTGCCAAGTATGGTTCAAATCGGTCCATAACCTGATATAGATGCCATATAAACCGATCTTGGGTCTTGACTTCTTGAGCCTCTAGAGTGCGCAATTCTTATCCGATTGAAATGAAATTTTGCATGACGTGTTTTCTTATTATATCCAACAACAGTGCCAAGTATGGTTCAAATCGGTCCATAACCTGATATAGCTACCATATAAACCGATCTTGGGTCTTGACTTCTTGACCCTTTAGAGTGCGCAATTCTTATCCGATTGGAATGGAATTTCGCACGACGTGTTTTGTTATGATACCCAACAACTGTGCCAAATATGGTTCAAATCGGTCCATAACCTGATATAGCTACCATATAAACCGATCTTGGGTCTTGACTTCTTGACCCTCTAGAGGGCACAATTCTTATCCGATTTGAATGAATTTTTGCACGAAGTATTTCGTTATGATATCCAACAACTGTGCCAAGTATGGTTCAAATCGGTTCATAACCTGATATAGCTGTCATATAAACAGATCTGGGGATTTGATTTCTTGAGCTTCTAGAGGGCGCAATTCCTATCCGATTTGGCTGAAATTTTGCATGACGTATTTTATTTTTACTTTCAACAACTGTGTCAAATAAGGTTCATAACCTGATATAGCTGCCATATAAACCGATCTGGGATCTTGACTTCTTGACCCCTAGAGGTCGCAATTATTATCCGATATGCCTGAAATTTTGTACGATGGATCCTCTCATGACCATCAACAAACGTTGTTTATTATGGTCTGAATCGGTCTATAGCCCGATACAGATCCCATATAATTCGTTCTCTCTATTTTACTTCGTGAGCCCCAATGGGCGCAATTCTTATACGAATTGGCTGAAATTTTACACAGGTCTCCAACATATAATTTAATTGTGGTCCGAACCGGACCATATCTTGATATCGTTTTAATAGCAGAGCAACTCTTTTCTTATATCCTTTTTTGCCTAAGAAGAGATGCCGGGAAAAGAACTCGACAAATGCGATCCATGGTGGAGGGTATATAAGATTCGGCCCGGCCGAACTTAGCACGCTTTTACTTGTTTTCTTTAAATTAAAATACAAAAGGCCATGCCAGTCAATGGATGGATCAGGTAGCTTCTTAACAGTAATGTTTCACAAATTAAAATCACCCTTCCAACAAAGTTTCTAAAAAAAATTAAAAAAAAATGCTGAAAGTAATCAAAACAAGTACCAAGCAAACATAAACAAGTAAAAGCGTGGTAAGTTCGGCCGAGCCGAATCTTGGGAACGCACCAACATGGATTCTGCTAAAAATTTATAATTTTATATAGTCTCACGCCAACAGTTGTTAACAGCCGGTCAGGTTTGACGGTATTAAGATGACAGATTTTTGTTTGCACTCTCTTTTTTGTTATCTTCTTTCTCGCATATTCTCCGCTCATGTGCACACACGAACAAAAATTTCTTTCTATGTGTTGGCAAAACGTCGATCAGCTTGATGACCACATGGCGGATTGCACCATATGATTTGTGGTTGTGTACAAATGAGACCACCTTCAATTGTTTCGCCATCATAAAATAGCTTTAGTTGAAGGGCATAATATATTTTACATACCAAACTTATGTCAAACCAGCAAAAATTAAAGCTTCTAGGAACCGCTCAAGGATGATCGAGAGACCGGTTTACATGGGAGCTATATCAGGTTATGGACTGATTTGGACCGCATTGGCGCAATTCTTGGAAGTCGTAACAGAAAACCGCTTTCAAAATTTCAGCCAAATCGAACAAAAATTGCGGCTTGTAAGGACTCAAGAAGTCAAATCGGGAGATCGATTTATAGGGAGCTATATCAGGTTATAGACCGATTCGGACCGTACTATGCACAGTAGTTGGAAGACATAATGGAACTCCACATGCAAAATTTCAGCCAAATCGAACAATAATTGCGGCTTGTAAGGGCTCGAAAAGTCAAATCGGGAGATCGGTTTATATGGGTGCTATATCGGGTTATAGACCGATTTGGACCGTACTTAGCACAGTTGTTGGAAGTCATAACATATCACTAAAAATTTTAGCCAAATTGCGCCTTCCAGAGGATCAAGAAGTCAAATCGGGAGATCGGTTTTTATGGGCACAGCTATTGAAAGTCAAAACAGAACACTGCGTGCAAAATTTCAGTCAAATCGGCAAAAATTTCGGCTGCCAGGGGCTCAAGAAGTGAAATCAGGAGATTTGTTTATATAGGAACTATATCTAAATCTGAACCGATATGGCCCATTTGCAATCCCCAACGACCTACATCAATATTAAGTATTTGTGTAAAATTTGAAACGGCTAGATTTACTCGTTCGACCATTATCGTGATTTCGACCGGCGGACGGACGGGCTAGATCGACTCAGAACGTCGAGACGATCAAGAATATATATACTTTATGGGGTCTTGGACGTGGGTATAAAAATCAATATGCGTTTGTTTGTTTGTCGATTTGTTTGTTTGTTCCGTATAGACTCAAAAACGTCCGATTTGAATAAATGTTCACAGATAGTGATAGCTTGAGGCCCCGGTGAAAATAGAGTGCTTCATTTTTCAAAAACGACAGATATTGGTGGTAAGTGCTCCGATTTAAGCGAAATTTTGTATGCCACTTTATGGAACCCCAAAAACACAAAATTGATATGAAATGTTGGGGTCAAATTACTTGGGGGGACGCACCATCACAAAACCCACCCGAACGGACATATTAACCGATTGAGATAATATCGGTATCAAATGAAAAGTATTTAAGAGAAGAGTGCGAACTTTGCATAAAAATTTCACCATAAGTGTCGTGAGGTCCCCCACCCCCAAAAATAACGCCCAACAAGACACTTTTACCGCTTGAAGCAATATGGGTACCTAAAAGTAGAGTAAAAATCAGACATACCAATTTATTCCTTGAAGTTTGAGGGGTCTCCCCACCCCCAAATCCCCCATCAGGACATATTTACTGATTGGGACAAAATGTAACTCAAATAAAAAGTATTTGAGAGTTAAATACGAGTGTATTAAAAATTGGGTCCAAGTATCTGGAAGGCCGCCCAGGCCTAAAACCACCCCAAAAGAAGCGCTTAAAATCAAAAGTGGACCGATAGGAACACTATGGAACTAAAATGAAAGGTATTTGGGATATTTAAAATTGGATTCAAGTATCTAGGGAGCAGCCCAGAAAACGCCCCAAAAGTACCACCCTAAAATCAAAGTGGACCGATTAGGACAATATGGAACTCAAATGAAAGGTATTCGAGAGTAGAGTATATGACATTAAAATTGGATCCAAGTATCTAGGGAGCCAAGTCCAAAACCGCCCCAAAAGTACCGTCCAAAATCAAATAAAAGGTATTGGAGAGTAAAATACGAATATGGTATTAAAATTTTAGCCTAAGTACCCAGCTAGACGCCCCTCCCCCAAACAGACATATTGGACGTTCTTGTCAATATGAGATTCAAATGAAAAGTATTCAGGAGTAGATTTCGAATATGGCATAAAAATGAGTTTCATGTAATGGGAGGTGTCCCCACCCCCAAAAACACCCCAACGGGCTATATGGGACTCAAGCGAAAGCAATTTGGGAGTAGATTGGGAAAATTACATTAAAATTTGTGTTAAAGTATCTGGGTGCCGCTTAACCTCCTTAAAACAGTTTGAAGTAGTAGTTTGTCCGTCGTCCGGCTCGCACGTTCTTTGTCTTTCGTTCGTGTCGTTTATAGTGAATTTAAAATTGTCAATAGTTTTAAATAAATAACAAAAAATGCAGTGATTACAAACACATAAAGAAACGAACAAAACAGTTAATTTAAATAAACAAAATACCGCGCCGTTACAAGAAAAGAAAAAAAAACAAGTAAGAGCGTGCTAAATTCGGCCGGGCCGAATCTTATATACCCTCCACCATGGATCGCATTTGTCGAGTTCTTTTCCCGGCATCTCTTCTTAGGCTAAAGAGGATATAAGAAAAGAGTTGCTCTGCTATTAAAACGATATCAAGATATGGTCCGGTTCGGACCACAATTAAATTATATGTTGGAGACCTGTGTAAAATTTCAGCCAATTCGTATAAGAATTGCGCCCATTGGGGCTCACGAAGTAAAATAGAGAGAACGATTTATATGGGATCTGTATCGGGCTATAGACCGATTCAGAACATAATAAACACGTTTGTTGATGGTTATGAGAGGATCCGTCGTACAAAATTTCAGGCATATCGGATAATAATTGCGACCTCTAGGGGTCAAGAAGTCAAGATCCCAGATCGGTTTATATGGGAGCTATATTAGGTTATGAACCGATTTGAACCTTATTTGACACAGTTGTTGAAAGTAAAAATAAAATACGTCATGCAAAATTTCAGCCAAATCGGATAGGAATTGCGGCTTCTAGAAGCTCAAGAAGTCAAATCCCCAGATCTGTTTATATGACAGCTATATCAGGTTATGGACCGATTTCAACCATACTTGGCGCAGTTGTTGGATATCATGATGAAATACTTCGTGCAAAAACTCATTCAAATCGGATAAGGATTGTGCCCTCTAGAGGCTCAAGAAGTCAAGACCCAAGATCGGTTTATATGGCAGCTATATCAGGTTATGGACCGATTTGAACCATACTTGGCACAGTTATTGCATATCGCAACAAAACACGTCGTGCAAAATTTCATTCCAATCGGATAAGAATTGCGCACTCTAGAGGCTCAAGAAGTCAAGACCCAAGATCGGTTTATATGGCAGCTATATCAGGTTATGGACCGATTTCAACCATACTTGGCACAGTTGTTGGATATCATAGCAAAACACGTCGTGCAAAATTTCATCCCTATCGGATAAGAATTGCGCACTCTAGAGGCTCAAGAAGTCAAGACCCAAGATCGGTTTATATGGCAGCTATATCAAAACATGGACCGGTATGGCCCATTTACAATACCAACCGACCTTCACTAATAAGAAGTATGTGTGCAAAATTTCAAGCGGCTAGCTTTACTCCTTCGGAAGTTAGCGTGCTTTCGACAGACAGACGGACGGACATGGCTAGATCGACATAAAATGTCGCGACGATCAAGAATATATATACTTTATGGGGTCTCAGACGAATATTTCGAGTAGTTACAAACAGAATGACGAAATTAGTATACCCCCCATCTTATGGTGGAGGGTATAAAAATAACTAAATCCACACGCGAATATCAAAACGCATAAAAAAACAACAATAGCAGACAACAGAACAAACAACACCAATAGCAACGTGCAGGCACACACACTGTTTCTCTTGGGAATTTTGCAAAAGAGAACAACGTATCTCTCTCAGGCATAACACTGGACAGTGGAAGTATTGAACGAGACAAGAGATTCGAGTCTTTTTACCTCATTACACACGGTAATTTGTTTTTATTTTCTGGTTGACAGTATGTTGGATGGGTTCGAAATACATACGGTAATTTGTTTTTATTTTCCGGTTGACAGTATGTTGGATGGGTTTGAAATACATTTCGCCAACACAGGAGGCTTGAGATCCAATGTTTTTGCAGATCATTTGAATATTCATTACCATCGCCCTGATGTATTAGCTCGATGTGAGAGGCAGGTGCGTGAGGATGGAAATCCAATGGAATTTCAGGTTCTTCGGTATCACACCCTCTCACTTTTTATACCCTCCACCATAAGATGGGGGGTATACTAATTTCGTCATTGTGATTGTAACTACTCGAAATATTCGTCTGAGACCCCATAAAGTATATATATTCTTGATCGTCGTGAAATTTTATGTCGATCTAGCCATGTCCGTCCGTCCGTCTGTCGAAAGCACGCTAACTTCCGAAGGAGTAAAGCTAGCCGCTTGAAATTTTGCACAAATACTTCTTTTTAGTGTAGGTCGGTTGGTATTGTAAATGGGCCATATCGGTCCACGTTTTGATATAGCTGCCATATAAACCGATCTTGGGTCTTGACTTCTTGAGCCTCTAGAGTGCGCAATTCTTATCCGATTGGGATAAAATTTTGCAAGACGTGTTTTGTTATGATATCCAACAACTGTGCTAAGTATGGTTTAAATTGGTCCATAACCTGATATAGCTGTCATATAAACCGATCTTGGGTCCTGACTTCTTGAGCCTCTAGAAGGCGCAATTCTTATCCGATTGGAATGAAATTTTGCACGACGTGTTTTGTTATTATATCCAACAACTGTGCCAAGTATGGTTCACATCGGTTCATAACCTGATATAGCTGTCATATAAACAGATCTGGGGACTTGACTTCTTGAGCTTCTAGAGGGCGCAATTCCTATCCGATTTGGCTGAAATTTCGCAAGACGTTTTTTATTGTTACTTTCAACAACTATGTCAAATAAAGTACAAGTCGATTCATAACCTGTAATAGCTTATATATAAAATGATCTGGGATCTTGACTTCTTGAGCCTCTAGAGGTCGCAATTATTATCCGATTTGCCTGAAATTTTGTACGACGGATTCTTTCATGACCATCAACATACGTGTTTATTATGATCTGAATCGGACCATAGCCCGATACAGCTCCCATATAAATCGATCTCTCTATTTTACTTTTTGAGCTCACAAAGAGCGCAATTCTTATTCGAATTGGCTGACATTTTAAACAGGACCATATCTTGATATCGCTCTAATAGCAGAGCAAATCTTTTGTTATATCCTGTTTTGCCTAAGAAGAGATGCCGGGAAGAGAACTCGACAAATGCGATCCAAGGTGGAGGGTATATAAGATTCGGCCCGACCGAACTTAGCACGCTTTTACTTGTTATTTCTCACAAAGGTCTTGTGGTATATGTCCGTAACGATGTAGTGTTCCAAAGACAACACCTGAACTCACATGACCCAGAATTTGGCTCTGTATGGGTCAAATTCAGGATTGGAACACACATTATACATTTAGGATTTTTATATAGAAATCTAAACTCGGAAAGGGAGGCTTTCATTAATGGCTTCGACGCTCTTTCTGATTCTATTACGAGAATTTTGAAGGATTTTCCGGACAGTGAAATCGTTGTCCATGGGGAGTTTAATTAAACTACAGCCCCAAAGCGGACAATTTTTATGTACGGAAAAGCTCGTTGGGCTGAGCTCAATAATTTCTTCCGCAATTTCAATTGGAAGCTTTGCTTTCTTGATTGTGACGTAGATGCGACAGCTGAAATGATGGAGAAGGTAATCTTAATTAGAATGGAGAAGGAATTAATTAATTAATTGGAATGGAGTTATTTATTCCAACCAAAATCACTTCGGTTAAATGGAAGAACAAAAGCTGGTTTAACCAGGCTCGCAGGAATTCCGTCAGATTGAAATAGAAGGCATTGCGAAATTGGCGTTCTAATAATGCCAGCAATGAATTGTTGCGCAAACAGGCAGAGCACCCAGAGTACTTAGACGCGAAAAGTTTCTGCACGAACAGCGTCTTCGTGCCAAAGTTCTTGCTTCTCCAAGGGGAAGTAAAAGCTTTTGGTCGTTTGTGAAAAGAGTGATGGGCAACTCATCGGCTATCCCGACTCTCATTAAAGACAACCAGATATTCACTGACCTGGTTTATAAGGCTAACCCGCTAGCTGACATGTTTGTGGAAAATTCTTCCCTGCCCTGCGCTTTCAATGGTTATGGAGAGCATGGTCAATTACCATTTTGTGAGATACTTAGAGTCCAATGGGCTTCTTAGCGACCGACAATATGGGTTCCGTAGAAATCGCTCGACGGGTGACCTGATGGCATTCCTGTCTGAACGTTGGAGTCGCTCTATTCACCAGTTCGATGATAGTTGGGTCGTGGCTCTGTAAATCTCCTAGGCATTTGATAATTTGATTTTAAAGCTTGTAGTTTTTGGTGTCGGTAATCTTCGCTCGATTTAAATCGAGTTTTCTCAGAGATTGCACTATAAGAGTTGTTGTAGATGGGTTCTCATCTGACGAATATAGATTTACCGCAGGAGTACCACAAGGCTCTGTCCTTTCTTCCTCTCTTTTTCTTATTTTCATTGACGATCTACTGGGTCTGACTTCAAATCCGATCTATTCGTTCCCGGATATCAGCAACCTCTGTCATTCGACCATAGGCCGAGCCTTCGAAAGATTGAAGACAGGAGTCAAATTATGAACGTAACACTCCGACAGGATTTGCTGGCCATTTCTGAGTGGGGTCGAATGAACAGAGTAGATTTTAATGCACGTAAAACTCAGAGCTGTTTGTTGTCCCACAAATTATTCACTGACACTTTATCATCTTTATCTATCGACGGTGTAGATATCAAGCAGTCAGAGGCTCTAGATGTTCTGGGCATGAAGATTCAATGCGATGTCCGTTGGTCAAAACATGAATTCGAAGTGTCGAAGCGGTGTAAGAAATATTTCACTCCCGCTGATCTTCTTAACATCTACACTATGTACATCAGGCCGAAGATGGAATATAACCCGCATATATGTGCCAGAGCTCCAAAATCATCCTTGGAGCTATTTGACCGTGTCCAGAGACGGGCATTGGTGTTGATTGGAGATGGTAGAGTATTCAACTCTATTGTTTCCCTTGAATATCGTCGAAATGTGGGTTGGGTGGCGCTGTTCTATCGATTCTTCCACGGTGTGTGTTCTTCGGAAATTAGTCTTCTGATTTTTAACTTGAGCTTGTTTGTCAGTTATACAAGATTTTCTAGAAGTGGGCACCAGTTTGTAATCGATTGGCCAGCTGATCGGACCATGCACTACCAAGAGAATTCTTTTTTCGCAAGGACGGTCCGTATGTGGAATCGACTTCCCGCGGATGTTCTTCCCGCTACTTACGACAACCAGAAATTCAAAGCAAATGTCAATATACACTACTCCCTCTTTCCCCCCTTCTATCCATAACTATCCTTTCCAGCGCAATGCATTGCACATATAAGGGACATCCCCTGCGTGTTAGTTGATTGAAAAAAAGCCCCAAAGCACCCTCTAAACTGAAATTATTTCCCAAACATATCAATATGGGGCTCAATTGAAAGGTTTTTGAAAATAAAGAACAAATTATATACCTATTTTTGGGGCAAGGTGGTGGAGTAACAGGTCCAGCCCCAAAACGACCTCCAAATCGTACATATTTATCGACCATGGCAATTTTGGGGTTAAATGGGGTGTTTTGGAGCTAAGTGTGGTCCCCCTAGCACTTGGTCCGACAATTGGATGTCAGATACGTTTTCTTATCCCAAATACCTTTCATTTGAGTCCCATATTGTCGTGATTGATCTAAATATATGTTTGGTAGATTTTAGGGTGGGGCAGCCCCCCTAGGTACCCCATTCTAAATTCGGATACCAAATTTTTATTTTTAGGGTACTATGTGAGAGCACACAAAATTTTAGCTTAAAATTGTGGTAGGGGGGAGGGTCGCCCCCCCCCCCTTTAGATATCAAAAAATGTAGTCCCCTATTTTCACCACGGGGTCATTATGGACCATCTGTGAAAATTTCAAGAAAATCGGTTCAGCCGTTTCTGAGTCTAAAAGGAACAACAAACATATATATAAAGGGTGATTTTTTTGAGGTTAGGATTTTCATGCATTAGTATTTGACAGATCACGTGGGATTTCAGACATGGTGTCAAAGAGAAAGATGCTCAGTATGCTTTGACATTTCATCATGAATAGACTTACTAACGAGCAACGCTTGCAAATCATTGAATTTTATTACCAAAATCAGTGTTCGGTTCGAAATGTGTTCATTCACCGTAACATTGCGTCCAACAGCATCTTTGAAAAAATACGGTCCAATGATTCCACCAGCGTACAAACCACACCAAACAGTGCATTTTTCGGGATGCATGGGCAGTTCTTGAACGGCTTCTGGTTGCTCTTCACTCCAAATGCGGCAATTTTGCTTATTTACGTAGCCATTCAACCAGAAATGAGCCTCATCGCTGAACAAAATTTGTCAAAATTTTAACACATTTCGAACCGAACACTGATTTTGGTAATAAAATTCAATGATTTGCAAGCGTTGCTCGTTAGTAAGTCTATTCATGATGAAATGTCAAAGCATACTGAGCATCTTTCTCTTTGACACCATGTCTGAAATCCCACGTGATCTGTCAAATACTAATGCATGAAAATCCTAACCTCAAAAAAATCACCCTTTATATATATATATATATATATATATATATATATATATATATATATATATATATATATATATATATTTACACATATATATATATATATATATATATATATGTTTGGTATTGTAAATGGGCCATATCGGTCCATAACCTGATATTGCTGCCATATAAACCTTGATTTCTTGAGCCTCTCGAATGCGCAATTCTTATCCGATTGGAGTGAAATTTTGCATGACGTGTTTTGTTGTTTTTGTTTTTTTGTGTTTTGTTATAATATCCAACAACTGTGTCAAGTATGGTTCGAATCGGACCATAACCTTTTATAGCTGCCATATAAACCGATCTTGGGTCTTGACTTCTTCAGCCTCTAGAGTACGCAATTCTTATCCGATTGGAATGAAATTTTGCATGACGTGTTTTGTTATGATATCCAACAACTGTGCTGAGTATGGTTCAAATCGGTTCATAACCTGATATAGCTGTCATAGCAACAGATCTGGAGACTTGACTTCTCGATTTGGCTGAAATTACGACAGATCCTCTCATGACCGTCAACATACGTGTTTTTTATGGTCTGAATCGGTCTATAGCCCGATACAGCTCCCATATAAATTGATATCTCTTTTTTACCTTTTGAGCCCCCAAAGGGCTCAATTCTTATTCGAATTGGCTGATATTTTGCACAGGTCTCAAACATATAATTTAATTGTGGTCCAAACCGGACCATATCTTGATATCGGTCTTACAGCAGAGCAAATCTTTTCTTATATCCTTGTTTGCCTAAGAAGAGATTACGGGAAAAGAACTCGACAAATGCGATCCATGGTGGAGGGTATATAAGATTCGGCCCGGCCGAACTTAGCTCGCTTTTCGAGGAGAGCCATTCGTCGCATCATATACAGATATAATCCGTGACGCCAAGTCATGAGCGGCGCCTGGAGTCGAGTACCTTACAACTGTCCTCAGCCTGTCTGAACACTATTATCCCGGTCGTACAGACCGACCTCCCTTCTCTCATCAGTAGCCAAGACGCATGAGGGACTACTCCTCCCGATCCTCCCGTTGGACAATTTTCATTCGCTGCGCATCAGCATGCATTTCGAAGGCTGCTTAGAACTACCGCTGCTTTACATGCCATCACCGTACACAAAAATAGAAACAACGTTCTCAAGTCCCTTGTCAGCAGTACTTGGTGTGCTGACAAAGAAACCTTGGACTAACCTCGTACAAAGCAATTATTCGGTCTGTGGTAAGTTATGCTGCGGCAGTGTAGTCTATTAAGCTATGTGACACGCATTGGAATAATATTCAGATTTGTCAGAATGCCGCTCTTCGAACTGTGGACCACCTCCATCAAGGGCCATAAATGGTGCCCGTGCGAAGACATAATTACATGCTGTCTAGGAAATACCTTTGCGCTACTATCGCAGGGACCATCGAAATCATCACCTTGTGGATAGGTATCCATCGCTCCGAAACCTTAAGGTCGATCTACATGATCTGGAGCGGGAGGTTCAGCGATATAAGAAAGAACCTCTAGATCAAGCGGCATATCAGGCATATTTTGCTCTTTTCTTGGTGTCTGGAATGATACAATGTTTCAATCTTTCAAGATTTTCCAAATAATTCCGCAAATTTTGCACTTACCATTTAATGTAGAACAACCGACTTGAGGTAAAATTACAACTTCATTTGGCGAGTTTTCTGTACCTGAACACTACCCAGCAGAAAATATTGCACACCTGGATGCAATAGTGTAAGTTAAAACTTTCGTGACATTAGCATACACAGTTGCTTCCGGCAGGCATGATTTTTGTGGGCGATGTCGCACTTAAATGCGACTGTTTAAGGATCTAAAATGCGCTTCTTGTTTAGCATCAAAAATGGAACATTAACATCACAAATTTAATTAGCCTTTTTCATGGAAGTAAAGTTTTCAATGAAAACGCCGTTTTCTATGAATAAAAGGCGCATTTATTGTCCGATTTCGCCGAGATTGGGGACAGTTCGTTGTGTTAGGCTTTTCGACACCCGTGCCGCATATAGTTCAGATCGGTTTATTTTCTTCTAAAAAGACCAATATTTTGTTATACACAATTAAACAATGACTTGTACCGATTAGTATTTGGTCCAAATCGGAACATATTTCGATATAACTGCTATGGGACATAAGGTATGCAAATTACACCGGATTTTGATGAAAGGTGGTTTACATATATACCCAAGGTGGTGGGTACCTAAAGTTCGGCCAGGCCGAACTTAACGCCTTTTCACTTGTTTCTATTATTTTGTTTTTATAAGCAGTGTGTAATTAAAAATAAATTGTCATTAACATACAAAGCTAAGTCTTAGATGGCATTTTATAGTAATTAATTAAAAAATAAATGAAATAAAATAAAAGTATTTAAATTTGAATTTTCTCAAAAAACACAACCTTTTTGTCCGAGTTCACAAATTCAACTGAAGCTATTAAACTCTCTTTAAAGCACGCGGATAAAGATCGTGCCAATTTCTATCTTTCGTGAAGAACAAATTGTTTTTATTGATCTAAATTCAATAAGCTCAAAACACTATTAGCATACACAAACGCTGATCAGAAGCAATATGGATGCAAAACAAATCCGTCTTTACCATAATTTGAAGCCATGTTTATTGTAGTTTCATGCATACTTATTCAGCATTCAAAATGCGCATTAGTATGTTATTGTAGAATATTTTCGTATTACTTCCAAGACGGGAACAATTTTTTGCTGGGTATGGAAGCTTTATCCAAATCTGAAACGAATTTTTCCAATTACAATAGGTTTCGTTTCTAGGCCCAAGAAAATGCTTGTGCCTAATTTGAAGACGATTGGATGAAAATTGCGACTTGTACTTTGTACACAAATTAACATGGACAGACGGACATCGGTATACTTATCAATGGGTCTATCTCTTTTCATTCTGCGTATTACAAACAAATTCACTAAGTTTTAATACCCTGTTCCACAGTAGTGGTGTAGGGTATAAACAATTATTAGCAACACAAACATAAATTACTCTAAGCGTCACAAGTTTTAGGTCGCTAGAACGGTCATTTCACCCACAGTGTGGTGTATGCGATGGGTACATTTCCGATCCGATCCGACGTCTCCTGTACGGCAATATATGTAACAGCAGCACCCCAGCCCAGTGCCGGGATATGTATAATTCTTGCAATTGAATTGCAATGGACTCCGAGGCAAGATCGACGAGATAGTAGATTTTATTAGTAGGAAGAACATATTGGTTGCAGCGACACAGAAGACAAATCTGATTAACACCTGCATCCTGCACAGTTATCACGGATACAATTTGCTACGTAAGGATCGCTTAAGGAGGTGGTTTCCGAGTCGATGGACAGCCATCACAATTTACCGTGAACGAAGCTACGAATGTCATCCGCAGCGTCAAGTCATCCAAGGCGATGGGGCCCGACGGAATCTCTACACTGATGCTGAAGAATCTAGATCTATCTGGAGTCGAGTACCTTACTACTGTCCTCAACCTGTCTTTGACCACGCTCATAGTATCCGATGTCCGATGAATGGGCAGAGTGATCCCGCTACTAAATCCTGGATAGGACCCGAGTGAGGGAAAGTCGTTCAGACCGATCTTCCTTCTTTCACAAGTTGATAAGATGCATAAGGGAATACTCCTCCCGTGCCCCCTTGAAGAATTTCCATTCGCCGAGCATCTGCATGGATTTCGAAGACTGCATAGCACAACAACTGCTTTGCATAGTTACCGTTTGCTACCATTACCGCACACATTTGCCGTAGCTTCAATCAGCCCAAGCCATGTGATAGGACAGTCCTTGTGGCACTCGACCTATCTAAGGCATTCGACATGATCAGCTAAGCCAAACTATTTGAGAACATCGCCAATACGTCCCTCCAGCCAGGACTGAAACGCTGGGTCGTGAATTATCTGTGTAGTCGCTAGTCATTCCGGTAATTTAGGGATAAGAAATGGAAACACCGTACAGTAAAACAAGGCAGGGTGATATCTCCAGCACTGTTTAACCTCAGTTTATCCTTCATTTCACCCCCTCCAGACGGCATAGAGTTCGTAACATATGCGGACAAATGTGCGATCATGGCATCACATTGATAACATCTGGGATAGGTTACACGTCTACCTCATCGAAATTGCCTCATATTTCGCTCCAAGAGATTTTATGGTATCTGCCATCAAATCTTCAGCCACAGGGTTCACTGCAAATACGAGTGAGGTGAATCCACATTCCACAGCAATTTGCGATAATGTGAAAAGTAGAAACAAAGTCCCCAAGTCACTTGCTGGCAGCACTTGGGGTAGTGACAAAGGAACCTTGTTGACCACGTACAAAGCAATTGGCCGGTCTGTGGTAAGCTATGCAGCTATGCATGTCAGTGGTCTCGTCAGCTTTCTGACACGCAGTGGAATAATATTTGGATCTGTCAAAATGCCGCTCTTCGAAAATCGACGTGCTCGATCGACAATGCTCCTACACGTGCGAAGACATAACTACGGCTGTTATAGCAGGGGCCATCACCATCTTGTGGATAGGTATCCACCGCCCAGAAGCCTTAAGATGGTTCTACATGATCTTGAGCGTGAAGTTCAGCACTACAAGAGAGAACCTTTAGATCAAGCGGGACTAGACATCATTCATGAAGACTCGGTAGCAAATGCGGTGAATGTGGTCCTTGGAGAATGACCGGCTCCCATTGCATCTGAAGAAATTGACCTCCCCCATCAAACCAGAGTAGTTCAGGCTCAATAACGATCCGGCAGATGCTGCCGCTTCCACTCCTGCAAAGCGAAGATTGATGCCAACGTGGAGGACGTGTGTCCCGATTATGACTTTGGACCACACATGATACGTCACCTGTTTAACTGCCCAGCCAGGCCCACTCCAATCAGAACCAAATCCTTCTCGACGAAATATAAAACACAACACACTGTCACAACAACAACAAGTTGGTGATAGGAAAATCTTTATCAGAGTGCATGCGAAAATGCTTAAACGAAGATTTGAGGATGATGACGAAATTTCAGAATTAGAATACAGGCTGCCGTTGGATATTTTTTTGGATTGCTTCTACACTTAATACGCTTTCGCAACACGTCCAGTATACCCTCCTTGGTCTTCTCTTCTTCTTCGTAATATGGCATCAACAAGCAGCGTACGAAACATGTACTACGTAAAAGCCTAGCAAAATTGGCGACGAGGACGGTGAACTAAAAGTTTTCAAAGAATATTTTGTTAACATCAAACGTCAACGAAATATCGGACAACCAAGTTTTGCAATTGCTTGCAGAGCCAGAACAAGCGAAGATGCAGCAAACGCAATTGTTACAGCAAAGGTCGGTCAGATTCGTCTGCCCAAGTGCACTCTGCTTATAATAAGAATATAGGACAAAAACAGGAAACAAAACCACAAGTGGCATGGTTTATGGCGACTACTGGGGGTTTCGAGCTGTTTATGAAAGAAAGATCTGCCAAGTGACAAACGATGGTCGCATTTTTTCGCAAAATCGCTAAATCAGATCTCTAATGAGCAGGTCGTATACCCTCAAATTGATCGTATATACTATACGAACGGCCAGTAATTTTCCATCTTAAGTAACCGCCGATGGCTGTGACCGCCGATGGCCGCTCTCCAATCGTTTTCATAGAGCCTGGCGTCAAAGAACATGCTTAGGGTAGTGTTGTATATATAGAGGTGCTTTCGCAATTTCTTCGAGATAAATACCACCTTCCAGTGTACGACCTTTGAAGCCCCCACACCTAAAGATTTCTAATGATAGCGCCAAATCATTGTTGGTGTAGTGTATCTCCTGTGGCTTTCATGTTTCTGTTGCATACAATTTTTGATCATTAAGCTTATCTCGAAAGAGAAATGAACACATCATAAGAAAAATGATCCTCACACTAACAGGCAAACAAAATTAGAAATGTGTGGAAGTAATCTAAATTCTATAATCCATTCAGTTTTGCTTGATTTGACCACCTTTTGCCCTGACTATTGCTCTGGGTTGGAATGCAAGTTCTTGCCAGATACTTAGAGTCCAATGGCCTTCTTAGCGACAGACAGTATGAGTTCCGCAGAAATCGCTTTACGGAAGACCTAATGGCATTTTTGTCGGAACGATGGAGTCATTTGGGCATCAAAGCTTGTCGCTTTTGGTGTCGGTAATAACTTCGTTTGAATTATATCGAGCTTTTTCAGAGATCGCACTATACAAGTTATTGTAGATCGGTTCTCATCAGATGAGTATACATTGACCGCAGGTGTGCCACAAGGCTCTGTCCTTTCCCCTTCCCTTTTTCTTATTTTCATTGACGATCTATTGGGACAGACTTCGAATCCAATCTACTCATTTGCCGATGACAGTAGTCTGTGACATTCATATTCATTCGACCATAGGCCCAATCCTCACGAAATTGTGGACAGGGGGCGCATTATGGATGAGACGCTCTCCCAGGATATGTAGGCCATTTCCGAGTGGGATAGAATGAACAGAATAGACTTTAACGCACAGAAGACGCAGAGCTGTTTTTTGTCTCACAAGCGATTTACTGACCCACTTCAATCGTCGATATCTATCGACGGTATAGATATTGAGCAGTCAGATGCTCTTGATGTTCTGGGCATGAAGATACAGTGTGATGTCTGTTGGTCAAAACACGTATTCGAAGTGTCGAAAGAAGCATTCAAGTGTTTGGGCTTTCTTAAGCGGTGCATGAAATATTTCACCTGTTCTGATCTTCTCAATATCTATACTACCTACATCATGCCGAGGATGGAATATAACTTTCATATATGGGCAGGAGCTCCAAAATCATCCTTGGAGATGATGATCATCGCTCGGAGAGCGATGGTGTTGATTGGGGACAGTAGGGTATCCAACTGTATTGCTTCCCTCGAACATCGTCGGAATGTGGGCAGCGTTGTATTGCTTTATCGTTATTTTCATGGCGTGTGTTCCAAGGATATTCGTCTTCTTATCCCTGACGTTAGGATTTTCACCAGGAATACAAGACTTTCCAGGAACTCACACCCGTTTGTAATCGATTGGCCAATCGACCGGACCATGCATTACCGAGAAAATTCATTTTTCGAACCGAACCATTCGTACCCGAACCATTCGTATGTGGAATAGGCTTCCGGCTAATGTCTTTCCCACCGACATTGACATTCAAAAATTTAAGACTAATATCAATAAACACTACTCCCTCTTTCCCCCCTCCAACCCTTAACTTTCCCAATTGCCAAAGCAATGCACTGCATGTAAAAGTTGCACGATAGTGGTTAATTTTCGTGTTCCCTCACAAGAAAACTTTCCCAATTGAGCAATATTTCCAAGATGATAGTGTGTACATAACCGAGCGCACGTACAAAACTTGGAGTCTACGAACAGACAGTAATTTTCCATCTCAAGTAATGGATGGACAGCCGTGACCCTCGATGGCCGCTCTCCAATCGTTTTCATCGAGCCTGTCGCAAAAGAAAATACCACTTGCTATCGAGAAAATATTATGTAAGCTGCAACGCTACATAAAGCACGTTTAAAGCAAAAAAATCCTAAAAAATAAGATTCCGCCCTTCAATTCGTTTGTTTGTAATATTTTTTTTTTCTTTAATAAAAAACTAAAATTCGACTTAATTTTCTTTTTTTCGAGAATCCCGACTAATCCCAACCGTCAGTTTTGCGTTTCCCGACTTGGAGATTTAGGGACCTGGCAAGCTTAAAAACAGCCTTGATGGAATCATTAGCACATTCAATGACAAATTTTGAATATGAGCCCGAAGTGGACTCATTTTTTACACTTGGTTGAACAGATTCGTTCAAGTTTTCGAAAAAGACGCAAGCTCCTTGAAAGATCACGACAAAGTGGCTCTCTTATGGCGGGTACACGAAAGATTTGCAAACTGCAAACTACCGGTGAAGCCCAAGGAAATAACGCTCGAGGACACCGTAGAAAAGTTGAAGAAACTTTTCAGCAAGGCGGAAACAAGGCGTCGTTCAAAGATACAAGTGTCTGCACTTAAGAAAAGTGTCTGCCGGCGTATTCATCACCTACTCCTAAGATGCCCATTTATTGGAGGACCAATGATTGAGGTAATCCAGATAAACCTCTATCGGAGCGAAACTGCTGCATACGCTCTGATGGAGAAAATCAGCAAGGGCAAGATTCATATTGCCTTAATTCAGGAGCCATAGACAACCCGGAACAAAGTTTCTGGACTGAATCACATCAACTACCAATTATTCTACGCTAACACTGGTACTCGGCCGAGGTCCTGCGTTATTTATCCTTTCCCCTTTCGACTCTCCGACACCGCTGACGTGGGTCAGAGCTGCAACGGCTGGTGAGGAAAGACAGACAGGAAACGAGGGGCTAATAGGGAGCGATGCGAACTCTCACCACATTTCGTGGGGTAGCACCAACACTAATAAGCGGGGTAAAGCCCTGGCAGAGTTCTTGAATACTAATACTAGTTGATGGGGTTCAGGATTGGAGGGTCTCCATGGAACACTCTTTCTCTGACCATCGCTACATTAGGTTTAGAATAGCACGTCCAGCGCCGAATCCGATAAGCTTCTGTTGAAGTTGAAACTCAGCTGGACAAAATTCGGAAGGCTACTCATTAAAGACTTGGGCAAGATAATTAAGATTATCCAAGCATAGAAGACATTGTCGAAAAACTCAACAGGAATACGACTGCACTGTTGGGGTCATTCGAAGATAGTTGTCCTCTTGGGAAAAGGAAATCAGCCCAAGAAAATCCCTGGATGACTGGGGAGATTCGCAATATTGGGAAAGAGGTCCGCAGACTTTTTAACAGAGCACGTCGTAAAAAGGCGGAAGTTTATTGGGATGTGTATTACACACGGGTCAAGGAATAAAATATGATTATCAGAGCGGCAAAAAGTGTCTCCTGGAAGCTTTTCTGCGAACTGGTCGACAGCGTTTATGACGCCGCCAAGATAAAAAAGTTTCTCTCAAAAACCCATGTCCAAACTGAAACTTTAGTAGACGATATGGGAGTGAGAGCAGAGACAATGGAGGACATGTTGAGGCTTTTGTTGAAAAACCATTTTCCACAGGATACGAAAGGACGCACGGAGACACCGAAATCTTGGAATAATGACGTTGATTCAAGGTTTATAATTACGGAATTTATGGTGAAGGAGTCCTTGAGGAGCTTCAAACCATTTAAGTCACCGGGACCTGATGGAATATTTCCGGCGTTACAACAGAAAGAGGTAGACTATCTGGTGCCACATTCAGGAGCGTACTGAGAAGGCTCACAGATGTTGGGCACAATGTAGACGGGCCGTTGGCTCGAAATGGGGCTTGAATCCGAGGATAGTCCAATGGCTCTACAGGAGCGTGATTAGACCAATACTTACTTACGGCTCAGTAGTTTGGTGGACTGCTATGGAGAAAAAGTGCAACATAAGGACCATACAACAGGTTCAGTCAGTGAACATGTTGTATTGGCATAGGCGGAGCGATGAGGACCACGCCCACTAGGGCACTGGAGACTATTCTAGATATCCGACCCATTGACATACAGATTAAGTGTGAGGCAGCCACTGCGGTTATGAGACTTAAGGCGATGGGAGAATGGATTGAAAATGGGAGCAGCTCATACCATCGCTGTACAATCGAGGCGACGATAGGAAACCTGGAAGGAAGGGAAGAGATTTCCGATCGGATACCTGAGATTAACCTTGAAATGGAGTGCGAGGCACTGCTGCCATCGGCACAGTCTTAGATTGACGGAACCCTAGTATTGCCATCTGGACGATCATGTTACACGTATGGATCAAAGCTAGAGGACAGAGTGGGCTTGAGGGTGTACATTGAGAAACCAGGGTCTGAGATCTGTTTTAGACTGCCTGATCATAATACGGTTATGCAGGGCGATCACGGAATGCGTAAATTAGTGTGGTGCTAACGCGTGGACATCTAGTGTGAACATCTTTACCGACAGTAAAATTGCCATAAGGCAATAACAACAACGGTAAGGTCACGAACAGTCTTGCAGTGTAAAGGAGATTAACGCCTTTTCTGAGGATGGCAAAATCCGCATCGTTTGGTTGCCGGGAGTAAGGGGAAATGAAAGGGCAGACGATTCGGCGGTGAAGGCCAGAGGACTGCCGTTAATAAACTTGGTTAACCCAAAGCCTTTCGGGTCGACGCAGTCCGAGTTAAGGGAGTGGGTGACGAATGCGGATGCAGTATTGTGGAACAGCGAAATGATCGGTAGGACGGCAAAAATCCTATGGGGGGATCCAGATCGTGAGAAGACGAGGCTATTAATGAAAGGAAGCAAGAAGGAGGTCAGTATAGCTATTGGTATCATAACGGGACACATAGGACTACGAGCTCGCTTATGTAAAATCGGTGCGGCAAGTGATAGCATGCGCATGGCATACGGGAAAGATGATGAGACGTTGGAGCATTTCGTTTGTCATTGCCCGGCTTTCGCGTCTAACAGATACCGGCACTTAGCTGGAGACACAATACCAGACATGAACCAACTTAGGGAACTGGCATTGAAAACAATTAAGGATTTTGTAAGTAGCACGGAATTCCTAACTTAAAATTTTCTTTTTAGAGGTTACTTTAAAGTTTTTAGAGCGCACAACAAGCCGATTGGTGGCTTAGGTGTATGTCCGTATTGGCATGGGGCGGATTAATATATGCACCCTCTTTTCAATCTAACCTAACTTAAAGTGGAAATCCTTCTGACTGCCAGAGCGGGACACACACACAGAAGGTGTTCTACAGTCTCTTCCTCTTCGATGTTCTCACAACTTCAGCAAAAGCCGTTACCAGGAACCTTCAGTCTGTCAGCATGTTTTCTGATTAGAGTGTGACCAGTCATGACGTACACAATGACTGAGACGTCTGTTCCAGCCAGTGACAAGTCTAGATTAGGCCGCTTTACAATTCTCTGGGATATCACTGTGGCCTGGTACCCAGAACAGGTGAATTTTGAACTGTTAAGCCATCTCGTTGAGAGATCTGCGACAGTCGAGGGAGGTTTTTTTTTCAGAAGTACGTTCTCCAGAGATTTAATAGCTGTCTGGCTGTGTGAGAAGATATTTATGTCAATCGTCTTCATGGCGTTATTATTTAGCCATTTCACTTCTTCCTTAATTGTAAGGATCTCCGCTCAATGCACACTGCAGCGGTCGGGTAACCTATTCGATATGACCTGTTCTAGATCTTTAGAGTACACCCCAAAGCACACCTGGTCGTCTAGTTAAGAACAATTCGTATAGAAATCTATGTAATTTCTATTACCAGGATATCGTTGTTCAAATCAGTTTTATCAGGAATAGTGGTACAGTACTTTTATCAAAAAACGGCGCAGGCAGGGTGTAATCCACTCTGCCTGGAACATCGGACATTGTATCAAGGATAACACAGTATTCGTAGCCTCATGACCAAAGAGAAAGCTCCCTTAATCTCACAACAGTGGGCGCAGAAATTTGTCCAGCCACAACATCCAGAGGCATTAGATGTAGCTTTAAATTCAGTGCAGCAGATGGTGTCGTCCTCAGTGAGGCTGTGATGCACAAACACGCCATCCTTTGGATCCGGGATCCCAAGCCCTCTGCCGTAATGCACAGATTTTAAGCCCTCTGCCGTAATGCATCTTTTAGTAAGTAAGTTATTAACAAACTTTCTTTCAACAGAGTTGATGCCTAGAAACCACCTTCAATGTCAAGAAATGCTACCATTGTATATTCCTTGCAGCGAGAGAGCCCTCTATGTAGCCGACTAGGTCGTGAAGGGCTGTTTCAGTTTACTATATGCATGCTGCTGCCGAGAAAGGCGATCTCCAGTGATCTTTGCCCTACGATATGTTTCTATCAACCTCTCCATAGTCTTCAACATAAAGAATGACAGACTAATAGGACAAAAAAATCTTGCCTTCGTGTGGTAAGGTTTTCCTGCTTTCGGAATGAAAATGTTCTTCGTTTTCTCCATTCCACAGGTATATATGACGTGCTGATACAAGCAGAGTAAATCTCCTTAGCCAAGGAACCAGTCAATGAGACACAACTTGTAATTAAACCGGTGATACACATTAGAACCTGGCCCCTTTAAGGCGTCGAAACTTCTTATCGCCCAAAGGATTTTCGGCTCCGATGCAATTTCTCCAATAACCTCAAACGAATGCATAGCGGTGACAACCTTTTCTTGCACCACGTTGTCCGTTGGAGAATTTCCTGGGAAATGTAGAATAACGTGTAGTTATAGTGTTTCCTTACTAGACATTGTCCATTCATTCTGTGACATTGTCCATTTATTCCGTAAGGTCTTGAGGAAAGAATTTTCCTTAGCCTAGACGGATCAGATGTATCCTCCATGGCGCTGCAGAATTGTATCCAGGATTTATTCTGAGTCTTTCTCACTTCGCCCTTATATTTTCCTAGCTCACCATTATAGATATCCAAATGGTGTGGTGTTGTTGTGGCTTTCGCCCTGTTGAAGAGTTTTGTGCAGTCCTAGACCAACCAGTTCTGGGGTCCACCATCGCGGTCGCTGTTTGCCCCTTGGCTTGGCCCTAGGACATTTTGACACAAGCGAGTCAGTCAGGGCCTCCGTAGTTTCCACTTTCTTTCCTGTGCCGAAATTTATCCCAATCCGCCTTTCTTCTGTTTAGCGAAGGGACCACTTCTGCAGTATTTTCTCCAAAGTTGAAACTAATATAACGATGATCAGAGAAGCTGTGGTAATCCAACACTTCCCAATCGCATATTCTTCCGCTTATATCTTCCGACACAAAGGTAATATCTAGTACCTCCTGCGTGTTCCTAGCAATAAAGGTAGGTTTATCCCCTTTATTACAAATCGTCAGATTGCAACTTATTATATATTCGATAAACAGCTCACCCCTTTCGATGACATCCGAACTTCCCTATGTCTGGTGATGTACATGTACATCTTCTGATTCCACCAGGAGTTCATCCTCACAAAATTCGTTAGATCTTGTCATGATGAGATTCCGTACGCATCCAGGGGTAGGTGAGAAAGCAGTGAAACCACGTTTCCTCAGGACACTGGACACTTGCGGTGTGGACGATTTCTCCTTAGATCCTTGACTAGCTGCTGCTGTCGCAGTACTTTCTGAGTTCCGCCCTTCTCCGCTGACGTACAACTTGAGCCCAGTCCAACTGGATGACCCGCCCACACAGAGCTTGTCGGATCCGGTTTCAAAGCCTTCCCCTCCTGTTTCGTTCGTGGCACGGAGATTTTTTAGTTTCCTACAGACTTTAGAGGCAATTGTTCATCAACAACTGCTGAGTCGTCTCCTGATTCCCCAACCCACCGCTTCTATAGACCTTTCAACTTGTTGAATCCGTTGGATATAACTCCTTTAGACTTGTTGAGGTCTGCGAGACAGCCGGAGTTTACTACAAATACTGCATGTCTCCGGTCACCATCAACCTCATCTAATCTGCCAATCTTCCTGTCGGTGGTTGAAAGATTGGGATTACATTCCCATAGTCTTCCAAATATGGATTCAAGATCTGAGAGAATCCATGGTATCCAAACGTGCGCCATTGGTCGAGAAGGAATATCTTCCTTCTTGATTAAATACAGTGCCGCACCTGGCCAGATCTCACCAATATTTTTAAGGGTACAACGATACATTTCAATTGAGCGTTGATCCCCGAAGGCAATTAGTCTGTATCTGTCCCGATACTCCAGAAAATTAGTGCGCATAAAAGAATGTAAAATCCTTTTTCCAAATAAGTTAGCTAATTTTAATCTAATTTGGTAAAATTTTGCTTAAAACAAGGAAAAATAGCTATTTTTTAGTAAGTTGTACTTATGTAATGTAATTAGTCGCAAATAGTTCAAAAACTTGGTTTTGGGAATTCATTAACCAAGTTTCTTCTCAAAAAGTTAAATATTCCTATAACAATGTATAACAAACAAGGTATTTCAAGCCATGTCTGAGTTTGGTATCCCTGCAAAATTAAAAAGACTCTGCAGGATGACGCTTGCTGATACGCGTTCCTCAGTAAGAATAGGAAAGAATCTCTCCGAACCATTTAATACCAAACGAGGTTTCAGACAAGGAGACAGCCTCTCGTGTGATCTCTTTAATATCCTGCTGGAGAAGATTATACGAGATGCAGAAGTGAATAGATATGGCACACTAATCACAAGAGAGCACATGCTACTCGCCTATGCCGACGATATCGATATCATAGGTCGGTCACCGGAAGTAGTAACTGCAGCCTTTAAAAGAATCGAAAGAGAGTCTGTGAAAATGGGTCTGGCAGTAAATGGAGATAAGACGAAATGGATGGTTTCCACTCCCAAAAAGCCTTGTACTACCGAGCAGATAAAGAACATGGAGAAAGTTGGGAACCACAACTTTGAGATAGTCAGTAACTTTATCTACCTCGGCACCGCCGTAACCGAAATGAATGACACCAGTTTTGAGATAAAGCGAAGAATAATACTGGCAAACAGATGCTACTTTGGACTAAGTAAGCAGTTTAGAAACAAGGCCACCTCTCGACAGACGAAGACTACACTTTACAAGACACCGATACTACCCGTGCTGTTATATGGTTCTGAAGCATGGGAAGCACTTGTGCAGGCAGATGAGGCAGTGCTTGGAGTATTTGAGAGAAAGATTCTTCGTAAAATATATAAACCAGTTTGCGTTAACGGAGAATATAGGCGACGTATGAACCACGAGCTGTATGAGCTGTATGAGCTGTATGACGACGATAGCATAGTTACACGCATCAAAATACAACGGCAGCGTTGGCTAGGTCATGTTGTCAAAATGGATGAAGAAGCTCCAGCAAAGTAGTCTTTTGAAGGCAAACACGGTGGTACACGTAAACCGGGAAGACCAAAAGCCCGATGGAAAGATCAAGTTGTGGCAGACACCTCTAAACTTGGCGTCAGAAATTTTAGAATGAGCGCAGAAGATCGAGGCGCTTGGAACGCTATTCTGCGTTCGTCTAGTGGAAAAAATATTCTGTCATAGCCAATTAAAGTAAAGTAAGTAACAAACAATGTTTTTATTTACCCATTATAAACATGTTGTTATGTTGAGTTCAATGCCTGTTATAAACCTAGATTCTTCAAATTGAATAAATATTCGTTCAAAACAGTTTACAAATTTTCCAAATTTGAGTATTATTGAATAAATTTAATAGAAATACACGTTTTAACTTAAAATTATGTTAAAAATAAACTTAGATTGACAGATTTTGTTAATTTTTCAGAAATTCCAAAACTATCTTTAATGAAGGTGCCTTTTAAACACGTTGTTTGTCAGTCATGCAATCATCAATCGATTAAAATCGTAGACTATCATAGTACAAAAGCATTTGATATGTGTCTTTACTTTGTATAGGACAATAGATCCATGTTAGAAACCCTAAATAAAATGCTCTTAGAAACCTTTAAATGTTTATACTGATACAAATTCCTATTTTAAAAACCTTATCCGCCTTTTACATTTTCCTCTGTCTAATGTGACCCTTTTATGCTGTTATTGGAAACTGGTTGCGTACATAATAAAAACAAATATGCAATTGTCATGCGCAACGTCATAAACCATTCAGAGCAATGCAGATGAATGTGCCGCCGATTAGCTGGCTGGCTAGCTGATAGGCTGACTGACCATTTACAGAAAGCGCAAAATACCTGGGTGTTTTGCTGGACAGAAAATTGAACTTCAAATCCAACATTTTGGAAAGGACAAGAAAGGCAACTCTTGCCCCATACACCTGCAAGAGAGCCATTGGCAAAAGTTGGGGGTTTAGACCGCGTGCCATACATTGGGTATATACTGCAGTTGTCAGACCTATTGTATAATGCTATATAGTGTTGTGGTCTGGCGGACGGTACTTCAAAAGTCCACCTACTGCTCAATACTCAACCGGATCCAAAGGACGGCTTGCTTGTGCATCACGGCCGCACTAAGGACGACACCATCTAATGCACTGAATTTAATGCTACATTTAATTCCTCTGGACATTGTAGCTAGACAACTTGCTGCGTACACTGCCGTGAGGTTAAAGGAGCTTTCTCTTTGGCCATGTATCGCCTACGGACACTGTGTTATCCTTGATACAATGTCCGATGTTCCAGGCAGTATGGATAACACCCTACACTCAAAAAAAAAATGATTAAAATAAACTACTTTCGAATAAAGTTTAACTTCATATAGCGCTTAAGACATTTTTGTTTTTAGTTAATGTATATCTAAAAAATAATTACTTCATATGCACTTCGTGATGGTTCAACGTTAACAAATGGAAATAAACTATTCTTTAATATGTACATATGATGAACCATGGTGTATTACATTTTTAACTGAACTCAAAATAATGATGGAATAAAATGTTGGAAATTTTCCTGTGTGTACATCTGTACAAATTTATTGCAAAATCTCTACTTCTATCAGTTAAGTTTTAACTAATCCGCCCAAAATAAATATTTTAATTGTGATACACTATTCATCTTCTTATATATAAAAATCAATTTGTGTTTGTTTGTAGGTTTGTATGTTTGTTTGTTTGTGTGTTCCTTATAGACTCAGAAACGGCTGAACCGATTTTCTTGAAATTTTCACAGATGGTTCATAATAATACCTTGGTGAAAATAGGGTACTACATTTTTTGATATCTGAAGGGGGGGGGGGGCGGACCCTCCCCCTTACCCTAATTTTCAGAAACGCAAGATCTCGGAAATGGGTGGTGCGATTAAGCGAAAGTTTGTGTGCTCTCATATAGTACCCTAAAAATAAAAATTAGGTATCCAAATTTCGGATGGGGTACCTAGGGAGGCCGCCCCACCCTAAAACCTACCAAACATATATTTAGACCAATCACGACAACACACCCCTAAATCGGACATATTTACCGACCATGGCAATATGAGACTCAAATGAAAGGTATTTGCGAGTAGAATACGAATCTGATATCCAAATGTGGGGCCAGGTTTCTGGGGGTCCACCCCTTCCCCAAAACACCACCTAAACAGGACTTATTTACTGACCAAGGCAATACGGGGCTTAAATAAAAGGTATTTGAGTGTAGAATTAGAATCTGATATCCAAATATGAGAACTCCTCTCCCCAAAAACCTCCCCCAAAGGGGACACATTTACGACCAAAGCCACATGGGGCTCAAATGAAAGGTCTTTGGGAGTAAAGCACAAATCTGATATCAATATTCGGGAAAAGTGTCTATGGGGCCACCCCACCCCACAACACCACCCAACCGCCAAAAACACCCCTAAATCAGACATATTTACCGATCATGGCAATATGGGACTCAAATGAAAGGTATTTGCGAGTAGAATTCGAATCTGATATCCAAATGTGGGACCACGTTTCTGGGGGGGTGGACTTATTTACTGACCATGGGAATATGGGGTTTAAATAAAAGGTATTTGAGTGTAGAATTAGAATCTGATATCCAAATATGGGACCAAGTGTTTGTTGGGCCGCCTCTCCCCAAAAACATCCCCCAAAGGGGACAAATTTACGACCATTGCCATATGGGGCTCAAATGAAAGGTCTTTGTGAGTAAAAAACGAATCTGATATCAATATTTGGGAAAAGTGTCTATGGGGCCACCCCACCCCCACAACACCACCCAAATAGTAAGTAAAGGGTGATTTTTTTGAGGTTAGGATTTTCATGCATTAGTATTTGACAGATCACGTGGGATTTCAGACATGGTGTCAAAGAGAAAGATGCTCAGTATGCTTTGACATTTCATCATGAATAGACTTACTAACGAGCAACGCTTGCAAATCATTTTCAGTGAATGGGCCCTAGAAAAGTTGGCAGAAAATCCGCTTTTTTATCGACAAATTTTGTTCAGCGATGAGGCTCATTTCTGGTTGAATGGCTACGTAAATAAGCAAAATTGCCGCATTTGGAGTGAAGAGCAACCAGAAGCCGTTCAAGAACTGCCCATGCATCCCGAAAAATGCACTGTTTGGTGTGGTTTGTACGCTGGTGGAATCATTGGACCGTATTTTTTCAAAGATGCTGTTGGACGCAACGTTACGGTGAATGAACACATTTCGAACCGAACACTGATTTTGGTAATAAAATTCAATGATTTGCAAGCGTTGCTCGTTAGTAAGTCTATTCATGATGAAATGTCAAAGCATACTGAGCATCTTTCTCTTTGACACCATGTCTGAAATCCCACGTGATCTGTCAAATACTAATGCATGAAAATCCTAACCTCAAAAAAATCACCCTTTATTTGCTGACTTTTGCAATATGAGGCTCAAATAAGAGGGTTTTTAGAGTGGAACACGAATCAGATATATATTTTCATGGCCAAGTCACTGAGTGGCCGCCTATCCCCCAAAACACCCCAAGCCGGTCACGTTTGCCGACTATGGAAATATGGGGCTCAAATTAAAGGTATTTGGGAGTAGACAACGTATCTGATATCAACATTAGGGACCAACTGTATAGGTGACGTCCCACCACCATAACATCCCCCAAATAGGACGTATTTGCTCACCAAGATAATTTGGGTCTTAAAGAGAGTGGGACTAAATATTCATAGTTTTTAGGGCCAATACCCCAAACCGGACATATTTGCTGACCTTTGCAATAAGGAGTTAAAATGAGATTTAAAAACGAATTTGATATCCAATTTTGAGGCCAATGGCAATATGGGGTTCAAATAAATGATATATAGATATATGAGAATAGAGCACGTTGCTGATATATTTTCTGGGCTTAGTGTTTGGGCGACCACCCTAATCCCCAAAACACCCCTAAATCAGCCATGTATACCGACCATGTCAATGTGGGGCTTAAATGAAAGGTATTGGGGGATAGAGCAAGAATTGATACCCACTTTCAGGACCAATTTTCTGGGGGTCAACCCCTTTCCCAAAATATGGGGTTCAAATAAATGATATATAGATATATGAGAATATAGCATGTTGACATATTTCCCGGGCTAAGTGTTTGGGGGAACACCCCAATCTCCACAAAACCCCCAAATCGGCCATATTTACCGACCATGTCAATGTGGAGATTTAATGAAAGGTATTGGGGGGTATAAGAAGGATTGATACCCACTTTCGGGACCAATTTTCTGGGGGTCAACCCCTTTCCCAAAATACCCCACAAGCAGCAATTTTTTAGTGACCATCGCAAAATGGGGTTCAAATAAAGGTATTTGGGAGTAGAATACGAATTTGATATCCAAATTTAGGACCATATATTTAGGGAATCACCCCTTCACCAAAACACCCCGCAAAGGGTAACAAATTTTCGACCATGCCAATATGTGGTATTTAAGATTAGACATAACCTATTTTGGGCCATGTGTTTGGGGGACGCCTCATCGTGTAAAATCGCCTAAACCAATGGCAATATGGGGTTTAAATAAATGGTTTTTGAAAGAAGAGCACGATGCTGATATTTTTTCACGGCCAAGTGCCTGGGGGACCACCTCAGCCCCGAAAACACCCCTAAATCAAATATGATGAGAGTAGCGGGCTGAAATAAAGTATTTTAAGAATGGAGTACACCTTACATCCGAACTTAAATTCGTAGACCAATAAAGATCATATGGGATTCGGACAAAGGCAATTATATTGTTAAATTGTTAGTCAAGCGATATACTATTTTCGTAGCATGGTATTTCACTAAAAGCTCCTTAATTGTCGAAAATAAATATTCCAAGCAAACTTTTGTTCCATATAAAGTAAAAGAAGGCGCAGCGGAGCGGGCCCGGGTTAGCTAGTCACATATATAAATTAATTTGATATTTGCTGTGTTCTATGTTAGTACTATATAGTGCAAATCACGATTAATCGTTTCTTATCTGTTATTGCATGCTATCGATAACTCACCAGTACAACTTTGCGCTGGTATTCTATCCAGAACATCTAACTTACACTGGATTGGACTTAAATAAAAACAGCCATTATTGATAAGCTATTGCTCTTCAGGTGTTCTTTCATTTGTCTTGCCAAAAGAAATTTTTTCTTTGTTGTACATATCGTCCCATAACCGCCAAAAAGATGTAAATGCCAAAATCAAAACTTTACAGAAGATTTTTATTTATTTATGCCATCTTGATTGAAATATGATTTTTAAATATATATCACTTCTTTGGCTGATGTATATAGTTGTAAAAAATGTTGTGTATTTAAGTAAAGATAACGGTATTTTTGGCACTTACATCTTTTTCGCTGTCATATAAATTTCTTTGTTTTAAGTAATTTAAAGGTAAGTGCAATCAATACCCCTCAATTTAAATTCGATTTTAATGCAATTTGGAACAGAGGGTAATATTGGACACCTACATACACATTTATGCAAACTTGCGTCCATATCCGACCATATTTGGATGTAGCTATCGTATAGACCGATCTCCCGATTTAGGGTATGAAGCTCATAAAAGTCGCATTTATTATGCGATTCCTCTGAATTTTGGAACAGTGAATTGTATAAAGCCTCGTGACATCCGGACCGAATATGGTCCAAATCAAACAATATTTGGACATAGTTGCCATATAGACCAATCTCCAAAAATATGATCTTGGGCACATAATGTTATCCGATTTCGCTGAAATTTAGAACAGAGATTGGATTCTTGTTTGAACCGTTGAGTGGAGCGGACGTATTGTTATTACACTCCGTAAAAATTTTCCTGTAACTCGTAATAGGTCATTATTTTTGGAAGAAAAATTTAAGTCACTTAAGGATAGCGGCGATAGAGGTATCCATTAGGCGGTGGATGATCTGCGTCTGTTTCCAGTGGAGCGGCAGATCTAGAGTCCGGTAATAGGCTTAGAATGGACTCCAAAGACCCAACAGCTGCGGTGTTGGTATCAGGCCGTAGCATGTTGTCTGCTACTAAAACCTCGACTGCTTGAGCGGCTGCTCCAGGCTCCACTAGCCGACAGACGACTGGTCAGCAGGGGCTTTGACGAAGACACCTGGTTCGAGTCTAAAGGACTAGGCCGAATCCATTCATTCTTCGCATGCCTAAAAATTGCCTAGGACATAGGCCTCCCGCGGCAAACCAACACGCTCTTTAAGAGATTGAAATAATAGAAGACGCATCGCTCTTAGGTTCATTGAGAGGCTTGGTGCGAATGATCCTAAGACTCTCATTGATCTCAGAGATTCCCTAAATTGGGCTCGGGAATTCGCTGCACAGGCTACCCCAAAGACTACACGTCTAGATTCGGAAACTGCACCGCAGACAGCCAAAAGGCTGCTGTCACCTGGAGGGTATCCCATGCCTGAAAGAACTAGGGCGAACAACAGTAAGATGGGTCCAAGAATCTTTGCTAATGTCACTAAAACGATCTGGTGTTGAAACCAATAACAGATTGGTATTTAAACCAATACCAGTTCGGTAATAAGGCTAGTACCAAACGGTACTAATCGTTATATGTTTCATCCATAGCATCCGGTATTGTTTTTGTACCATACGGTGTTGCTTCACTATCAATACCGTTTTTCACTGGAAAAATGTTACTCTAGAAATGTTACATAAAATTGACATCCGGCGGAAAAATGCACGAATTTTAGGACTGATACCGACCACTGTGCTTAAATGTACAGAAAGTTGATACAGAAACACAGACACGAAAGAGAAAGCTTTTAGTCGAAAGATGCCAAATTGTTTTGTTTTAAATATAATTATTTTGTCTATTAAAAGATATGTTTGTTTTATTTTTGTTACATAATTGTTAATAAACAAAATATTGAAAAAAAAAAATTAATAATAATAAAGTTAAATTATTCAATGACCTAGGCCAAAAAAAAATAGAGACAGTTTGGTGATGGCAGTTGTCGACAAGGGAGAAGAACAGGGCTGCATACTTAGGAAAAATTGGAGTGGGATAGTCAATGGACTGTCATCAGTATACTCCGATGTCTGATGCGGAATATCCTGGGTCTCCTCCAGTTTGTGACGATGCAGGCTGGTATCGAGGCCGATACAAACTAATTGCCTTCGACGATCAACGCTCAATTGAAATGTATCGTTGTGCGCTAAAAAAGATTGGTGAGATCTGACCAGGTGCAGCACTACATTTAGTCAAGAAGGAAGATATTCCTTCTCGATCTGCATGCTTGGATACCAAGGATTCCCTCAGATCCTGAAGCGATACTTGGAAGACTAAGGGAATGTAATCCCAATCTTTTAACCACCGATTGGAAGATTGGTAGATTGGATGACGTTGATGGTGACCGGAGACATGCAGTATTCGTGCTAAACTCCGGCTGTCTCGCAGACCTCAACAAGTCTAAAAGTGTTGTATCCTGCGGATTCAACAAGTTTAAACTGAAGGTCTATAGAAGCGGTGGGGTTGGGGCAGTTATTGCTGAAGACTTGCCTGAGGAACTATCGGCCACATCGCTACAGTCTGGCGGATTGCAGGAGACTGAAAATCCCCCTCCCACAATCGAGACAGGAGTGGATGGCATCGAAACGGGACCAGACAAGCCTTGTGGGCTCAAAGTGCGCGCCAGCGGGGTAGCACGGAACTCAGAAAGTACTTCCACAGCAGCAGTTAGTGAATAATCTAAGGAGAAATCGTGCACATCGCAAGTGCCCAGTGTCCTGAGGAAGAGTGGTTCCAAAGCTTTCTCACCTACCCCTAGATGCGTACGGAAGCTCATCATGACAAGTTCTAACGAATCTTGTGAGGATGAACTCCTGGTGGACTCAGAGGACGAGGCTAACACAAAAGTGGTGAAAGTTCTGAATCCCGACTACGGTTTCTGCAGATAAATCTCCACCATTGTAATGCCGCTTCGACGGCACTAAAAGTCCTCCTGATGGCTGGGGGATTTGACGTGATTCCAGGAATCATGGGTGTGTGGAGGAATATTACGTGGACTAAGAATTCCGGGATTTAAACTTCTCAAGGGTACGGGGAATGGGAGACACAGAGCCTGTATTCTTGCAAAGGGTAGTCTAAAAGTTTTTTTTCTTGCGTCGCTAAGCACTGAAGATTTAGTAGAAGCCAGCCTTGAAACAAACAAGTCTCATTACTGGCTGGCTTCCCCATATATGGCACACGATTCAGAGATGCCGCCTTCAAACCTTAAGTCGCTAGTTGAAGCTGCTTCTGTTGGGAAGAAAAGCCTCATTGTAGGAAGTGATGCTAATGCACATCACCAGATATGGAGAAGTTCGGATGTCAACGAAAGGGGTGAGCAGCTTATTGAATATATTATAAGTTGCAATCTGGCGATTTGTAATAAAGGTCATAAACCGACCTTTATTACCAGGAACAGGCAGGAGGTACTAGATATTACCTTTGTATCGGAAAATATAAGTGGAAGAATATGCGACTGGGAAGTGTTGGATGACCACAGTTTCTCCGATCATCGTTATATTAGTTTTAGCCTTGGAGAAAATACTGGAGTAGTGGTCCCTCGGCTAAACAGAAGAAATGCGGATTGGGATAAATAGCGGCACAAATTCTGCACCACTATCCCTTCTACACTAGAAAAGGAAGTGGAAACTACAGAGGATATAGACATAGTGGTCAAACGGATCACGAAGGCTGTGAATGACTCGCTAGTGTCAGCATGCCCTGGTGCCAAGCTAAGGGGAAAACAGCGACCGCCATGGTGGACCCCAGAGCTGGTTGGTCGAAGGACTGCAGAAAACTCCTCAACAGAGCAAAAGCCACAAGAGCACCACACGATTGGGACATCTATAAGGCTGAGCTAAGAAAATATAAGGGCGAGCTTAGATAGGCTTAGAACAAATCCTGTATAGAATTCTGCAGCTCCGTGGAGGGTACATCTGAGGCCTCTAGGCTAAGGAAGATTCTGTCCTCGAGACCTATTACGGGTATATCCAAAAGTTAGAGAATGTATGGACAATGTCTAGTGAGGAAACACTAGAACTACTCGTTGATACACATTTCCCGGGAAATTCTCCAACGGACAACGTGGCACCAAAAGAGGTTGTTACTGATATGCATTCGTCGGAGGCCATAAAAAAAATTGTGTCTGAGCCGAAAATCCTTTGGGCGATAAGAAGTTTCGACTCCTTTAAGTCGCCAGGCCCTGATGATGTATCACCGGTTGAATTACAAGCTGTGTCTGATAGACTGGTTCCCTGGCTTAGCGAGATATACTCTGCTTGTATCAGAATGTCATATATACCTGTGGGATGGAGGGACACGAAGGTAATTTTCATTCCAAAAGCAGCAAAACTCTACCACACGAAGGCGAAAGATTTACGTCCTATTAGTCTGTCATCCTTTATGCTGAAAGCTCTTGAGAGGTTGATAGAAACATATCTAAGGGCAAAGATCCCTGGAGATCGCCTGTCGCGGCAGCAGCATGCATATAGTAAGGGCAAATCTACTGAACCAGCCCTTCACGACCTGGTCGGCTACATAGAGGGTTCTCTCGCTGTCAAGGAATATGCAATGGTAGCATTTCTTGACATTGAAGTCGCTTTCAATAATGTAAAACCGACGTCAATCATGAAGGGGTTGGAGTTTCTAAGCATTAACTCTACCGTAAGAAGGTTTATTAATAACTTACTTACTAAAGGATGCATTACGGTAAGCTTTGGATCTGTGGATCTAAAAAGATGGGTCGGCAGAGAAACTCCTCAAGGAGGTGTACTGTCTCCTCTACTTTGAAATATAGCCATTAACAATATATTATTGTCTCTGGAAGAAAAAGGCGTAAAAGTGGTCGCGTATGGTGATGACGTGGCAATTGCAGTTAGAGAAAAGTTTCCCAGCACTCTAAGAGATATATTGTACTTGCGGAAGCTCTACGTGCAGCAGCGGAGAGATCTGGATATAAATCTCTGCAAGACAGAAGTCTGCCCTGTCTCCTTGAGTGGAGAAAATGTTCCGTTTACAGAAAGCGCAAAATATTCAACATTTTGGAAAGGGCAAGAAAGTCAACTCTTGCCCTATTCACCTGCAAGAATGCCATTGGCAAAAGTTGGGGATTTAGACCGCGTGTCATGCATTGGGTACATACTGCAGTTGTCAGTCCTATTATGCTTTATGGTGTTGTGGTCTGGTGGACGGCGCTTCAAAAATCCACCTACTGCTCAATACTTAACTGGATCCAAAGGATGGCTTCTTTCTGCATGACAGCCGCACTAAGGACGACACCATCTGATGCACTGCATTTCATGCTACATCTTATGCCTCTCAACATTGTGGCTAGACAAATTGCAGCGACCATTGCCGTGAGGTTTAGGGAGCTTTCTCATTGGTCATGTGGCGGCTACGGAGACTGGGTTATCCATGATACAATATCCGATGTTCCAGGCAGTATGGATTACACCCTACCTGAGCCGCTTTTTGATAAAAATTACTGTACCACTATTCCTGATAGAACCGATTGGAACTACGATATCCCTGGTAACAGAAGTTACATAGACTTCTATACGGATGGTTCCAAACTAGACGACCAGGTGGGCTTTGGGGTGTACTCTAAAGATCTAGAACTGGTCATATCGAAATGGTTACCCAACCACTGCAGTATGTATCAAGCGGAGATCCTTGCAATTAAGGAAGTGGTGGAATGGCAAAGATATAATGCCATTACGAAAATTGGCATAAATATCTTCTCAGACAGCCAGGCAGCCATTAAACCCCTGGAGAATGTATTTTTGAACACGAAAACCGCGCTCGACTGTCGCAGATCTCTCAACGAGATGGCTGAACAGTTCAAAATTCACCTCTTCTGGGTGCCGGGCCACAGAGATATCCCAGGGAATTCTAAAGCAGACGAGCGAGACTATGAACTACCTCACACGTTCCAGGGACACTAGAACCTGTGAGTATGCCTCTAGCGACATGTAAGCTAAGTTTTCAGGACCAGAACCGAAGGGCAACGAATGAGAGATGGTCACAAAGAGGGGGCTGTGAGCATTCCAAAACTATGTGGCCTCATCTAGCCAATGACTTGCTTTGCTGTCATTGGCTAGAACAGACGCCTCAATCATTGTGTCCGTCATGACAGGTCACTGTCTAATCGGAAAACATGCTGACAGACTGAAGGTTGCCAGCAACGACTTTTGCAGAAGCTGTAGGGACATCGAGGAAGAAGAGACTATAGACCTTCTGTGTGTTTTTCCCGCACTAGCAGTTAGAAGGAGTTCCACTTCAAGTTCTCATTTCTTTGAGAACCTGTCTGATTTAGCGGATGTGAACATTCGCAAGTTACTGAGCTTTTTAAAGCGATCTGGATGGTTCAACGGTAGCAACTAGATGGCATCTTCCTTCTTCTGTTCCTGTGGTATCGCAATGGACGAAAACGTCTAGGTGAGTCTGATGGCAGACTGCCACTTAAACCTAGCCTTACCTAGAACAGAGATTTTTGCTAGGGTCCTCAACAATATGGTCGGACATTTTTTATATAGCTGCCGTATAGATAAAAAGTAGCGATTAAAAGTAGGAAGTATGGGCTAAATTGTACTTAATATCCAATATCAACGAAATTTGAAACTGTGATTTTTTTTTTTGAAACCTCAAAACCCTTGCCCGATATAGTCTAGATCGGAACGTAATATTATATATACGTATAAATGTATAAAGATCCGCTCTCTTCGTCCCAAATATATTAAATCCGTAATATTCTTCCAAAGTCATTTAATTTAAATATGGGTTTATTGATGAACACTGTACTTCCAAAGACTTTAAATTTGAGTCTAATATTGTCCCGGTAGGCCATATTGTATATTGTCCCCTCAGATACTTAGCCCTACTTTGAAACAACCGATTCGTACTCTACTTCCAAATATAAACGTTTCATTATGACAGCTTACATATTTTTTGCAATTTTTGCTTAATTTGTTTGAGGTACTTGTGTCTGGCAAAAATAATGTAGGTGCCCTTCGCTGTCACAGAATTTATCTACCAAAATTAAAATACCACTTACATTAAAATTGTTTTAGTTGCAAAATCATAACGGTTTGGATTATCGACACAAAATTTTAACAGAAGGTGGAAACAGGCGTCAACTATCGATTCCTATTACAAACTGAAAATCCCAAAATTAGGCACTTACATTTTTTTGGCGGTAAAGGGACGATATAAGACTTTTGATTATGCCGTAAATAATTAAAGAATATAGGAGGCATTTTTTTATGTGAGATAATAATCTATTGTATTAAGAACTTTATTATAAACATCGTTCTATATACTATTAAGAGTATTATTTTTCTAATTCTTTTATATTAAAAAAGATAAAGTTAATTTATAACACATAAAGAAAATATAGAGATTATTATAGAGTAATAAAATCCAATAACGAAAATAACAAAATGATATTAAAACGAAAACATAAAATGTTAAAATTCCCATTTGGATACAAAATATTCGCCACTGAAATGTTAAACAAACATTTGAAGCAACAAATACTGTCGGTTAAGGAACATTCAATTCTTAGCCATTTAGATTTCTTAAAACAAAAAACTGAAACGAGGTTTCACTGTCAAAAGGTACTTCGTAGAAAAGTATATTTGGTTGAATAGTATGGGAGTTGTGTGATGTTTTCATGAATATTATCGGATATTGAATATTGAACTGCCTCAGAGAAAGCAATGCTTACTCTACAGGTTTTATGTAATAGAATACTTTATCATTGCTGTAATAGAAAAAAATGAAATGGGAATTTAAATTACATCAAATACTTTTACCACCAATACATACCTAATATCACAAGTAAACTTTATAATATGCCGTATTGTTTCTGTCTCATCTATAACATCTGGTTTGTCCCTGTAAAAGAAGAAAATATATTATCCAACATATAAAGGAAAAATGGTCTGTTTGTTGGTTTATGGAATTTTTAGGTAAAAGCTAGAAATCACTGGAACAGAAATTCCTGTCATGTCAAAACAAAAATTAGTATGATTTTCATAGGAAATTTCAATCAACTGCTTTATTCAAAGTGGAGGTTCCATTAACTGAAAGCGCAAAATATCTGGTTCTTTGGTTCTACATGAAATTAGCCTTCAAAGTGCGAGAAATACATATTTTGTCCTTTACTTTTAGAAAAATTCTATTGACAATCCTTGAAGCTATACACCGTGTGTCATGATATGTATGTACAGCAGACTCCGCTTTACTGGAACAAAAAAAATCCATATTTTGTTTCAGTTATCCGATATTTTCTCTAAAACGAAGTTCGGATTACTGAAATTTATTTCAGTAAAGCAGTACATTACCCCACAAAAAAACTCTTTTCACATTAAATTCATACATTTTTTAAGTATTTGTCGTTGAGTTAAAAAAATTATAAATAAAAGCATTTTGTAAATGTAAAAATAAAAGTTTAAAACAGAAATTAAAAGAACTCTCTCTTCAAAAAAAAAAAAAATAAATAATAATAATAATAAATTAACAATTATGGGCTATTTTATTTTCTAGCTCATTAAGCAAGTTGCGTGCTTCAAAATTATCCGAAAAAAATCTTTCAATTGGCATATTAACTTATACGCTTCTAGAACAGTTGGATTCGGAAAAGCTTTATCCATTTCAATTTCTTCATTTTCTATAACAGCTTCACGACCAATTGCTTGTTCAACTATTTCTTTTTCAGTCAAATCCTCGCAACACTCCAAATCTTTCTCTATTTCAACAAAGTTTTATATTTCATTTCCGATTTCATTTAATATTGAATCCTCTTCTTCCACCGTTTCCAGTACTTTCCGAGTAACAAAGCCAGCCTTTCGAAAACAATTCTTAACTGTTTCGGATGTTACAGTTGACCATGCATTTTTTACCATGCTTAAGGCTTCAAAAACGTAAATTTTCTTCGAAAAGTTTTCTAATGTGCAAGAGCATTCAAGATGTAAAAGTTGCTTCGAAATAATAAGCTTTCTATAGAAGCACTTGAATGACCTTATTATGCCTTGGTCCAATGGTTGAATATTTGACGTGGTGTTTGGAGGTAAATATTCAATTCTTATGTTTTTTAATGTAACGTCATCGGATATTTTGTGACAGGCAGCATTGTCAATATTTTTTTTTGAAACTTTAAGTCAAGTTCTTTGATAATTTCTGTCCATAAAATACTTGTCACCCAAGCTTTCTTATTAGCAGAATAATTTACAGGCAAGTTCTTTCCTTTAAAGCATCTAGAGTTTGAAGATTTACCAACACTGAAGACGTATTTATCACTTCCCGTAGAGTTTGTTAGAAAAAGAAGTGTGATTCGGTCGGTCGAAATTTTGCTGCCTGATGGCTGATCGGACCTGTTTGCTAAAGTTCCACCTGGTAGAGCTTATATAAAAGAGCTGTTTCATCGGCATTATATATGTCATCTTCCGAGTAGTTTTTCAACAACTCGGGCAATATGTTCTCAATCCATTCACTTGCTGCAACAGTATTCGCTGAGTTTTTTCTCCATGCAGCTGTTTAAAGTGAATGTTTTCTCTTTTCTTCCAACGCTCTAGCCACCCTATAGTTGGTACAAAATCTATATTCATAATATAAGCCAAGTCTTTCGCCTTTTGCATAATAATTGGCCCTTATATTGTTGCTTCCTTTGACCTCATATTTGTAAACCAGAGATGTAAAGCCTCTTCCACTTGCTTATTTGAACATCCTCTAATGCGTTTCATAAGAATGTTCTTATGTTTTGTGGCAATGCCCGAAATTGATTTCTCATTTTTTAAAATTCTGCAAACCGTTGCTGCGCTACAATCAAACTGTTCGTAAATGATCTTTCTCGGCACTCCTGCTTTAATTTTCTCAATAATTTCAAGTTTCTTTTTCATAGTCAGGCATGTGTATTTTGAAGAATTTCTCTATTTAAAATACATATACAATAATAATAAAATAAATAAATTTGTGGTAAATAATAAAACTTATGTTTCCTATTTCTACCTTTGTTCCAGACATTTTATTTATTCAGTTTTTATATCTGCTATGTCCTATGTCCTATGTTTTTGGCATAAATTACGTCTGCTTCTGTTCGCATTTCAAACCCAACTAATATAACTTAATATGTACAAACTCACAATACAAAGGCATACACATTGTATACGTTTTGTTGTTAGAAGTTTATTCAGAATTTCTGTATATGTATTGTGTCAATTCATTTTTTAACGGACAAACATGCAAATTTTTTTCAGCCTAAAGTTATGTATCGATTTCAAAAAAACGAAGATTTTATATTTTTTTTTTCACTAATGCGAAGTAGGTTTAATGCAAAACGTAGATTTGGATGCACTTTTGTTTTTCAGTAAACAGATGTTTCACTAAAGTGAAGTGAATAAGACTAGATGAGGTGAAAATTAGTACGGGGATTTGTGTCGTTTTCAGTAATCCGATATTTTTCAGTAAAGAGTTTTATTTACGCTAAAGCGGATTCGACTTTATACTGTTGAGCAACCGTTGCTCAGAAGCTAGCCTTGGACGCCTGGGTTAAATCTCAGTGAGAACAACAGAAGCAAATGCCATCTGTGGTTATCCCTTCCTAGTGATGGCTGCACTTGTGAGGTGATTACCTTAGGTAACCAGCCATGTTAACATCTCTGCTAAGTGGTGTCGCTCTGCGGCAAGCCGTTCGATCTCTGAAATAAAACAGAGGACCCCCATAATTGAGCTTAAACTTGCATCGGAGTACACTCCTTGATATGAGAGAAGTATTAGAGCTGGCATACTATCGATATTTGCAACATTCGATATTTTCGATAGTTTGAAAATAAATATCGATTGTATCGATACTAGCGTTAATTTCCCCATCATATTTATTTCAAACGAAAATGAGAAGTAACCAGTAAGGAAAGGCAAAAGTCGGGCGGTGCCGGCTTTATAATACCCTACACCTACCCTGTAAATACAAAGTGGGAGCTATATTTAATTCTGAACCAATTTTGGTGGACCTCGGCGGATGTTTTCAGATAGGTTATTAAAATCCCCGTATCAAATTTCTAGCAAAGCAAATATGTTCAAAATGAAATAATTACGATTAACAAATGACAACAAATTACCCAAAATGTGACGAACATATGTATGGGAGCTACATCTAAATGTAAATCAATTTTGACCAAACTTCTTAGATATTGTGATAGCCATCGAGGAAAGCGTTGTGGACAATTTTGGCAAGATTGGCCAATAAATGCGCTCGCAGTGGCTTTAAAAGTGAAAATCGGGCGATATACATAAGGCAGCTAAATCTAAATCTGAACCAATTTCTTTTCACCAGTAATATTAAGAATCATAGGAAAATCCTTCCTGTCAAATTTCGAGAGAATCGGTTAACAAATGAGCATTTTATTGCAATATTTCTCAAAATCAGACGAACATAAATATCGCAGCTATATCTAAATCTGACCTGATTTCGACCAAACTTTATAGATATTGTAGTAGTCGTCGAGGAAAGCGTTGTACAAAATTTTGGGAAGATTGGTCTATAAATGCGCTTGCAGTGGTACCACAGTAGTGGTGTAGGGTATAAAAATCAGAAGATCTATGTATGTACATATATAGAAGCAATATCAATGTACAGACAAAATAAAACCAAGGTTAATAAAGTCGGTTGGAAGTCATAAGAGAATTCATTGAACAAAATGTTAGTCTAATCGGATGACACTTTTGACTTAAAGGATTGCTTATTTTTGTTTGTTTAGTTTTGCAAAAAATTTAACTTTTGCGATAGTATCCATCGGAAAAATAACAATCGATATTCAGTCAAAAAATTAAATATCGATACTATGAATAATGACATCGATATTTTGCCAGCTCTAAGAAGTATCCTTAATGGAATGTTCATGGGCAAATTATCACATGCTTTTGTTGTTGTAGCAACATTTGCATGTGGAGGTGGCGATCCTCGTCAAGCTCTTATAGCAAGCTCGTTCCGGTCCAATGGGCCGATCGCCGAGGAAACAGGGGGACTATTGGTTGTTTAAGGGCGCCAATAACTCGCCTTGTCATATGGAGCATCATAGACACTCAGTATTTGTGCAAGAGCCGGTGCCGCCCGGCTTTCACTGAGACTCTCTGCTCGATACCGCCCGATATTGTCCGCGACTGCAGCTACTCCGTGGAGCATTCCACCATCCGCAATCTATGCATGCGCCCGGTAGCTCACAGCTAAGCTTATCGTGACAACGATGAACACCACACAGATCGGAGCTCAAAGTTCCAGCCTGTGCTGGGTGTTGTTGTTGTACTAGTGTATTGTACCCTAAGGCGGCATGATCAATCCGGTACGTACAACCGATTGCACTTGCTGTTTGTTGTTATTGTAGCCACATTGATTGAGTAAGCAGTGTTGTTATATGGTTCCAAGGCATGGGTATTTGTGTAAGCAGACGAAACAGTGCTTGGAGTGTTTGAAAGAAAGATTCTTCGTAAAATGTATGGACCAGTTTGCATTGCTGGAGAGTATCGGCGTCGTATGAACCACGAACTGTATGACGACATTAGCATAGCCAACGCACAGTGGGCCAAATGGCAAAAAAATTGGAAATAAGTCTACAACTTTTTATCTGTTGATTTTAGCCATACAAAATGTTCTAGACATTTGTAGAGGAGGACATAGGCTTTCAGAAAAGTGCTGTTGTTGGTCCATATCTTTAATACAGGGTGAGCTACAGGGTGTCAAAGTTGACCACTTTTGACTTCTCCAAGCTTCTGGGGGCCATAACTTTTGATCTACTCAACCGATTTACATGATTTAGGACTCTAGAGAAAGAGCTTGACAAGATCTAAAAAACTTATGCATAAAGTACCATGCCATCGTGTACTGTTAAGGAGTTATGAATTGTTTAATTTTAAAATATGAAAATTTGGCCTTGGTTTTTTTCAGTGTTTTTTAAATAACTCCGTCAATTTTAAAGCTATAAACTTCATACTTCACACAAATTATGCCAGCATATGTGTGCATAAAATACAAAAGGAATCACGTGAATATCTTTGGCGGTTTAAAAATGGCATCGTTTTCAATATGAAAAATATTTTTTTTGTCAAAAAATTGCAAAATTTTTCAAAAAAGATACTCCCATTTCCTTTAAGTTTTCGCAAACTTTGGCCGTCAAAGCATTATCATTTCTTTCCATTTTCACAAAGTCGAGGTATTAAGAAAAGTTTTAAGTGCTAATTTGGCTAATTTCGATATCAAACAACACCGTTATCTTAAGACCAAAATGGCCAATTTTTTTACTAAACTTCAAAAGTTTCTCACTGGAAAAAAAGTTCCACGGGGATTTTTTCGCTTTTTTTGAACTTAAATGAAAGCTTAAAATGTTCCCAACATTTTAAGGTATGTCTCGCCATATCCTAGCCATAAATGAGATCGTAGCGATCAAAATACTGAAAAAAGTCAATTTTCAAGTAGTGCTATATTCATTGCTAAAAAACAAGTATTACGTCACATTTTATTGCAAAGATGTTAAATAAACTTTTATTTGGTAACACTTCTTCTACAAAACACAAAAAGAATCATGGAAATATCTCTATTCTATTCCATTTTATGGAACCGGCAATAAAAAAGTCAATTTTTCAAAAAAGTCGAATTTCCCAAATTTTGTTTTTGTTGTCCTAATTGCACATGACACACTATAGCCATATTTACGCAACATACCTTATCGTAAAGGAAATTTTCATACCTTTCCAACGATGTATAAAACATTTCTCAACTCGGATTCTATCTACTCTAAAATTCATTTACACTTCATTAAACTCTATATAAAAATGTCTATTTGTGAAATGGAACCTTATATGGGGCCTACACTAAAACATTGATAGATTTGCCCAGGGTTTACAATACAAATGTGTTAGAATAAAAAAAGGTCTCCTGCCAAAGTTTAAAAAAATTGGAATAAAAATATGTGTTTTAGAGCGAAAACACTTCGCATCGGCGTGCGTTTGTATAGTACCTACATCTATTTTTAATGTAAGCTGATGATTTTTGAATAAAAAGTAACCTAGAAATATACCTGCATATATATATATATTTGTGTTAAGATTTGATGCAGACAAATGTTACCTGTTTCGCTATGTCGAATTCCCAGGAAATCCACCGTATCAATGAATGTGAAAAAACCTACCCATAAAAAATTCATTGTCATTTTTTTTAACCAAATTCGAGTCCAGGTAAATAATTATAGAAGAGTAAGTAAAAAGAGGCACTTTGGACCCCTTTTTACGATTGCGTCTGATACCTGAAATGGGTCATTAATTGTGAATATATTGCATAAATATTTGAACAAAATCCAAATTTTCTTCATTATATTTTGTAGAGGCGTAAAGGACATTTATAAGTTATGGAAGTCATACTGAAGTATTCCACTCTTTCGAAAATTGTATGGGACATCAAAAATGATTCCAAATCATACACGGAGTCATTTAAGGAACTTGTTTACACTTTGGACCACATATATGGAATAAGGCTAAATAAAGACGCTTTAGACAAACTTGAAAAATTCTACAAATCATTTGAGAGAAGGTTGCCAGAATGTTCATTCGCAAAAATCAAGTTTTTCAAAATGTATGAGAAGTGGCTGAAATCGGATCTACTTATTGAAATTAAACCGCTGATTCCCGGCCGGCCTAGCAAAGCATACGACGAAGTTACGGAGAAAACCAAAAAGAAAAAACAAGAGGAACTATTGGCGGCACATCCGCCAAATTTAATAAAAGATACGTTCAAAACAGCATTGTTAAAAACACAACCAAAAAATGTTGGACGAATTGTCGATGTTTTACCATTAGCATCTCCGAAAAGGGTAAAGAGAATGGTAGAAAGTATTCCAACTCCAAAATCGACTACAGAATTCACGGAGGAAGATGCACTGGCCCTGATTTTGAACCTAGGCCTCTCAAGAAACAAATACTCAACAATGAGGAAGGCTCTTCGTGAAAAAGGATGGGGTTGTTTACCCTCAAAACATAAATTGTACAACACCAGGACGAAAATGGTGCCATCAAATATATACGTGGACGAATTAAAAGCAAGAGTGAAACTTGCTGATCTTGTTGAAAATACAGCTGTTAGAATTATTTCTAATTTTACTGAAGAACAGTTGAACACATGTAATAATTCCGAAGTGGTTTTGATCAGCAAATGGGGTTGTGATGGATCATCTGGATTTTCCGAATATAAGCAACAAACAGAAATAGATACCAACTTCGCATCAATTTTCATGGCATCATTAGTACCATTGAGAATGAGATTGTACAAGGACCAATCTTCATCATCGAAAGAAAATGCATTTCAAGATATATGGATAAATAGAACACCTGGGTCAAAATATTTATGTCGCCCAATTCGGTTTGAGTATACAAAGGAAGACCGGAACACAACACGATCTTTGGTGAACGAAATAAAGGAAGAAATTGCTGCATTACCCATGATTGTTATAAACCAATTGGGAAGAAATATAAAAGTTTCGTTTCAACTACAACTCACTATGATCGATGGAAAGGTGGCAAACGCATTAACTGGCGTTATGTCCAATTGGAGATGCAATATTTGTGGCAAGAAGAATGGGCAATTCGAGGACAAGTCTGATGAAAATTTAGTAAACGAAAATGCGCTCAATTTCGGTATTTCGCCCCTGCACTGTAGAATTCGATTCATGGAGTATTGTTTGCATTTATCGTATGACCTTAAATATCGGACTAGCCCTGGAAACCGCGATGTCTCTGCTAGAAACAACCAAGATCTTCACAAAATGAGGCAGGAAGAGAAGAATCGAATCCAGTTGGAGTTTAAACAAAAGGGACTTATAATAGATAAACCTCTTTACGGATACGGAAGCACAAATGATGGCAACTCGGCAAGGCGGTTTTTTGAGGACCCCGTATCGACATCTAAAATAACCGGTCTTGATGAACACTTGCTAAGACGATTCAAAGTGATTTTGGCTGTAATCAATAGCAAAAAGATGATAAATTCAACCAAATTTGAAGCTTATAGTAATGACACAAAAAACATTTTATCTGATTTATATTCGTGGAAAGCTTTAACACCGACAGTACATAAAGTCTTACATCATGGCAAGGAAATTGTGGAATACAACATACTTCCGTTAGGAGAACTTACAGAAGAAGCTCAGGAATCCCGTAATAGAGATGTTAAACAGTTCCGGCTTTTCAATACCCGAAAGAGCACCAAATTTAACCAAAATTATGATTTACTTCAATATTTATTGTTATCGTCTGATCCGGTACTATACAGCATCAGAACTAAATGGCTACCAAAAATATGTGACGATATAGATAAGGACGATCCCGATGCCATTCAAATTAAAGAGCTTTTAAATTTTGATACCTTAGATTATTTGGTAGAGAATAAAATCAAATAATACAAAACTAAAATGCTTTTTTATTTTGGGAGTAGCTAATATACATATAAACGCACGCCGATGCGAAGTGTTTTCGCTCTAAAACACATATTTTTATTCCAATTTTTTTAAACTTTGGCAGGAGACCTTTTTTTATTCTAACACATTTGTATTGTAAACCCTGGGCAAATCTATCAATGTTTTAGTGTAGGCCCCATATAAGGTTCCATTTCACAAATAGACATTTTTATATAGAGTTTAATGAAGTGTAAATGAATTTTAGAGTAGATAGAATCCGAGTTGAGAAATGTTTTATACATTGTTGGAAAGGTATGAAAATTTCCTTTACGATAAGGTATGTTGCGTAAATATGGCTATAGTGTGTCATGTGCAATTAGGACAACAAAAACAAAATTTGGGAAATTCGACTTTTTTGAAAAATTGACTTTTTTATTGCCGGTTCCATAAAATGGAATAGAATAGAGATATTTCCATGATTCTTTTTGTGTTTTGTAGAAGAAGTGTTACCAAATAAAAGTTTATTTAACATCTTTGCAATAAAATGTGACGTAATACTTGTTTTTTAGCAATGAATATAGCACTACTTGAAAATTGACTTTTTTCAGTATTTTGATCGCTACGATCTCATTTATGGCTAGGATATGGCGAGACATACCTTAAAATGTTGGGAACATTTTAAGCTTTCATTTAAGTTCAAAAAAAGCGAAAAAATCCCCGTGGAACTTTTTTTCCAGTGAGAAACTTTTGAAGTTTAGTAAAAAAATTGGCCATTTTGGTCTTAAGATAACGGTGTTGTTTGATATCGAAATTAGCCAAATTAGCACTTAAAACTTTTCTTAATACCTCGACTTTGTGAAAATGGAAAGAAATGATAATGCTTTGACGGCCAAAGTTTGCGAAAACTTAAAGGAAATGGGAGTATCTTTTTTGAAAAATTTTGCAATTTTTTGACAAAAAAAATATTTTTCATATTGAAAACGATGCCATTTTTAAACCGCCAAAGATATTCACGTGATTCCTTTTGTATTTTATGCACACATATGCTGGCATAATTTGTGTGAAGTATGAAGTTTATAGCTTTAAAATTGACGGAGTTATTTAAAAAACACTGAAAAAAACCAAGGCCAAATTTTCATATTTTAAAATTAAACAATTCATAACTCCTTAACAGTACACGATGGCATGGTACTTTATGCATAAGTTTTTTAGATCTTGTCAAGCTCTTTCTCTAGAGTCCTAAATCATGTAAATGAGTTGAGTAGATCAAAAGTTATGGCCCCCAGAAGCTTGGAGAAGTCAAAAGTGGTCAACTTTGACACCCTGTAGCTCACCCTGTATTAAAGATATGGACCAACAACAGCACTTTTCTGAAAGCCTATGTCCTCCTCTACAAATGTCTAGAACATTTTGTATGGCTAAAATCAACAGATAAAAAGTTGTAGACTTATTTCCAATTTTTTTGCCATTTGGCCCACTGTGCAACGGTTGCATTGGCTAGGTCATGTTGTCCAAATGAATGAAGAAGCTCCAGCGAAGAAGTCTTTTGAAGGCGATCACGATCGTACACGCAAACCCGGATGGCCAAAAAGCCCGATGGAAGGTCAAGTAATCAGAGACACCTCGAAACTTGGTGTCAGAGATTATAGAAGGATCGCAGAAGATCGAGGCGCTTGAAACGCTATTCTAAGTTCGGAAATAGCCAATTAAAGCAAAAGTAAGTAAAGTTGTAGCCTCATTTGCATGGGGAGGTGGCGATCCTCGTCAAGCGTTATATGCGAGCAAGCGCGTTCCGGTATATAGAACCGATCGATTAATTATTTAAAGGCGCCAATAACTCGGATTATCATATCAAGTATAATAGGCACTCAGTATTTAAGCAAGAGCCGGTGCCGTTGCAAGCCGGCCTCTCATTGAGATTCTCCACTCGATACCGCTGCAGTTCGCGACTGCAGTTGCAGCAGTATATGAAGAAGAGAACTGCAGCGGTCGAACGCAACTCATGCCACAACGCATAATTTTTTAATTTTTGATAGACTCAAACAGAATATTTTTGTGTATTGCAACCAACACCACTTGAACGAATACAAAAGCACATGACGTTTAAGGTGGTGGGTTTTACTTTAGTATTTTAACGCATGTTGCTTGTGAGTGGCGTTGATTTAGCTGCTTTGCCTTTTGGATGCCGAGTACATGATTGCGAGTTAAAAAAATGGCGAAACATCCAAATCAACGCTAAATTGTCATAAAATTCTTTTTTTTTTTCTTATACTCATAAATGGCTGACCCAATTTTCTTTAAATTTGTCACTTTGTGTAGCTCGATTTAGTAAAGAGGTATGCTTATAAAACTTGGATAGGCGTAAAGCGGACGAATGAAGCTATTTAATAAAAACAATATTCCCTGTCTAAGGTCAGGTTTGGGGGAAAATTGGCCTGTTGAAAGTCGTAAATTGTTTATAGCTCAAAAAATCAGTAAAAAAATGTTCTCAACATTTTAAGGAGTGATGTTTCTGGACTCCATTTTAGTATATTGTTGCATTTATGGCGACAAGCCTACTTTTGACGGCTGGTGAGATTTTATGTCAAATTCATTTAATTTATTTTTTCGCTAAATAATCATAAAATATAAAGAAAATAATTTTTCTTGTTGTAAAAACATAGTGAATTAGGAAATGAAAAGAATTCACCACCGTAGCACAGAGGTTAGCATGTCCGCCTATTACGCTGAACGCATGGGTTCGGATCCTGGCGAGAAAATCATGAAAATTGTCAGCGGTGATTATCCCCTCCTAATGCTGGCGACATTTGGGAGGTACTGTACCATTTGGTATGGCAGCCATGTAAAACAAAACTTGTCCACAAAGAGGTGTCGCACTACGGTACGCCGTTCGGACTCGGCTTAAACCTAATCGGACAGCACTCATTGAAAAAAAATTACGACGTCAATATGAATGAATCGGACAAGAAAATCGAGGGTCAGGCGTTAATGGATTAAGATATTGCAATTACAAAAAAGAAAATAATAGTCTGAAAGATTGTGGTCATGTATTTTAGGGGCAGGCCCACCTACACATCATCCTAAACCCTACCCCACAACCCAAATGAGTGGCATGGCCTTTATTCATATGATTCATAAGAGTGTGCCGAGGGCTTTTGCTGAATTGATTTTAGTTTGCGTTAAGTGTTGATATCCATTTATTTAAGTATAACGCAAATCAAATAAAAATAAACAAGTAAAAGCGTGCTAAGTTCGGCCGGGCCGAATCTTATATACCCTCCACCATGCATCGCATTTGTCGAGTTCTTTTCCCGGCATCTCTTCTTAGGCAAAAAGGGATATAAGAAAAGAGTTGCTCTGCTATTAAAACGATATCAAGATATGGTCCGGTTCGGACCACAATTAAATTATATATTGGAGACCTGTGTAAAATTTCAGCCAATTCGTAAAAGAATTGGTCCCATTGGGGCTCACGAAGTAAAATAGAGAGAACGATTTATATGGGATCTGTATCGGGCTATAGACCGATTCAGACCATAATAAACACGTTTGTTGATAGTCATGAGAGGATCCGTCGTACAAAAGTTCAGGCATATCGGATAATAATTGCGACCTCTAGGGGTCAAGAAGTCAAGATCCCAGATCGGTTTATATGGCAGCTATATCAGGTTATGAACCGATTTGAACCTTATTTGACACAGTTGTTGAAAGTAAAAATAAAATACGTCATGCAAAATTTCAGCCAAATCGGATAGGAATTACGCCCTCTAAAAGCTCAAGAAGTCAAATCCCCAGATCTGTTTATATGACAGCTATATCAGGTTATGGACCGATTTCAACCATACTAGGCACAGTTTTTGGATATCATAACGAAATACTTCGTGCAAAAATTCATTCAAATCGGATAAGAATTGTGCCCTCTAGAATCTCAAGAAGTCAAGACCCAAGATCGGTTTATATGGCAGCTATATCAGGTTATTAACCGATTTGAACCATACTTAGCACAGTTGTTGGATATAATAACAAAACACGTCGTGCAAAATTTCATCCCAATCGGATAAGAATTGCCCCCTATAGAGGCTCAAGAAGTCAAGACCCAAGATCGGTTTATATGGCAGCTATATTAGGTTATGGACCGATTTGAACCATACTTGGCACAGTGGTTGGATATCATAACAAAACACGTCTTGCAAAATTTCATTCTGATCGGATAAGAATTGCGCACACTAGAGGCTAAAGAAGTCAAGACCCAAGATCGGTTTATATGGCAGCTATATCAGGTTATGGACCGATTCGAACTATACTTGGCGCAGTTGTTGGATATCATAACAAAACACGTCGTGCAAAATTTCATTCTAATCGGATAAGAATTGCGCACTCTAGAGGCTCAAGAAGTCAAGACCCAAGATCGGTTTATATGGCAGCTATATCAAAACATGGACCGATATGGCCCATTTACAATACCAACCGACTTACACTAATAAGAAGTATTTGTGCAAAATTTCAAGCGGCTAGCTTTACTCCTTCGGAAGTTAGCGTGCTTTCGACAGACAGACGGACGGACGGACAGACGGACGGACATGGCTAGATCGACATAAAATGTCACGACGATCAAGAATATATATACTTTATGGGGTCTCAGACGAATATTTCGAGTAGTTACAAACAGAATGACGAAATTAGTATACCCCCCATCTTATGGTGGAGGGTATAAAAATGACAACACTTGCAGTTCTATGATATGGAGCATCCCTCAATCCGCAACCTGTGGACGAACCGGGTAGCTCTCAGCTGAGCTTCTCATTATGATGATGAATACCACACAAATCGGAACTGAGAGTTCCAACCCGTGTGGTGCTCATAATTATCCCGTGTCTTTCTTTCGTACATCCTTAATTTGTTCAAGATTAAGGAACCCTGAAACTTTGGTGGTGTGCGTCCATAGTAAGTCGTGTTGAGATTGACTGGGCAGTTGAACAGGTAACTCGTTTCGTGTAATCCCTGGTTACAAGCGTAATTCCATCTGTCTCGTTAGCATCAATCCTAGCCCAGTAGGAGTTGAACATTGCATTTGCCGTAGCATAGTTGAGCCAGAACTTCTTTGCCGAAGAAGAGTTAAGTTATCAAGTGCTTTGTATTTTCGGCAAAAATGATTAAAAAAAAGTTGGATTAAATATTTGAATAATCTGAACGTAGCTTTAGAACAAAAATGTACAAAAGACAAAATTTAAACAAAATTTTTCCTTAAGACAAAATTTTTTTTTTAACTTTTATTTATTTATTTTTTTTTAAATTTCAATGAAATTTATGTGAAAAAAATTATTGAAAATTCTTTAAAGACAACACATCAATAACGTTTTCTCTAAACAAAATATTTTGATAAAAGTTTCTCCAGAAAAATTTCGCTGAATTGATTTATTTTTCAATTTAAGCTCGGGATCTTTCTGTTTCTTTATTCAATATATTTATCAATATTTTGTATTTCAATGGAATGCATATTCCAGATATGATATATCTAAATACGATATACGATTTAAATAAAAACAAGTAAAGGAAGGCTAAAGTCGGGAAAAGCCGAACTTTTGATACCTTGCGATAGCTATGAAGTCTAAGTCATCGAAACTAAGATTTGCTTAGATTTGGAATTTAGAATTCCGACATAATCCGTTTATATTGTGGGAGTCATAAAATAAATAGATAAAAATGGGAATTATATCTAAATCTGAACCGATAAGAAACTAACTTGTGATCAGAAAGTCATAAGAGAAACTTTCGTGCCAAACTTTGTGAGGATCGGATAAAAATTCAGTAAATGATTACGGTATTAGTTTAAGTCGGACTAACATACAGTGGCTGATGAATATTGCTACAATGATGAATATTGCTACATTTTTTTTTCGGTGTATGGAATACATTTTTCTTTTATTCATGTTAAATTAAATTATTAAATTAATTATTAAATTATTATTAATTAAATTAATTAATTAATTAATTAAATTAATTATTAAATTATTATTATTAAATAGAAAAAAAGTTATTACATTTTTTTTTGGTAGCGGCTTTCATCAGCCACCCTGTATGTGTGGGAGCTATATAGGATTGCCAGACCATTGACAAAAAATATGGGCAAATCCCGACATTTGGAGCCAACACAAATTTTGAACGAATCGGGAGCATTAGTAAGAGGTTCCTTCTTTTTGCAATCAATTTTGTATATTCGAAGCAGTTATGTCACATCCGTTTGTCCATGCATGGGTGTCTCTGTTTGCTCTAAGCACACTACTTTTTTCGCAAATAATTCTATAGGACTAAAATTTAGTACAGTTCTATGTTTGGGCCCGTTTTGTTTTATGGTATGGTAGTTGTATTTTTTATCCCTTTTCGTTTTCGAGTTGTATTGTATTAGTCTTATAGACCCAAACGTTCGGTATGGCCGCCATATAAACCTACTGGTTTGAAGGTGCAGAGAGTATGTTATTTATCCAATTTTCTTTCCGCCCTTCTCGATAGAAATCACGATAGCGTTTGTTCGAATGAAAATATTCGTTGAAAAGTTTGGAAAGGTACTTCTTATTGGTGTGGAACGCTGACAATTGTAAAAGGACCACATGAGTTCAGATATGTATAGCTGCCCTATAAAACCGACTTGACTTAATGAATTTTGGTATGTAAAGTATTGTTACCTTTAACGCCCTTAAGGCGTTAAAACAACGGCAGACGGCCAATTGACCGGTCCCGAACGTGAAATAAAATGATCGCCGAACTCGCCTCTCAATAAGTCTATTGTTACGCATTCTGTGTGGCTTGTGGCACCATCTTGTGGAAACCACATGTCATGCAAGTCAAGCTCTTGCATTTTGGGCAAAAAATGTTGGATATCATCTCACGGTAGCGCCCACCATTCACAGTTACGTTATGATACGCACCATCTTTGAAGAAGTACGGTCCAATGATACCACCAGGCCATAAACCGCACCAAAATATGACTTTTTCTGGATGCATTCACTCCAAAATCGACAATTCTGCTTATTTAGGTACCCATTGAGTCAAAAATGAGCTTTGTCGAAAAATTGAAGAAACGCGCGATGAACTATCTTAACAGAGCACGCAATTTGATAATAAAATTCATTAAGACGATTCATGGTTAAATTATAGACCAAACTGAAGATGTTTTACAGTGAAGCAAAACACGAAACGTGCGTGAGCTGTTTAAACCAGTGTTGCCAAAAGACAATAGCTAAAAAATCACCCTTAAGTACAAATGTTTCATGAAAAACTTGGACACGTTGGAATCGAGAAGACTACTGCGAAGAAGGAAGGAAAGGTTTCGGTTCCCCTAACTACGGAATTATGTCAAAAGATATGTAGGAGCTTGTTTTGAATATGTATGCCATAAAAGATCTGCTGGGAGAAACAGGTATATCTACATTAAATGGACAAAATTGGTGTTCAATTTCACACAATACATGCTGATCACTTAGGATCGTTTAGGGATCCCAAGTTAGGACGAAAAGTCGACTTTTTGACTTTTATCGAAACAAAAAAAGACGATTTTCAGATTTTTTTTGTGGGGTGGTATGAGTTATGACGTCATAATTTCATTGTAAAGTAGAACGTAGCGGACAGTTGTCGTTGTTTTATTTTGACAAAGGCTAGGTAAACATCCCCACAGCATGTGGGTAGTAATAGTTCAGCATTCTATGCGCAGACATTAATTTTTAAGTAGATTAATAAATAAAGCCAGTTTTATTGTATTAAACCGCGAATATTTTTATACAGGCAAGATACCAAAAAGAAAAAGAGGACTGAGAGGATTTTAATTAAATTAATATCGATTGAAAGATATTTTTCCAGAGAAGTTCAGAAAATACATGTAAGTAAAAAATAAATTTGGTTAAGCAACAACAACAAACATATAGAACAGATTCCCAATGTTGATAAATTAGCTAGAAGAAGAAAAATCATGACAAATTATTGTTGCCTTTTTCTTAAACATCAATTATTTGTGCCAACTCAGCAAACAAAATTTTCGTTGTCCGACACGTCTGAACAATTTCGGAACAATCTTCGGTACCGATTTCGGTCCTGCTTGTCTTTGGGTTTTTCAAAACATTGACACGTGGGATGCATACCCAGCGAACGAATCGTTACGAAATCTGTACGAGCTTCGGATGAATAAAAAAATACGTTTTTATTGAAAATATAATAATATTTTACCTATGAGGTTTATAAAAATTAGCATTTTTTGCAATTACAATTAAATATCAAAAGCACTGGTATTAAAAATAGCAAAAAGGTATGAAATATTGTAGTAATAGTAAAAAAATTAAAAGGAACACAAATGGTATTTCTTGACAAATAAAATAGAAATGTTTTTTAATTATAATGCATTAAATTAAAAAATAGAAAAAAAAATTGACTTCATTAAAAATAAAAACAAAGATTTAAAATTCTTGTCTGTGTGCACTTCCTTTTTTTCGGTCTTAAAATTCTATTGAGATTCCATTACAGGATATTGTACGGCTTTAGACCATTGTTTAATGCTTTCTATTCAGAGAATAGTATAGCAAAAAACATTTAAAAGTCAGCAAAAGGTGTGTTGTTGCAGGAAGCATTTGACTGGTTTACTGTATCGCGATTTCATTTTCGACCAAGAAAAATCATCAGCAGGAGATGTCAAATGGATCATGGGTGCTTACAACCATTCCAACTAGAGTAAGTTGTAAAGCACACATTTGAAAAGGGCTCTTTAAGACGACTTGATTCATAAGCGCAATAGAACGCAATTCAAATCGTACTTCCCTTATTCAAATCCAACGATGCTAATAGCAACAAACGCAAGCGTCTTTTGCAAAAACTCTTTTGTTCTTCGCACGGGGATCGCCCAACGGTTCATTCTGCCAGTGCTGTTTTTGTGTATAGGCAGTGACCTACACCACATGTGACGTGCCTTTCCTTTGGTTTGTCGAAAGGCACGTCGCATGCGGTCAAAAATCGTTAAGAATTCTTTCAGAACTGTCGGAACAAACATTCCCCCAGAATGTCGAACAGAATTCGAAACGAATTCGTTAAGGTCTTGTCGGAAGACTTCAGAATTTGTTCAAATTTGTCTGACATGGGACATTTGGTTTGCTGGGTATTTACACATTCGATTTCAATACGAAATTACTTCCGAAATCGTTCAGAATTTTTGCATTTGTCAAGTCAACATTTTTCTTTCTATTATTTTTAGTTTATTTTATTATTATTAAAAAAAAACAATATCCTGCAATGGAATCTAAATAATATCCTGCAATGGAATCTAAATAAAATAAGACCACAAAAAGAAAGCGGAAACGAAAAGAAAGGCACATCGCACGTGGTGTAGGTATCACTGTCTATACACAAAACAGCACTGGCAGCATCAGCTCCAAGTTCCGCACAATTGTTTGTTAATTGCTATTTTCATTGTTGGATAAGTTTGATTTGAATGAGGGAAGTAAGATTTTACTTGTTTTCTATTGCGTTTGTGAATCAAGTCGTATTTAAGACCCCTTTCCACATTCAGATGTGTGCTTGACAACCTACTCTAATTGGGTTGGTGTAAAGCACCATAATCCATTTGACGAATTCCGCTGATGAAGATTCATGGCGAATCAGAAATCGCGGGTAGCCGGTAAAATTTTTTTAGCAACATCACACAGTTTGCCTTTCTTTTGAAAGTTCTTTGTTTTGCTATTCTTTGAATAGAAAGCATTGAACGAAATGGTCTACAGCCGGACAACTAAAAACTATGAATATTTAGTCCCACTCTCTTTAAGACCCAAATTGTCTTGGTGAGCAAATACGTCCTATTTGGGGGTTGTTATGGTGGTGGGACGTCACCTATACAGTTGGTCCCTAATGTTGATATCAGATACGTGGTCTACTCCCAAATACCTTTAATTTGAGCCCCATATTTCCATAGTAGGCAAACGTGACCTGCTTGGGGTTGTTTTGGGGGATGGGCGGCCACTCAGTGACTTGGCCATGAAAATATATATCGGATTCGTGTTCCACTCTAAAAACCCTCTTTTTTGAGCCTCATATTGCAAAAGTCAGCAAATACTTACTATTTGGGTGGTGTTGTGGGGGTGGGGTGGCCCCATAGACACTTTTCCCAAATATTGATATCAGATTCCTTCTTTACTCACAAAGACCTTTTATTTGAGCCCCATATGGCAATGGTCGTAAATTTGTCCCCTTTGGGGGATGTTTTTGGGAAGAGGCGGCCCACAAACACTTGGTCCCATATTTGGATATCAGAATCTAATTCTACACTGAAATACCTTTTATTTAAGCCCCATATTCCCATGGTCAGTAAATAATTTTTTTACATAACAAAGAAATGAGCCCATCATATATTGCAAGATGCTGCATCCTTTCCCCTACTTCCACCAACTATTTCGTTCATTGAGTCCATAGTATTGCCACACAATTAGTTACTTTGACTGAACAGAATCATTCATAGCCGGTTATCTTTTTATACCCTACACCACCACTGTGGTACAGGGTATTAACTTTGTGCATTTGTTTGCAACGCTAAGAAGGAGAACAGCTGGACCTATTGATAAGTATACCGATCGGCTTAGAATCACTTCCTGATTCGATTTAGCCATGTCCGTCGGTCCGTCTGTCTGTCTGACCATGTATACTTGTAATCAAGGTACAGGTCGCATTTGTTGTCCGACTGTTACAAAAAACATAGGTTAGTTTTTTGGTTCAAGGACGAACGCTATTGATTTTGAACAAAATCAGTTCAGATTTAGATATAGCTCCCATATATATCTTTCATCAGATATAGCTTTTAAGGCTACAAAAGCTACAATTTTGATCCGATCTCTGCAAAATTTTGCACGAGATGTTTCATTTAATGCCCCATTACTTGCGCAATTTCATTAAAATCGGTTTAGATTTAGATATAGCTTCCATATATCTTTCATCCGATATGGTCTTTGAAGGCTTTAGAAGCCACAATTTATGTCCGATCTTTGCAAAATTTTGCATGAAATCTTTAATTTGACGTTTCAATTCTTGTTGAAAATTTCATTAAAATCGTTTCAGATTTAGATACAGCTCCCATATATATCTTTCATCCGATATGACCTTTGAAGACTATAGTAGCCACAATATTGGTCCGATATTTGTAAAAATTTGCATGAGATGTTTTATTTGACGTTGCAATATGTGTGCAAAGTTTCATTAAAATCGGTTTAGATTTAGATATAGCTCCCATATATATCATCCATCCAATATGGCCTTATAAGTCTATAGAAGCCGCAATTTTAGTTTGATCTTTATAAAATTTTGAGTGAGGTGTTTTATTGACGTGTGCTAAATTTTATCAAAGTCCATCCAGATTTAGATATATGTATTAGCCCCAATATACATGTTTCATATAATATGGCCTTTAAGGCTCTAGTAGCTACAATTTAGGTCCTATAGTAGGAAATCTTACAAGATTCTATTCAATATATCAAAAGGTATGCAAAATTAAAATGTGACTATATTTCAACATAGGTTCCATGCATTAAAAGTAGTACGCAGACTAGGTGGTGTAGGGTATTATATAGTCGGCTCTGCCCGACTTTTGCCTTTCCTTACTGGTTAATATTCCCTTTTAGTTTTAAATACAATAAGTGACACCCACACACCAATGACCTTACTGTAGTTACAAAATTTGTTGTCTTGGTGTGTAGGTTCCCAATAGATATACTAAAGGGTGATTTTTTAGCTATTATCTTTTGTCAATACTGGTTTAAACAGCTCACGCACGTTTCGTGTTTGGTTTCACTGTCAAACGACTTCAGTTTGGTCTATAATTTTACCATGACAAACGAAGAACCCTTGCAAATTATTGAATTTGATCATCAAAATGCGTGCTCTGTTAAGAAAGTTCATCACGCACGTCTTCCATTTTTCGAAAAGGCTCAATGGGTACATAAATAAGCAGAATTGTCGATTTTGGGGTGAAGATCAGCCAGAAGCATTGCAAGAGCTACCAATGCATCCAGAAAAAGTCACTGTTTGGAGCGGTTTATGGGCTGGCATCATTGGACCGTATTTTTTCAAAGACGATGCGAATCGTAACGTAACTGTAACTGGTGAGCGCTATCGTAAGATGAAATCCAACTTTTTTTGTGTCAAATAAAGATTTCATGCATTTTTCTGAATTTTACGCGTTTTTTTTTTAACTTTCCAATAGCTCTTAAAAAATCACCCTTTACATACAAACATTAGCAAAATTGCAAATGCCACACAAAGCCAAGTATTTAGAAAGAAACAGGCTGGCCAACATTCCAAGTAGGGCCACGCACATCACAACCCTTACCTAAATAATTATACTCTTTCTTCCTCTTACTCTCACCACTAAACTCCGACCTATGGCTTTGCATTCACACCCATAAGGAATGCTTTAGAAAAAACCAAGAACAATTTGTAGTGTATATGCTTCTTCCTCTTTTATTGAAAATTATTTCCTCATTTTCATGGCTTTTTCTCTATGGAAAACTAATTTTCATATATATTTGTCGTTTCTCTGAAAAATTATATTTCGATTGATGCCTATTTCATTAAAATCCATTCAGCCCTTTAAAAATATATATATATGAACCTCGTAGGTAATATATTATTATATTTTCAATAAAAACTTTTTATTTTTAAAACTCAAAATGTTTTGTTTTCATTTTAATTCTCGAATAATTGGAAATCCTTAGAATTGGCACAGAATGAGAGGAAACATAATTTCATACAACGTTATTTTTGTTCGAAACAGAACTATAGAATTCTATACGCAGTTTCGGAAGGAGCATCCGAATTCAATACGAAATTACTTCCGAAATCGTTTAGAATTCTGTTCGGAAGGTATATGAGATTACAATACCAAATTATTGGGTTGCCCAAAAAATTAATTGCGGATTTTTTAAAACACTTTTTTTTAAAGCAAGCTAAAAGTAAAAGCTGCTAACTGACAGAAGAAAGAATGCAATTACAGAGTCATAAGCTGTGAAAAAATTTGTCAACGCCGACACTATGAAAAATCCGCAATTACTTTTTGGGCAACCAAAGACATCCGAAATCCTTCAGAATTCTTTACGAAGTTTTTTTCCGAATTTCTCAAGGTTTTTCTTCAGATATCGTTCCGATTTCTCTCCGAAACTTCGACGTTTCATTCCGAAGTGATGTCAACCACTACATATGACTTGCGTCACGATTTCGTTACGATTTTCGATTTCGTATCAATTGGTTTGCTGTGCATTTAAAAGACATCCAGTTAAGAACGATTCTGCTCACCCACGGTGTTTTATTGTTTGGCCGTACTATGCATTCAATGAACGAAATAGTTGAAGGATAGGTTATCTACAATGTATGTATATAAATACATACATACATACATATATTAAAGAAACGCGATACTAACTGATTGCTAAAATAAAGCGATCGATTGACTTAAAGAGAGCACTTACCGGGAGGTTTTACGAGGCGAGTGACGTTTGTGGCCTAGGCCCTAGGTGTTGTTTGACATGGAGGTCAGTCAATTGCATAAGCCTCGGCTAAAGACTACATAGATATGATATATTAATTTAAAACTCCACTAGTTAGGAAAGTTTCTGCTGTCACGATTCTTTATTGAACGTAGTAGTTGGAGGATAATTTAAGGAAAAAATAACTTAAAGAAGGAATATGTTTTAACAGGAAGAGAGGGTGAAATAGTTTTTCTCACATTAAGTGGTAGTGTTGTATATTTATACCCTACACGACTACTGTGGTACAGATATTATAACTTAGTGCATTTGTTTGTAACACCCAGAAGGAAGAGAGAGAGACCCATTGATAAGTATACCGATCGACTCAAAACCACTTTCTGATTCGATTTAGCTATGTTGCAATAAAGTGCTCATTTGTTAACCGATTCTCTCAAAATTTGGCAGGTAGGATTTTCTTATGTCTTTTAATATTAATGGTGAATTTCATAGAGATCGTTTCAGATTTATATATATCTGCCATATATGTGTCTCGCTCGATTTTTACTTCTAGTGTCACTACAAGTGCGTTATTGACCAATATTGACAAAATTGTGCACAACACTTTCGTCGATGCCTACAACAATATCTAAGAAGTTTAGTCAAAATCGGTTCAGATTTACATGTAGCTCCCATATATATGTTCGTCAGATTTTGACTAATTTGCAATAATGTTGTCATTTGTTGTTGTTGTAGCATTGTGTTGTACACTGAGGCGGTAGCCCTAGCCGATGAAGGACTTCATCGGGTCAATCCGGTAGGTAGAACCGGCTGCAATGAGATTGTCATTTGTCAAACGTATTTATTACAGTTTAAATATATTTGCGCGAAATTTCATACGGATTGTTTAATAACCCATCTTAAAACATCACCACCGCCCGACTTTTGCATTTCCCTATTGGTGTTCTCCCAAATTGATTTTGTAAGTTTGGTTGTACACACGTATGTCCACTAGGGTGATGACTTTTTTACAGCAATACATGCATATATTGCAGATATTTGGGATCAACTTAAACTTTACAAAAGGGATCCCATTCCTCTTATTCAAGTGACGGAAGACACGATCGAGGTGGAAGAGAAACTTCATGTCATCTCTCTAGCCTCCGGTTTCCTTAATTTCAATTTTACCATTGCTGAAGGCTGCTTTCGATTGGTCATAATTGCTCTTTAAATCCTGTCCAAAGAAGTGCTTGGGGATTTAGTCGTCCTATGGAGCGCATCGCCCATGACAACGCCAAGAACGCGATACTGCACATGGTGCTGGCAATTGTTGAACTTAGATGGGGGGTGACCTTTCTCACCGAATATTTGCTGCGGTCGAACTACGTCTGTCGGCAACAATCATCACAATTGATGCCCATGTGCGTGAAATTAAATTCCGAATTTAACTAGCAGAGACACAAACCGCTTTGTCAACAGAGTGCGAGAGAGAGTAACAGAAGTTTTTACAGAGTTCCACTGAGGTGTTAGCTGAGCTCTGTAAATATTAAACAAATCCAACATAAAAGAAATTTATTAAATTTCTTAATATTTATCAACTTTTGCAAAGATTTGTAAGAAGAAACAAAAAAACATATCAAAGTTTGGAGTTTAATATCTATGATTTGAATCAAAACCGCCACATGAAATATCTACTACCGTGGTACTGAGAAAAATGAGAAATTTATAAAAAAAAAATAATCTGGACAGGATTATGGCAAATGCTCTTTAAGGATAACTAGCAACTCTACAAGGTACTTCCATACCTTGTTGGAAAACCTACAATGCGTGCATTCCAAAACATATTTTTTTATTCAAAAATCGAGCAGCAAGTTTTTTTTTAATTCATGTCTTTTTTTAATTTCTCGACAAAATTCAGAACAGGTTAATGGCCAATGCTCCTGGAGGACATCTAAGAATTCTGCAATGTACCACCATACCTTATTGGAAAAGCCACGATGTGTGCTTTCCAAAACATGGTATTATTCGGAAATCGAGCAGATGTTTTTTAAAATTCCTGTCTTTTTTAAAAAATTTCTCGAAAAAAATTCTGGACAGGATTATGGATTAGAGCAACACACAAATGACTGCCAGGTACAAGAATTTCGAATGTAACATTTAAGCGATAAAGAAAAATACATCACAAAGTAGGTATTTAAATATGCGAAAACAACAAAACTTTTTTTATTTATTTAACGAATACAGCAGATCATAATAAAAAACTATAGTTGAGTTGTGCGAAAATGGAAGGCTTGTATTATGTTACAACATTAAATAGAACTTGGCATGCTCTTCAATATGCACATTACATATCAAACGTTTGACGTTAAATTAATTTATAAAATAAGAAAAAGTAGTTGAAACCCCGAATAACATGTTCTATATATCAAGAACGAAAGGCATTGTCAGGGTAGAAAAAAACTTTATATTTGTCACAAATTCTTGCAAGATTTTATAGCACAAACATGTAATTTTATCGCAAAAAAAGTCAAACGTTTTTCAGAAAAGAAAATTTCGTTTATGTCAACCGAATTATTTTTTTGCGTGTAGTGGGAAAATAACACAAGCGGCCTCTATGGGACAACATATCAATCCCATGGCAGCCGGTAGTACATACCGGATTGACCCGATGGATTCCTTCATCGGCAAGGGCTGCCGCCTGAGTGTACAACACACTGCTACAACAACAACAACATGATTATCAGTTGTTTTATTGAGTTGAATAGTAAAATGCTGTAATTGTTTCAACATTCAGAGCCTGATCGAAACGATAATGCTTATAACATCCATTGCTTTAACAGCTTTACTGGAATGCTATGTAAAGCTTCAGTACGATAACATTATGTTAAAACAAGAAGCTTTGTTTTATTCGAACGAGGTGTGGTAGTACCTTATAGAATTCTTAGATGTCCTCCAGGAGCATTAGCCATAATCCTGTCCAGATTTTTTTTCGAGAATTCTTTAAAAAAAAGACAGGAATTTGAAAAAAAACAAACTGTCGGATTTTCGAATAAAAATATGTTTTGGAAAGCACACATCGTGGCCTTTCCAACGATGTATATTGTTGTTTTAACCACATTTTCATATGGAGGTGGCGATCCTAGTCAAGGTCCTGTAGGTAAGCAAACTCGCTCCGGTCTAAAGAACCGATCGCAACGGGAACATGGTGGGCATTGGTTATTTAAAGGCGCCAATCTTGTCATATCGAGCATCATAGGCAATCAGTATTTGAGCAAGAGTCGGTGCCACCCGACCTCTTATTGAGACTCTACACTCGATACCGCTGATTTTCCGCAACTGCAGTTACAGCTACTCCGTATGGAGCATTCCACTATCCGCAACCCCGGTAGCTCGCAGCTAAGCTTCTCGTGACAGCAATAAACACTACACATATCGGACCTTAGTCTTCCAGCATTGGCCATTATCCTGTCCAATTTTTTTTCGAGAAACTTTTTTAAAAAAAGGCAGGAATCTAAAAAAAACTTACTGCTCTATTTTTGAATTAAAAATTATGTTTTGGAAAGCACGCGTTGTAGGCTATTCAACGAGGTATGGAAGTACCATGTAGAGTTGCTAGTTATCCTTAAAGAGCACTGTTCAGAATATTTTTTTATAAATTTTTCATTTTTCTCAGTACCACGATAATAAATATTTCATGTCAATCAAATCATAGATATTAAACTCAAAATGTTGGTGTTTTTTCTTGTTTCTTCTCACAAATCTTTGCAAAAATTGATAAATATTAAGAAATTTAATAAATTTCTATTGATTCTTGGTTCATTGTTGTTGTTCTTGCTGTTGTAGTAGTGTGTTGTATTCAATCTTTCTTCAGCTTGATTCTGTTGAGTGTCCAGATCCAAGAACTCTGCGACTAAGATGGTGTGCGTCCAGATCGGGAAATACATCTTGCACGTTGGCATCAACCCTTGCTCTGACGAAGTTGAGGCGGCTGCATCTGCCAGATCGTAATTGAGCCAGAACTACTCTGGTTTGCCGGGGGAGGTCATTTTCTTCAGGTGCAATGGGAGGCGGGTGTTCTCCAAAAACTACATTCATCCGGTAGCTATTCACTGCGTCTGATACCGATGAATGTTGTCTAGGCCCGCATGATACGCCGCTTGATCTCAAGGTTCTCTCTTGTAGCGTAGATTTGTAGATGTAGATTTACCTTAAGGCTTCTGGGCGGTGAATACCTATCCACAAGATGATGATTTGGATGGTCTCTGCGATGATAGCCCAAAAGGTAGGATATTTGTCTCCTGATGGAGGTGGTCCACTTGAGAACTGAGGAGACAGCCCGTTGCAGTTTGGAGGGCGGCATTCTGACAGATCTGCATAACTTACCACAGACTGGCCAATTGCTTTGTACGTGGTCAATAAGGTTGCTTTGTCTGCACCCCAAGTGCTGCAACCAAGTGACTTAAGGATCTTGTTTCTACTTTTAACTTTATCGCAAATTGCTGCGGCATGTGACGACAATGTGTAAGAGTTGCCAAATGTGACGTCAAGTATTTTGGGACACTTGATGGTCGGAATCATCGACCATCACAGTCAGCTTCACCTCACAGTATTCACCTCACGCATATTTGTAGTCAACAATGAGGCTGAAAATTTGGTGGCAAATATCTTAAGATTTCTTGCAGCGAAATACAGGGTGGCTGATGAATATTGCTACAATGATGAATATTGCTACATTTTTTTTTCGGTGTATGGAATACATTTTTCTTTTATTCATGTTAAATTAAATTATTAAATTAATTATTAAATTATTATTAATTAAATTAATTAATTAATTAATTAAATTAATTATTAAATTATTATTATTAAATAGAAAAAAAGTTATTACATTTTTTTTTGGTAGCGGCTTTCATCAGCCACCCTGTATGATCTCTATGGCGCCTGGAGGGGGTGGAATGGAGGATAGGTAGAGGTTCAATAGTGCCGGAGATATCAAGGGGAGTGTCAGTTCACTGAAGCGGCGATTGGTGTATTCTCTAAAGGCAGCCCAATCGGCCTTCTTCTGATTGAATAACGTCCGCCGCTCAAAGGTGAAGTCGGGTGGTCAGTCGTTGGTGAAAATTATGGGGACGTTGTCTGATCCCAAAGAAATAACGGTTTGCCAGGATACGTCATTCGGGGGATGCAATGGAAATGTCTGGCGAACTGCTGCATCTCCTCGTATCGTAGTGGGGGCATTCACTATGCAAATTGTGGAGCTTTCAATCTGCTCTGCCAAAGCTATGCCTCGCTTTTCGTTACCTAGGGAAGAATGCCATTAAACGTGATGCGCATTAAAGTCTCCTAGAACGGGCTTGGGCTTGTAAACTTGGCCATTAACTGAGTCACAACTACCGTTGCAATTCAATTGCAAAAATGATACACTTCCCGGCAGAGGCTTGGCAATATTGGGACTGAGATGCTGCTGTTGCGTATATTGCCGCACGGGAGAGGTGGGGGATCATATAGTCCGACGACGAGGACGCAGAAGGCGACGACGACGACGCTTGTGACCCACTGCTATCTATGTTGGCACAGCACCTTGAAACATATTCAGTGTGACTATACTCCCATAGTGACGTAAGGCCAGAGCAAGATCGGAAATGTACCCACTCCATGCACCGGTCACACCTCACCGACATCGACCAATGATGGAGTCGGTTCTGGCAAACCGAACAGAACCAGGGTCCGGGGTTCTTTTCAATCCTGGGATGGACCAGAAGCGTGCGGAGAAGGCACTGCGGGATGTGCCTCTACTTTGCCGATGAAGGATTCCATCGGGTCAATAGGTCCTCTGTTATCAAACCGGTTTCTGTCTCTGCTAGTTAAATTCGAAATTTATTTTCACGCACATTTGACGCCCATAGGTTGAACTCATCCCTTACCTTCTGGAGTCCTGCGTTTCTGTTCTCAAAGAGTGTGCCGTCAAAGCGCTTGATCCACTTCTCCGTACTTACCAAGTAATTTGACCCTCAGTATACCTTAAAGGCTATAAATCCTAATGGAGGCAACATAATGATTTTAGGCTGCTTTTTCATGTGGTTTTTTGCGGTTCCTTAACATAAGAAAACTCAAAGTATGGATCACCATTTCCATAGAGATACAACAGAGAAAGCAATGAAAGCATTCGTGGTTTACATCATGCCAACTTCATTCGTTATTATGGACGATAATGCTCCAAAACCGTATTCAAACCCTTTTGGCTATAATACCTCCTAGGTTCGCAAACAGTTAGTTTCAAGTCTTTTCAAAGTTGAAGAGCAGTACTTATATGAAAGGGTTACCGAACTAGTTAATGTTGTAGCGGTGTGTTTTACACTGAGGCGGCAGCCCTGACTCCATCGGGTCAATCCGGTACGTACAACCGGCAGTCATAGAATTGACCCAACTAGTAATTAGAGCTAACTGTGCCCTAAGAACCTTAAGAACAACCCGAAGCAGTAATTTGAGTATCACAAATCATACCCCTTTTTATCTAATACATGAAAGACATAGCTGTCCAAGCAAAAATTGGCTGAAATATTTACTTTCTTTTTTGTATGAACTCAGCAAGTTTTTCGCCTATATTTCATTAAATACACATTTTCCTGATCATGACGTATGGGATTGCTAATGAAAAAATATGTTTTTATCCGTCCGGTGTCCTTACTTATATGACCACCACTGTACATTCGATTCAAAACGAGATACCTTCACTTAATCTTATATACAAAATTCAATTTGTGTTTGTTTGTTCCGTATAGACTCAAAAACGCCTGAACCGATTACCTTGAAATTTTCACAGAGTGTATAGGTTGGCCTGGAAGGAAACATAGGCTTTTTGATATCGGGAAGGGAGTGGAATAAAAGTGAACCGATCGGGACAAAGGGATTCAAGTGAAAGGTATTCAAGAGTAGAGTACGAATTTCATAATAAAAGTTGGGTCCAAGTATCTGGGGGGCCGCCCCAGCCCTTAAACCCCTTAAAACAGGTTTATTTGACGACCATGACAATATGGAACTCAAATGAAAGGTATTCGGGAGTAGATTACGAATATGGTCAGGAAGTAGGAATAGGCTTTGTAATTAATTGATAACGGAAGGGGGCGGACCCTCCACCGTTACCCCAAAAACACCACCAATAATCAAATCACACAAACCTATAAAATGAACCGATACGGACAATATGGGTATCAAATGAAAAGTATGCGGGAGTAGATAACGAATCTGGCATACAAATTCATGTCGAAGTATAGGGGTTCACCCCACCCCCACAAAAACGCCCAAAAGGGGCACATTAGCCAATCACGGATATATGGGACTCGGTTTGTTTGTACCGTATAGTATAGACTGAAAAACAGCAGAACCGATTTTCGCATATTGTGTAGGTTGGTCTGGAAGGAAACATAGGCTATACAATTTTTCGGTATCGGCAGGGGAACGGACCCTCCTCCTTACGGCAAAAACACAACCAAAAATCAAAAGTGGCTGGATCTGGAAAATATAGGTATCAAATGAAAGGTACTGGAGAGAAGAATACGAATATTGTTTTAAAATTTGAGTCTAAGTACTCATCGGGCCGCCCCAACCCCAAAACTTCCTCAAACAGACATATTGGACGTTAATTTCAATATGGGGCTCAAATGAAAGGTATTCAGAAGTAGATTACGAATCTGGCATACAAAAACTGATCGAAGTGGTCAGTTTTTGTATGTCTGGGTCATGCCACCCCCATTATGACTATATGATAATTGGCTGAACCGATTTTCTTAAAATTTTCATAGATTGTCTACGTTTGTCTGTAAGGAAACATAAGCTATATAATTTTTAAATACCAGGTAGAGGCAGACCCTCCCCTTTCCCCAAAAACGCCACCCATATCCGAAAGTAGTCCGATGGGCACAATAAGGGTATCAAATGAAAGGTATTTGAAACCAGAAAACGAATATGGTATTAAAATTTGGGTTCAAGTACCCAGTGTGGTACTTGCGTTCAAGTCTAGACATTTCCTCCTAAAGATACGTCAAATGGTTTATTTGATTATAACAATATGGGACTCAAATGCAAGGTATTAGAGAGTTTAAAACGAATTTGATATCGAATTTTGAAGAATTTTGGGGTACACCCTAAAGCACCTCCCTAAACTGAACTTCATTTCCGTTGGGAATAAAGAACGAATTTGATATCCATTTTCAGTGCAAAGTGCCGGTGGCCGCCCTAGCCCCAAAACACCTTCCAAACGGTTCATATTTACCGGCCATGGCAATATGGGGCTCAAATTAAAGGGAGGCCACCAAAGCGCGAAGGTTAGCATGTCCGCCTATGACGCTGAACGCCTGGGTTCGAATCCTGGCGAGACCATCAGAAAACATTTTCAGCGGTGGTTTTCCCCTCCTAATGCTGGCAACATTTGTGAGGTACTATGCCATGTAAAACTTCTCTCCAAAGAGGTATCGCACTGCGGCACGCCGTTCGGACTCGGCTATAAAAAGGAGGTCCCTTATCATTGAGCTTAAACTTGAATCGGACTGCACTCTTTGATATGTGAGAAGTTTGCCCCTGTTCCTTAGTGGAATGTTCATGGGCAATATTTGCAATTTGCAATTAAAGGGATTTGGAAGTGCAGCATGAATTTGATATCCATATTTGAGTCGAAATGTCTGAGGTGCCATCCCTCCCCTAATGAGAACATTACCCTAAGGAAGAACATTACCACCAAGAACCGAGAAGGGCAAATTTTCACTCATCAATGAGTGGTTTCCGATTCAAGTTTAAACTCAATGATAAGGGACCTTTTTTATAGCCGAGTCCGAAAACGGCGTCCCGCAGTGCGACACCTCTTGGAGAGAAGTTTAACATGTCATAGTATCTCACTTATGTTGCCAGCATTAGGAGGGGAAAACCACCGCTGAAAATTTTTTTTCTGATGGGGGAAGTGGCAGAGCACTAAAAATTCTAGCTACTTTTACATGAAATCATCGCTCTAAAGATGACGTAAGCTTAGGTGTTAGCAATTGTGGTTTCCTAGATGATCTACTAAAATCAAATAAATCTACTAAATAATTTGGTGTTTGAACCTAGTACACTTTATAGAATAAAAGCATGACACGAGCCTTCAAAAAAAAACATGAAAACTGCAAGCCAAAAAGTCAGTGACGTATGGCGTTACATGTTCGCGAATATAACAACCCCAGAAACACCCTAATAAAATTCAATACAATATAAAAAATTGGGATAATTAACGCATGTGCAATCTTTATTCTTACATTCAAGGACAGACACAATTCAAAACTGTAAAATTTTCTCAACATGAAATTAACTATGGATACAACAGAGTTTATATGAGACTGAAAGCCCAAATCACTGTCTAAAATAAAACCAAGACCTTTAACATTATCCACAAAGGCAATATTAACAACTTAACAAGAGAGCAAGCAGAACCAGAGAATCCAAAAAAAGTATGCATTTTATTAAAAATAATCGAGTGATATAGTCTATCAAAAGCTTTCTCTATATCTAGCGACAATAGAACACAACATCCATGGTTAGTAACAATTTTTCTGATATCATCAGTAACACCAATAAGAAATTATGTGGTGCTTCGATTTTGTCTAAAGCCAGACTGAGAATCATGCAGTAATGAATGTGCATTAATGTTTTTCATAATTTGCTCCTTAATTAAATGCTCAACAACTTTGGACAAAATAGGCATAATAGAAATAGGTCTAAAACTGTCTGTTGCATTATTCTTACGAATCGGAATAATCTTGAAACACAGAGGTGGTAAATATAGTATTAACAAGATGAAGAAATCGGCTGGCAATATATGGAAAAGCCATAGTAATAAACTTAAGCGTTAGCTTATCCGATCCTATAGCTTTAGATATTATAAGACAAAAGGCATTGCATAACTCGTCACAGTCTACAGTCCTAAAAAAAATTGCAAACAACATCTAAAAATTCCAAAAATGATTATTATTACTATTGGGTTGCCCAAAAAGTAATTGCGGATTTTTTAAAAGAAAGTAAATGCAAGTTTAATAAAACTTAGAATGAACTTTAATCGAATATATTTTTTTACACTTTTTTTCTAAAGCAAGCTAAAAGTAACAGCTGATAACTGACAGAAGAAAGAATGCAATTACAGAGTCACAAGCTGTAAAAAAAATTTGTCAACGCCGACTATATGAAAAATCCGCAATTACTTTTTGGGCAACCCAATATTATTCTAAAAAGGTTGAAAAACCATTGTTTAGAACGTTAACATCCTTACCATATTTGCTTAAAGTAGTCCACATCTCCTTGCTATTCTTATTTATAAAAAGAGCTTATAGTGAACCGAGGCCCTTTTCCTTCTGATAACACGCTTGGCCTTTGTTTCTGCACCTACAGTACGCTTTTCTGTTTTCAATCGACGGAACACGAATATACGCGCACCATGCCAGATCAGGAAGAGACACCAATCCCAATCCCATGGCAGCCGGTTGTACGCACCGAAATGACCCGATGGAACTCCTCATCGGCATGGGCTGCCGCCTCAGTGTACGTGTTCATCTTTTTTTCATCATGGGACATGATGCACATCCCGGAGTGCCTTCTTCGCACGCTTCTGGTCCGTGCCGCGATTGAAAAGAACCCCAGACCCTTGATCTGTTCGGTTTGCCAGAACCCCCTCCACCATCGGTCGGTGTCGGTGAGGTGTAACCCGTGTATGGAGTGGGTACATTTCCGATCTTGCTCTGACCTCACTTCACTACGGGAGTATAGTCATACTGGATATGTTGCAAGGTGCTGTGCGAACATATCCAGCAGTGGGTCATAAGCGTCGTCGTCGGATTATGTGACCCCCGACCTGTCCCGTGCGGCAATATACGCAACTGTAGCATCCCAACCCCAATATTGCCAGGCCAGTGCCGGGAAGAGTATCATTTTTGCAACTAAACCGCAACGGTATCCGTGGCAAGATCGATGTAATTGTGAATTTTATGAGTCGGAAGAGCATATTGATCGCAACGATCCAGGAGACAAAGCTGGCCAACACCTGCAGCTTACACAGTTGTCGCGGATACAATGTGCTACGTATGGATGGCTCAAAGAATGGAGGTGGGGGATTAGCCTTCGTGATAGACCATTCCGTGCAATATAGACCCATCTCGCCTGCGCCTGGCGTTAGTGACCTACCATGAAGTGCATGGGGATAGCAGTCAGGTCCGGTACTGTCGAGATGGAGCTATACAATGTGTACATACCGCCGGTTGGTAACTTTGTCCCAATTAATGGCCAAGCTTACAACCCCGACATAAGTGGGTTACTAACTGGACATAATCGTCCTGTTCTAAGGGAATTTAATGCGCATCACACTTCATGGCATTCTCCCCTAGGTAACGACCAGCGTGCATAGCTTTGACAGAGCAGATTGAAGGCACCACGTTTTGCACGGTGAGTGAGGATGCAACCACCAGAATTACGAGGAGGTACAGCAGCTCGCCAGACATTCCCATTGCATCCCCTGATCTCCTGAGCGACGTATCCTGGCAAGCCGTAATCTCTTTGGGGTTCATAATAATTCTCACCATCGACCGACCACCCGACTTCATAACCTCTGTGTGCCGGACGTTATTCAATCAGAAGAAAGACGATTGGGCTGGCTTCAGAGAGTATACCAATCGCCGCTTCAGTGAACTGCCACACCCCTCGGATGTGCAAGTGGCCAAGAGGAAATTCCGAGACATCATTAACGCAATAGCCGCTCGCTTTATACCAGCCGATCGAATACCCCAAGTGCGGACCAATTTTCCCTTGCAGGCAGTGGTACTCGCAGACGAGCGTCACCACTAACCGCAGAATCAATGAGCTGAATCTGGAAATAAACAAGGTAGTCAACGAACATAAGCGGAATTTGTGGCTGGAACACTTGGAGCAATGGAACTTAGGCACCGGTTTACCCAAGCTGTGGTCAACTGTTATGTCACCCTCGAACCCCGGTAGACGGGACCGTGACTGATCCGAAGAGATGCGCCAGGTTATTGAACCGTCAATTTATTGTGCATCCCGAGAGTGACAGGGCAAGAAGGAGAGCCGTGGTCTCCGAGCCGATGGACAGCCATCACAATTTACCGTGGCGCCAAATCATCCAAGGTGTTGGGCCCCAAAGGAATCTCTACATTGATATTAAAGAATTTGGATTTACCTGGAGATGAGTACCTTACTACAGTCCTCAACCTGTCTTTGAACACTCTTATAGTTCCCGATGTCTGGAAAATGGGCAAAGTGATCGCGCAACTGAAGCCTGGAATAGACCCGAGTTTGGGTGAGTCGTACAGACCGATCTCCCTTCTCTCATAAGTAGCAAAGACGCTTGAGGCATTACTCCTCCCGAGCTTCGTAAGAGAATTTCCATTCGCCGAACATCAACATGGATTTCGAAGACTGCATAGCACAACAACAGCTTCGCATGCCATCACCGCACACATTTGCCGTGCCTTCAATCAGCCCAGGTCATGTGATAGGATGATCCTCGTGGCACTGGACCTATCGAAGGCATTCATCTTTGCCAAACTATTTGAGGACATCGCTAACACGTCCCTCCAGCCAGTCATTTGTGGAACTTAGGGATAAGAAATCGAAGCACCGTAGAGTAAAATAAGGAGTTCCCCAAGGTGGGGTGATATCTCCTCCATTCCACCCCCTCCAGAGGGCATAGAGATCATATTTCGCTGCAAGAAATCTGAAGATATCTACCACCAAATCTTTAGCCACATTGTTGACTATAAATACGCGTGAGGTGAGTACTGAGCTGACTGTGATGGTCGATGGAGAAATGATTCCGACCATCAAGTGTCCAAAATACTTGAAGTCACATTTGACAACTCTTACACATTGTCCTCACATACCACAGCAATTTGCGATAAAGTCAAAAGTAAAAACAAGATCCTCAAATCGCTTACAGGCAGCATTCGGGGTGCAGACAAAGAAACCTTGTTGACACCGTGCAAAGCAATTGGCCGGTCCGTGGTAAGTTATGCAGCGCCAGTGTAGTCTCGTCGGCTTTGCGACACGCAGTGGAATAATATTCAGATCTGTCAGAATGCCGCCCTTCGAACTGTGATGGACTGTCTCCTCAGTTCTCACGTAGACCACCTCCATCAGGAGACAAAGGTCCTACCAGTGCGAAGACATAACTAGATGCTGTATAAGCAATATCTTTTGGGTTGTTATCGCAGAGACCATCCAAATCATCATCTTGTGGATAGATTTCCACCGCCCAGAAGCCTTAATATAAATCTACACGATCTAGAGCGTGAGGTTCTGCGCTACAAGAGAGAACCTCCAGATCAAACGGCATATCAAGCAGGTCTAGACAACATTCATGCAGACACGGTAGGAGATGCTAGAAATAGCTACCGGGTGAGTGTAGTCCTTGGGGAACGACCGCCTCCCATTACACCCGAAGAAATTGACCTCCTCCGGCAAACCAGAGTTGTTCTGACTCAATTACGTTTCGGCAGATGGAGCCGGCTCA